>NC_089594.1:22379468-22739973 GCF_019320115.1 Miscanthus floridulus
CGCTTTCCTTTCAAGGTGGAACGTGCTTCTCCCCCCGTGGTCCTGTGCTTGTGGGCGTGTTTTTCATCCTGGGGGCTAGCCCATGGGGCTAAAAACATGCACGGTCCATTGAAATGGCAGAGTGGTAGGGGTGATAGCAGATCCGGCATGATGCGAGAAGGAAACAAGGGGTCGACATTAGTTCTCTTTCTGTTCGCTCCTCTGGATCTAAACAAACGGGTTTCCCTTTTCCTCTTAGGCTCGCGCGCAGGTGTCTGGCCTCGCCTAGGAGCTGGTCCGTTGGTGTAACACCCTTGGTGTTACACCATAAATCATTTACTAAAACATGTTATGAGCATCATGTTTATGTGTTAATGCAAGTGATAAAGTATGTAGATCAATTTTTGTAACTCGAAATGATCAACTAAAATGCGGAGCGAAAGTTGATTCGATAGTCATGTTATATCACTTTAGGGTTTAAAACCAATTTTTATTAAGCAAAAATGCTATAGAACATGTATGTGATACTTAAATAAAGTTTGAAGTACAAACTTTGTAGATGACAATGAAATACTTGCGGATGAAAAATGATATTACTAGCTAATATTTCCACTAGCTTAGAAATCACAAATGGAAAATAAATTCAGCTAAAAAACTTAGAAATTTTCAAGTCTGCCAACAGTTAGACACTGCTATATTTGGCAATTTATTGTGAGAGATTGGGTTAAGGTGTGGTGTAGTGTTATAGCTCGAGTTAGTAGTCTCATATACCATCTTGAGCATGGTGAAGCTGGTTTGGCTCCTAGAGCAACCATCTGGTCGCGTTGAAGGCTTTAAAATTCGTGCGTGTCATGGTTTCGGGCTGGTTGGCCGTGTGGTCGCGATCACCGTGCTCGGGCGCTCAGCGTCGCTGCATTGGTTGCGCATGTGTGTCGCGCGCTGTTGCGTGCGGTCGGTCGTGGCCGCTCTGGCCTAGTCAGGTCTCGCCTATCGATGGCCCCACCACTACTGCTGCCAACTTCCCCGCACGCGCCATGACGGAGATGCTGCCGGTGCCATCAACACACATCACGATGCTGCCGCTACCGATGCCACTACAATGCTATGCTGCTGTCGCTTGCCTTGTCCTAGTTCGCACATGGGCTGTCCCTGCGCTGACGTCTCACCTTAATGGCGCTACGGCTGTGCCCCCACCTGCCCCCATGCGCACACGTGGTTTGGCCGCAGTGTCGTGTAGCAGGTGCACAGACGCCACCCTAAGTCTAGTCAGCCACATCCTGCCAAGGCGTGGACGAGCTGAACCCATTGTCGCGCTCGTCTCTCTCTCTCTCCCTCTGCTTTCCACCACCGTCAGGTCGCGTCATGGTGAAGCTAGAGAACGAGCATATCTCATCAATTCCTCATGCTCGCGTCTCCACCTTCAAGCCCCCTCTCTAGCTGACCCACCCCTCCTTGACTCGCGTCACGTCAAGCTCCAATTTTGGAGCTTTGCTCGCCGCCGTGCCGTTAAGGACTGTTGTCACCAGCGTCATGGCCAGTCTCCACCACTTCATCCCACACCAATTCCTCTACACCACTAGCTAGCCTTGCCCCCCCCTTCATCGTGGCATACTAGTCATAGCTCTAGTGCCTTTGTGGTCCACCATTCACTTCACAGCACGCACGTGGCTAGCCTCGCTCAGGTCGTCTTTGGGCGAGCCAGCTTCTTGGTAAGATCACTGGTGAGTGGTTGTTGCTCACTCGCTACCCCTACCACCTTGTTGCTGCTGCGGTTCACCTAAACACCGTCGACATTGCCGTAGGATGCCCACCGTTGTGGGGAGGTCCCTCTACGATGTCCCGACTCATGCAACCGCCGCCCATCGTCTCGCGTCGAACCCTAGGTGAGCGTTGGGCTCGTAGATAGGTCAGCGGGGGTCTTGTGTGGCCGGCGTAAGCGCCAGTGCCACCGCTTGCCGTGCCAGAGCATGCGGGGATGGCCGAGGACCTTGTCGTTGTAAAGAGAAGAAATATCTGAGGGTTCCATTGCAAAGTCGCTGTTTATAGAAATAGTAATGTAGACTGCGGGTTGTTTTGCTCATAGTCTAGGGGCATTTTTGCAATGAGTGCTGCCGCGTGGGGGCTTCCTCACCATGGGCTGCCTCCACGCATGGGCCTCGCCTCGCCTATGGGCCTGTCGTGCGCTCGCGTGCGCGCATTTACGCCAGCGTGAGCCGTGTTTGTCCGAATTGAGTTTATCTTTTTCGTGGAGAATAGAAATATCTTTTCATTTTAATTCTGATCTAAAATTTGGTAAATCATATAAAATCATATAGGTATCCAAAAATTGTGAAACTAATTTTGTCAGTTCCTAAAATTGTGCTCGATCTATTAGTGTATTTAGTTCATATATATACTTGTTGATACTAGGAGCTATTAAATCATTTGAGAGTGCTTAATATTATTAGGTTAAATATTGTAGGAATTTTTGTGGCAAAATGGTGATAGCTTTAGCTTTGAAAATTTTACAGTAGCTTCATGGTATTATTATGTGCTCACTATAATTTTTGTAACTTTAGAATAGACTTAAATAAGGGTAGTTAAATGCTCTTTGTTTCAAATATACAATAAGTCATTAGTAGAAATAGAGATATATCCTTCGTTTGTAAAGCTAGGTGTTTGTTAGTTGAATCCAACACTTTATATTGAAACTACATGCATAGATATACCTACCCAGGAGTCCTACTAGCATAGGTCGAGTAGCTGCTATGCTTAGGTTATCGATAGCGTGAGTAACCTGCCGTTACTCACAATAGGTGATTATTATTATCACTCTCATGATAAAATGGTGAAAAGAAATGGAGACCAGAACAGGGATATGGTACAGGTATTGGTAGGGTGTAAGACATTGTGTTCCATGGCCAACGGGGCATAGCTTGGTTACATTGTTTTCCTTGTCCATGTCGGTTAAGGACCGGCCATTGCATTGGATTCTAGTCAGGTCACAGACTTATTATCCAGAGCACATACTTGTTTATGGGAGTAGGGAAGGCTCGTTGCTCTCTTATCATGGGTTCTAGCTCTTTTCGGACCGACTGATTGGAGGTGGTGATGGTGGAGGTCTAAGCACCACACTGAGTTCGGGACTCGGGAGTGGGGGCTTGGAGTCCAAGTTTGGACAGGGGACCTGGACCCCTTGATAGGAGAGTGGTGGGTTGGTTCTACTTGTGCCTAGGGTACAAGCAGGGCGTGTGTTTCGAGGTACCCAGCTCGGCTATATTGATTCATGAATCGCCGTGTAATACAGTATGACTTGTCTATGATCTAGCACCGTAGTAAGAACTGGAAGATGAAAGATGGTGAAATGGATCTAATTGCTCAACTCTTGCTTGAAAGTAGAACATGTGCTTACATAGAATGGTTAGCAAATGAACTAATCATACTGCTAATAAAACACCTACATAAGGATTCAACTACTAGTATTGCTTTTCGCAAAAAAAAGGAAACCCAGCAAACCATAAAGCCTATCATATCCTTTGGAGTCGGGAAATTATTCCCACTAGTTAGGGTAAGTCTTGCGAGTACATTGTGTACTTAGGGTTTATTTACCCCTCTTGCAGGTGCAGCTTGAGGAGTAGCTATTGTGTGGAGGATTCTTCTGGTGGGCACAGACGGATCCTTGTATCTTATCGTTAGATTGTTTATTTTAATTCCATTGTTTAAATTTTGCACTCTGAACTTGGTATTGTAATAATGTATTTCTGAGAACTCTTGTTGTATGAAATGGACTAAGTATTGTAAACTCATTCTCATTATTGGATCCTAGAGGAAACACATGGATGGTTTGAGTTCTCCCTTGGGGTGTGCTCGACGGAACCGTCTGGTGCAACTTGCTTTCGGGGTGCTTAGTGTCTGGTGGAAGATGAGCGCCTCCGAATGTGTGTTATTTTGGATGGTTCTACCATAGGTGGTACCAGAGCCAATAATGACTTATGAGTTTAAAAACTCTTTTCAAAACCTAAAATTTGACCAACAAAAGCTTTGCAAAAAGTAGGATGCGATAATATTATGTAAATAAGTATAAGCCCTAACAATATGGTCTATCTAGGATAGCGGCACTAGTTTTATCTAATCAAGTTTCTATAGGTACACTAACTTACGCTGTGTAAGAATCATTTAGCAAGAGAAAAGTGAGTGTGCGATGTGCCAATTTTTTTGCGAATGCCGCTATATTCTGGCTTGAGTGAACGGGTAGGTCGATGCATGCATCATGAAAAGAGAATCTTGCTTAAACTAAATCCCCCCACACATATAATTTTGGTTAGTGAATTATTCTAATAACTAAAAAGAATGCTTTGTCAAAAAGCCTTATCATTTCTCTAATCTCTTATTCCTGATCTGGAGGTGCTGTCCCTAATGGTGGGTTCCTATCTGTTTATAGTTGAACCTGAGATCTGGTTATGGGAGCACCAGTACTGGGATGGGCCATGGTCTTGGTGAAGACCAGGGCAAAAATGGTCACGGTGAGGATAATGGCCACAACAATGGGGACAGCCACGAGGCCCCACTTCTGGCTCCTCCTCCTCCACCACCACCACCTCCAATGACCCATACGGAGATTATGGTGGAAATGCTAGCTGCTCTGCGTGAGTCAGCCCATGCCTTTGAGATGCTAGCCCAGGCGATTGGTGGCTTCATCTGGGGGGGCCACGAAGGCAATGGCGGGAACAGGGGTGGTGCCCGCGGTCCTGAGGGGCCCTGTTCTTACTAGGATTTCTTGAAGACGCACCCACCCACATTCATGTCGACTGCTGAGCCTCTGGATGTAGAGCATTGGCTTCGTATTCTGGAGCAAAAGTTTCAGCTGCTCACTATGACTGAAGAGAAGAAGGTGTGCTTCATTGCACAGCAACTATTGGGTTCTGCCAGTGCATGGTGGGACACGTTCAATGCCTTGCAGCTGGTTGATCGCCGTGTGACTTGGCAGGAGTTTACCGCTACTTTCAGAGAGTACTACATTCCTACTGGTGTGTTGAATAGGAAGTTGATGGAGTTTGTGGACCTGAAGCAAGGAAGCATGTTTGTGATGGATTATGTGAACAAGTTCAACCATCTGTCACAGCATGCTAGGATCCATGTTGATACTGATGAGAAGAAGAGGAACCGTTTCTATCGTGGCCTCTCTTGCAGTCTGTAGAAGGAGCTATACATAGGGAACTATCAGACTTTTGGTGCTATGATGAATGCTGATATTTCCATGGAAGGACTTCAGCGTGACTCTCAGGCTGAGTGGAAGCACAAGCGAGTGATCTTTGGATCTTCTAGTCACCCCTAGGCTCAGAAGGTGCAGGTTGTCAGGCGGATGTCCTATCCCTCTCCGGGTGGATAGTCATTCTGTTAGCCTCAGTAGACCTACCAGGCACCTCCCACCCAGTATCGTGCACCTACTTAGCAGGTGCAACAATAGCCTCAGGGACAACAAGTTCCACCTAGTCAGGGGCAGGGGAACAAGATGGGTGCTTGTTTCAAGTGTGGCAAGGAGGGCCACTATGCTCAGGAGTGTCCACAGAACCAGCCTGCGCAGTCTTCCTAGCCTTTCAGCCAACTCCCGTCTGGTCAAGAGGACAATTATCAAGAAGAAGGTGCCCGTAAGCCGCTCTGGACAAGTCAACTTCACTGAGGCCGAGGAGATCTTGCAAAGTGAACCTGTGATGGCTGGTATGTTTACCATTGATTCCCACCCAGCATATGTGTTGTTTGATTATGGTGCATCACATTCATTCATGAGCATGGGGTTTGCATAGAGGCATAATATATCTCTTATGGCTATTCATAATTCCTATAGAATCAGTACCCTAGGTGCATAGTTGTGTGTTAGTACTCGGACGGACATAGTCAGATTAGTGCTAGCCACTCACACTTACCGCCTCTAGTTCATGGTGCTACCTGGGCAAGGCATAGATGCAATTTTGGGCATGAACTGGTTGTGAGTTTATGGGGTAGTCTTGGACCTTAAGCAGAGAGTTGTTGAGTTATGGATTTCCTTCTTCGAGGATAGGATGTCTCTTCTTATGCCCTCAGATCCAGCCTTACCAGTTATTGCTCATGTTGATGCTTCTCCTAATCTTGCCTCTATTCCTATGGTCTATGAGTTCCCTGATGTCTTTCCTAAATATCTACCTGGGTTACTACCGGATAGAGATGTGGAGTTTTTCATTGAGTTAGAACCTAGCACTGCTCCTATTTCACGGCGTTCCTACCGCATGGCTCCTAAAGAACTAGCAGAAATGAAGAAGCAGTTAGAGGAATTATTAGAGAAGGGCTTTATCCATCCTAGTTCTTCACCATAGGGTTGTCTAGCTATTTTTGTGAAGAAGAAGGACGGTACTCTATGGATGTGTGTGAATTACCGCCCTCTCAATGTGGTGACCATTAAGAACAAGTATCCTTTACCTCATATTGATACTTTGTTCGATCAGTTGGCTGGTGCAAAAGTGTTTTCAAAGATTGATCTTCGTTCTAGGTATCATCAAATTAAGATTGGCCACAAGATATATCAAAGACAACTTTCTCTACTAGGTATGGATTGTATGAATACCTAGTCATGTCTTTTGGTCTCACCAATGCTCTTGCATTTTTCATGTATCTCAAGAATTCAGTCTTCATGCCAGAGTTGGATAAGTTTGTAGTGGTGTTCATTGATGATATTTTGATATACTCTAAAAACAATGAAGAGCATGCATAACATCTTTAGATAGTACTAACTCGATTAAGGGAACACAAGTTGTATGACAAATTCAACAAGTGTGAGTTTTTGTTGGATTGAGTGTAGTTTTTGGGACATGTTCTGACACCTAGAGGTATCTCTATAGATCCAATTAAGGTGTAAGATGTGTTAATTTGGAAGTCTCTGAAGTCAGTGCATCAGATCCGTCAGTTCCTTAGTCTTGCTGGTTATTATCAGCGCTTCATTCCTGACTTCTCCAAAATAGCCCAACTAATGACCAAGTTGCTCTAGAAAGATGTCAAGTTTGCATGAAGTCCAGCTTGTGAAGAAGCTTTCCAAGCCCTGAAGGAATTTCTTACCTCTGCTCCAGTTCTTGCCCAACCAGATATTGACAGGCCATTTGATGTGTATTGTGATGCCTCAAGGACTATATTAGGATGCATGCTTATGCAGGATGGGCGTGTGATAGCTTATGCTTCACTGCCAGCTGAAAAAGCACGAGGTGAATTATCTCACCCATGATTTAGAGCTGGCTGCTGTGGTGCATGCTCTAAAAATTTAGAGGCATTATTTGTTGGGAAATAAAGTGCATATTTATATGGATCACAAGAGCCTCAAATATATTTTCACTCAGTCCGAGCTAAACATGAGGCAACGGAGATGGTTGGAGCTAATCAATGATTATAATTTGGAGGTTCATTACCATCTTGGAAAAGCTAATGTGGTAGCTGATGCTTTGAGCCACAAGTCGTATCAAGTTGAAGAAGCACCTTTGTCTCTCAACCATGCTGAGGTGCTAGCCCATATTGCTCTAGTCTTGGGTTTACTTGAGCAAATTATCATAGAGCAAAGGCAAGATGTTTTGAAAATCCAGCATATCAAGGAGTTAATTGCCGAAGGGCGTGGTCCACAATTTAGTATTGATGATCAAGGTGTAGTGAGGTTCAAGAACAGATTGGTTATTCCATCAAGTGATGAGTTAAAAGAAAGATTTTGGATGAAGCTCATCATTCCAAGTTGTCCATCCATCCAGGAAGTAACAAGATGTACCATGATTTGAGCCACTTGTATTGGTGGTCAAATATGAAGCATGATATCACCAAGTACATCGTAGAATGCGACACTTGTGGAAGAGTTAAGGCAGACTATATGTGTACATCGGGATTTTTGCAGCCCTTGTCTATCCCTGTTTGGAAATGGAAGGATATTTCCATGAACTTTGTTGTGGGTTTGCCCCGCACGGCAAAGGGGTATGACTCTATTTGGGTCATTGTGGATCACCTTACTAAGTCCACTCATTTTCTCCCGGTAGATACCAGATATTCAGCCAAGAAGTATGCCAAGTTGTATTTTGACCGGATTGTGATTCTGCATGGAGTTTCTCTTACTATCGTCTCTGATAGAGGGTCAGTCTTTGTCTCTCATTTTTGGGAGCAACTCCAGGAATGTCTTGGTACTAGTCTCCTTAGAAGTTCAGCTTATCATCCACAAACTGACGGACCAAACAGAAAGGGTAAACCAGGTATTTGAGGATATGTTGAGAGCTTGTGCCATTTCTTTTCCTAAAAAGTGGGATGAATGCTTGACTCTAGCTGAGTTTTCTTATAACAATAGCTATCAAGAAAGCATTCGTATGGCACCTTTGAGGCCCTGTATGGCAAGAAATGTAGAGCACCTCTTAACTAGGTTGAGGTGGGTGATCGTGGATATTTTGGGCCTAATTTTATCAAAGAAGCTCGAGAGCAAGTCAGTATTATTCAAAGCCATTTGAAGGCAGCTCAAAGTCCATCAGAAAACTTATGTGGACAAGCAAAGAAGGCCCTTGCAATTTGAAGTTGGTGATCATGTGTATCTCAAAGTGTCACCCATGAGAGGGGTGCATCGATTTGGTGTCTATGGGAAGCTAGCCCCTCGCTATGTTGGACCTTAGAAGATTTTGGCCCGGTGTGGTTCTGCTGCCTACCATATCCAGCTCCTAGATATTTTGTCAGCAGTGCATAATATCTTCCATGTTTTCCAGTTAAAGAAATGTTTGCGGGTCCCCGATGAAGCGGTGGAAATTAAAGGACTTCCTCTCTAGCCCGACTTGTCTTATATTGAGCATCATGTTAAAATCTAAGATGAAAAAGAAAGAGTGACTAGAAACAATGTGGTGAAGTTTTATAAAGTTCAGTGGTAAAATCACTCGGAGGACGAATCAACATGGGAGCAAGAAAGCTATATCTTGAAGCATTATCCCCACCTTCTTTCTAGTTCATCGAGATACTTGTTTAAATTAGAAATTATTTCTTATCTCTTTTCCCACACTAGGCACATGAAATCTCAGGATGAGATTTTGTTTAAGGGTGGTAGATTTATAACACCCTCGGTGTTACACCATAAATCATTTACTAAAATATGTCATGAGCATCATGTTTATGTGTTAATGCAAGTGATAAAGTGTGTAGATCAATTTCTATAACTCGAAACGATCAACTAAAATGCGGAGCGAAAGTTGATTCGATAGTCATGTTATATCACTTAGGGTTTAAAAGCAATTTTTATTAAGCAAAAATGCTATAGAACATGTGTGTGATACTTAAATAAAGTTTAAAGTACAAACTTTGTAGATGACAATGAAATACTTGCGGACAAAAAATGATATTACTAGCTAATATTTCCACAAGCTTAGAAATCACAAATGGAAAACAAATTCAGCTCAAAAACTTAGAAATTTTCAAGTCTGCCAACAGTTAGACACTGCTATGTTTGGCAATTTATTGTGAGAGATTGGGTTAATGAGTGATGTAGTGTTATAGCTCGAGTTAGTAGTCTCATATGCCATCTTGAGCATGGTGAAGCTGGTTTGGCTCCTGGAGCAACCGTCTGGTCGTGTTGAAGGCTTTAAAATTCATGCGTGTCATGGTTTTGCGTTGGTTGGCCGCATGGCCATGATCACCGCGCTCGGGCGCTCGATGTCGCCATGTTGGTTGCACGTGTGTGTGCACGCGCTACGGCACGCAGCCGACCATGGCCGTCTCTGGCCTAGTCAGGTCTCGGCTACCGTTGGCCCCACCACGTGGAGCCACCGCTGCTGGTGCCGACTGCAATGCACGTGCCATGATGGAGCTGCTGCTGACACCATCAACTTGTGTCACGATGTTGCCGCTACCGATGCCACTACGACACTATGTTGCTGCCACTTGCCTTGTCCTAGTTCGCACGTGGGCTGCCCCATGACGTCGTCTCGCCTTAATGGCGCTGTGGCCACGCATGTCGTGCCCCCACCTGCCCCTGCGCACGCATGTAGTTTGGCCACAGTGTCATGTAGTGGGTGTGCAGACGCTGCCCTAAGTCCGGTCAGCCACGTCCCACCAAGGTGTGGACAAGTCGAACCCACTGCCGCTCCCGTCTCTCTCTCTCTCCCTCTGCTTTCTGCCACTGCCAGGTCACGTCACGGTGAAGCCAGAGAGCAAGCACCTCTCATCAAATCTTCATGCTCATGTCTCCGTCTTCATGCCCCCTCTCTAGCCGACCCCACCCCACCTTGATTCGCGTCACGCCAAGTTCCAATTTTGGAGCTTTGCCCGCAGCCGTGCCGTTAAGGCCCGTCGTCGCCCGCGTCGTGGCCAGTCTCCACCACTTCATCCCGCACCAATTCCTCTGCACCACTAGCTTGCCTTGGCCCCTTCTTCATCGTGCGCACACTAGTTGCAGCTCTAGTGCCACCTCCTCGCCGCTGATGCGGCTGTGTCTTTGTGGTCCACCTTCACTTCACAGCACGCACATGGCCAGCCTCGCTCGGGTCATCTTTGGCCGAGCTGGCTTCTCGGTAAGGTCACTGGTGAGTGGTCGTTGCTCACCCGCTACCCCTACTGCCTTGTTGCTACTACGGCTCGCCTAAACACCATCGCCATTGCCGCAGGGTGCCCGCCATTGTGGAGAGGTCCCTCTACGGCATCCCGGCTCATGCAACCGCCGCCCATCATCTCGCGTCAAACCCTAGGTGAGCGATGGCCTCGTAGATAGGTCAGTAGGGGTCCCATGTGGCTAGCATAAGCACCAGTGCCACCGCTCGCCGCATTAGAGGGCGTGTAGGGATGGCCGAGGACCTTGCTGTTGTAAAGAGGAGAAATATCTGAGGGTTCTGTTGCAAAGTCGATGTCTATAGAAATAGTAACGTGGACTGCGGGTTGTTTTGCTCATAGTCCAGGGGCATTTTTGCAAGAGTGTCGGCACGTGGGGGCTTCCTCACCGTGGGCCGCCTCCGCGCGTGGGCCTCACCTCACCTGTGGGTCGCCGCGCGCTCACGCGCGCGCGTTGTGCCGCGTGGGTCGTGTTGGGCCAAATTGAGTTTATCTTTTTCGTGGAGAATAGAAATAGCTTTTCATTTTAATTCTGAGTTGAACTTTGGTAAATCATATAAAATCATGTAGGTATCCAAAAATTGTGAAACCAATTTGGTTAGTTCCTAAAATTGTGCTCTATTTGTTAGTGTATTTAGTTCATATATACTTGTTGATACCAGGAGCTATTAAATTATTTGAGAGTGCTTAATATTATTAGGTTAAATATTATAGGAATTTTTGTGGCAAAATGGTAATAGCTTTAGGTTTGAAATTTTATAGTAGCTTCATGGTATTATTATGTGCTCACAATAATTTTTGTAGCTCTAGAATAGACTTAACATATGGGTAGTTAAATGCTCTTTGTTTTAAATATACATGAAATCATTAGTAGAAATAGAGATATATCCTTCGTTTGTAAAGCTAGGTGTTTGTTAGTTGAACCCAACACTTTACTTGATGAAGATGATAATAAGCTTTGTATCTTAGTCATTAGAGCTAGCTTAGTAGTTTACCATGTATATTCTTATTTTAAGAGTTGCTGTTGCCGAAATGCGAAGTGTTGTATCATCATCGCATGCATGTAGAGAACGAGTTGGCGGAGATCATGACCATCGAATATCACAAGTTTGAGGAGGTGATCGAGGAGTATGAGGAGGAGATCCTCGTGCAGGAGGAGGTCCTAGAGCCGCCACTAACTAACTGAGCTGACACCCCCGCCTGCCCAAGGTAAGCCCCAATACATAACCCTTATTTTGAATGATTATTGGATATATATATATATATGATGTGCATTTACGTTATAGGATTTATATTTAAACTACATGCATAGATATACCTACCTAGGAGTCCTACTAGCATAGGTTGAGTAGCTGCTATGCTGCGTGAGTAACCTACCGTTACTCACAATAGGTGATTATTATTATCACTCTCAAGATAAAATGGTGAAAGGAAATGGAGACCGGGCAGGGATATGGTATGGGTATTGGTGGGTATAAGAGGTTATGTCCCACAGCCAACGGGGCATAGCTTGGTTACACTGTTTTTCCTGTCCGTGTCGCTTAAGGACCGGCCGTTGCATTGGATTCTAGTCAGGTCATAGACTTATTAACCTGAGCGCATATTTGTTTATGGGAGCAGTGAAGGCTCATTGCTATCTTATCGTGGGTTCCAGCTCTTTCTGGACCGACTGATTAGAGGCGGGAATGGTAAAGGTCTAAGCACCACACTGAGTCCAGGACTCAGGAGTGAGGGCTTCGAGTCCAAGTTTGGACGGGGACCTGGACCCCTTGATAGGAGAGTGGTTGGTTGGTCCTACTTGTGCCTGGGGTACAAGCAGGGCGTGTGTTTCGGAGTACCCAGCTAGGCTACATTGATTCACGAATCACCGTGTAATATTGTACGACTTGTCTACGATCTAGCACCGTAGTAAGAACTAGAAGATGAAATATGGTGAAATGGATCTAATTGCTCAACTCTTGCTTGAAAGTAGAACAGGTGCTTACATAGAATGGTTAGCAAATGAACTAATCATGACTACTAATAAAACACCTACATAAGGATTCAACTACTAGTATTGCTTTTCGCAAAAAAAGGAAACCCAGCAAACCATAAAGCTTATCATATCCTTTAGAGTCGGAAAATTATTCCCACTAGTCTGGTAAGTCTTGTGAGTACATTGTGTACTCAGGGTTTATTTACCCCTGTTGTAGGTGCAGCTTGAGGAGTAGCTGTTGTGTGGAGAATTCTTCTAGTGGGCACAGACGGATCCTTGTATCTTATCGTTAGATGTTTATTTTAATTCCGCTATTTAAATTCCGCACTCTGAACTTGGTATTGTAATAATGTATTTCTAAGAACTCTTATTGTATGAAATGAACTAAGTATTGTAAACTCATTCTCATTATTATATCCTAGAGGAAAAACGTGGATGGTTCGAGTTCTTCCTTGGGGTGTGCTCGACAGAATCGTTCGGTGTAGCTTGCTTTCGGGGTGGTGTCTGGTGGAAGACGAGCGCCTCCGAAGGTGTGTTATTTCGAGCAGTTCTGCCATAGTTGGGTCGGCCAGGGCAGCCTAATCGTGAGGTCAAGACGTGGGTTCCTTTTTATTTACTTTAGTTTCTAAACGAATTCAAATAAAAAAATTGAACTAAAAAATTTTAGATCTCTTTGAGTAATACAACTTTGGTTAGGTCATTTATCCATCCAAGAGCATTTGAAAAATTCAAGAAAAATATGAATTTCAAAATCATTAGTCTTAAAATAAAATTTAGTCTGTATATGATTTTAAAAGAAAAGATTGCCAACTATAAAGTTTCATATATCTTCGAGTACTGTAACTTTTGTTTAAGTCATTTCTCCGATACTTTAAAAAAAATCAAAAACAATTAATTTAAAAATCTAAATCGTTAAATAGAATTTCTAAACACTAAATGATTTTAAATGAAAAGGTAGTAAACTACAAAGTTGCAGATCCCTTCTGGTACTACAACTTTGGTTTAGATCTTTTCTCCATTTGAGGTTATTTGGAATACTCAAAAAATTGAACTTCAAATCTAAAAACTTTAAACAGATTTTTTGTACACCAAATGAATTCAAATGGTAAAGTTTTTAACTACGAAGTTTTATATCTCATGGAATACTATAACTCTACTATGAAGTTTTTCTCCATCTGACTTAATTTTTTAAAAAATTATTAATTTTACTATATTCCACTTATTTTTGGAGATGACTATAATTTCAACCGTTTCTAGAGTCTTCATTTCTAAAGGTGGATGGCAAACCGCATTGCCTCTAAAAATAGTATTTTTTAGCTAACCCGCTTTTAGAAATCAAATTGTAAAGGTGGATCGACTCATAAACCATTTTTATAGCCCCATTTTGATTGAACAGTCTCTACGAAAAATACTTCGTTGCTAAAAAAAATCATCTCTAGTACACAATCTGTTGCACGTGAGAAGCTAAGCGATGAGCAAATTTTTCTGCCTATGCTTGCGATAGACATCCGCCGCCCAATATTCCACCGCAGGCATCTTCTCAAAAGGATCATGTCTGCGGTCGGCCAATCAATGCTTGAAGTTTTGAGTCTTGACAAGCGAAGGATAAGATCGCAGGCCACCCAACCGCGCCCAACGAGCCCACACAATTTGACCCAAGTTATGGATTGCAGCCCATGTGGTGTGAGAGGACCAAAGGGGTAACGGGCCACATGCAAATTTTTTTAGCTTTCTTTAAAATCAATATAATCTTATTTATTATAATCTGTTAAATTATTTAAGAAGATTTAACCTTTTAAGAAAAAACAAGTTTAACCAGAGCACTCTTAGACCAGATTCAATGAGGGGTTTTATGTCCCAGTTTCCAAGACGCTGTCACACCCAATTTTAAGGATAAAATTGAATGCACAAAACTCGTGTGTGCCCAGGAATCAATCACACACACAAGCTGACAAATTACATAAAGTATCATCACGATGTCATACATCAGAGTTATAAAAAACTTAGTCTTATACATCACAGCGGAAAAATAAAAAGATAATAAAACTCTCGTGGGCTTCATCACAGGAAAGGTCAACTGGTTGACCACAAGCCTAAAAATCCTCCGGTAAATCCTCATACCCGTTGCCATCTGTTACCCATCCGGGATTTTTATCCAAATATAGAAAATAAACAAGTGTAAGTATATTCTGTACTTAGCAAGCTAACATGGGGTTATGAAGCTCAAAAAGGATTGACTCTGGTTTACTGCAGTTAGCATTTTTAGTAGGTCAAGCTTTTATTCTTAAGTATTATCAAGTTATGCTTAAGCTCCCATTTAATCCCATAAGAACATATATCAGTGTAAAGTGTATCATAGATCATCATAGAACATCTTAATAGATCATCATCAAGTATTCAGTTATTCTGTGAGTTTTCCGGGCCGCTCGTGACCGTGAGCATGGCTGTTATAACAGTTTGTTACCCTCTGTAGAGGTGGTGCACATTCACCGCGAGTCATGATCCCCATATGCCCGGGTTAATTACTCCCATGTCACTACCAAGGTGAGCGGGCAGGGTACACTATGAAGCCATTTCATAGGTTTCCCTAACAAGTTAGGGCCGCTTGGTTTCCTTGGCAGGCAGATGTAGGGACCCCCCTTTCCTATGGCACATATCCATCGCGGCTATACTCATAGGAACAGAGGCAGCCCTATACCCAACGTGGCAAGCCCCATTTGCGCCAAAAGGTAACCTCTAACTAGCTAGGAAAGATCCTATTACTGAGCTAAAGTCAAAGCCATATGACTCTCCCGGTTTCACTGTCAGTCCCAGCTTTTACCGACAGATAAGTCTTTATGGAGGGCCGGGAGCAACATGAACAAAGGTCATTTGCACTTTCGCCCTATGGAACAGTTGTTATAAATCATGTTACTCATTTTGTTCCATAGTATCATTCATCAACATGTATATCAAGTTCAGTTAGAGCACTAGCAATCTATCCATATGCATTTAACCCATAGGAGACAAGGAACAGGATAAACAATCATTAGGTTGTCCTTACGTGTATCAAAATTCGACACATGCAAATGAGTAATTGATTAAAGTAAAATAGGACATCAAGGAAGGCCCATGCTATACTTGCCTTGGTTCACAAACTCGTGCTGGTCCTACTGGTCGTCGAAGAATTCTTGGTCTCCAACGTTTTCCTCACCGTCTGAACGTGACCAACACGGCAACATACAACATTCCAAAAGCATTCATGCAAAGCAAACATTCCTATCATTAGAACAATACACCAACAGTATTGAAAACAAGATAAATATTTGTAAACATAATCTACGTCTCGCTACGATCACGTCAACGTGAAGTTCACGAAAAATGGAGCTAAATGCGAAAGTTATGATTTAAACGGGTTTTCCTATAGCAATATATTTAATTAAATCTAACCATGAATTTAAAAAGTTCCAAACTTGACTAACAGTAGTTCTAACATGTAGCTTATGAAATTACGAAGCTAACGCGATTTGAATGGATCAATTCGGAGCTAAAACGACAATTTTATAAGCGAAATAGTTCAAATAGCATTTCTGTAAGTACTGAAAACGTATTTTGAACAAGAACAGTGCACTTTACGTTTTCAAAACGAGAAAGCGTAATCAGCGAAGTGTGCTAGGGACTGCGGGTTCTATTTTCTGAAAACTGAGGGGCTCTTTAGCATAATCACCCGCGAAGGGGTATCTTCTAACGTGAGCCATCGGATTTGAAATGAATGGCCAAAAATTGATCCGGGGGAGAGAGAAAGAAAAGGTGGCCGGAACAGTAGCTCCCGCGGTGGTTCTCCATGGCCGGAGGCGCGAAGCTCGCCGGAGTGCACGGTTCGGGGGCCACGGTCCACGGTTCGATGAACCAAGAGCACCGGGATAGAGAGGGGGAGCAGGCGAACACGTCTGGGCCGATACGGCGGCCGGAGGACGCGGCTGACAAGGTGGCGGACATGGCCGGCGGCAAGGAGCTTCCCGGCGCATGCGACAAGGCCATACAAACCACAAAACGAGAAATAAATTGAACGGGGAGAGAGAGGGGAGAACGGCGAGGCTCACAGCGGGGAGAAATAGGGTCGACGGCGGCTCGGAGTCGGCGGTTCACGCGGAGGGCGGACGGTGGATCCCGGCGACCTCGTGGCGGTGGTTCTCTTGGGCACGGCGACGCGAGAGGGAGCGAGGAACGGCAGCAGAGGTGCGCGGGGGGGGGGGGGTCACGGCTTCCATTTGTAGCGGCCGGGCGCGAGGGGGGTGCTCCCATGATGCGCAGCGAAAATGTGGGCGCGGCGGTTGCTGCTTGGCCGAGCGCAGGCGCGGGACGGCTGGAGGTGAGGGGCAGCGCTGACGAGTGGGGCTGGGTCGTCAGCGGCTGAGAGGGAAGGGATGCGGCGGCGGTTGCTCGCGAGTTGGGCTGGCGAGGCGGCTGTTGCTGGGCCGCGCGAAGCTGGGCCGGCACGGAGGCAGTGGCCAGCGGGCCGGCGGGGAAGGAAATGGGCCAACAGGCCGAAAGCAAGGAAGGGAGGATAAAGAGAAATGAATTTCTTTTTTTTTCAAATGAATTTTCCAATTCTATTTTCAAATAATAATAATTTTTTTATCCTTTTGAGTTTAAATCAATACCACTCAACATATTAAATATAATGCTCCAGCATGAGTGCATCAACATGTATATATATTCTTATGATGGATTTTATTCTCACACAAAATATTATTTTCCTATATTTGAATGCACACATAATTACATATTTAAATCAAATTTACTATTTTAAAAAGAATGCAAATTTTAGGGTGTTACAATTCTACCCCCCTTAAGATGAATCTCGTCCTCGAGATTCGGAAGACGTTGACAAAAGAGATGCAAATTCTCCACCTTTGGATTCTTCTTTACTTCCTCGTGTAGTTCCATCGTCTTGATAGGGATCCCACTTTACTTTGCATACCTGTTGATCTTACTCCAAGTAACTTGCCCAATCGATTTCATGATTCTGATAGGTACCTTGAACAACCCTTAGGTAACTCCAATCACTAAGCCACCTTTCCTATAATACCAATTCTCTTCAAAATATCCACCTTCCGACGAAGTCCTAACGAATCTCTTGGTCAGAAGAAAATTCTTCTACCAATCTTCAAAACATTAATGTTTCTGGCTAAGTTGCTCGAACTGGGAATATAACTCTTAATCCTTGGTGTCACCCGAACCTTCTTAGCATAATTCTCTGTTGCTAAGGGCATCGGTCATGACTTTTGCTTCTCCAAGTGATAGCACTTTTCCAAGTCATAATCACTTTTCATTCCAACGAGGATATCACCAATTCAAGACCAACTTAGTGAAGATGTCCTGTAGATTCTTGATCCAAACTAACTTAAAAGCTTCTCCAGTAGCTCTACCAAAATCTTAATGATCTTGGATAAACCTTCGTTGAACCTTTAACCAAACCTCATTGAGACTCTGAGTTTCTCTCACATCTTTGGGTACCACTACGCTTCCGCTGCGCAAACAAGAACGTAGGACACTTCAGCTTGCAAATTTTTCAACTTGGCTACCCCCCTTAAGATAAGATAGACTAGGGACACCAAAATATAGCTTACATCTACTTATTTTAGATGAGCTAACTTGTATCAAGATGTTCTGATATCCCAACGATACTCTTGTGTAAGGGCAAGAAACCTTCCACAACCTCCTTATATAACACTTTTCCAAATTCTGCAGTTAACTTGGTTGAAAACAGTACACAACAAAAACTACTCCAGATTCCAAACAACACAGATGCATCGTCTTGTGATTTTCGTATCTCCATAATCAAAATAGCTATCAAGCTGATTCTTGCGCTCAGAGAAAGATATTGAAGTTTACTTTTGTCTAGAATTTGCTCATGATTTATGATCGTCCAAAATCAGAGATATAACCCGAAGAATGCAGACTGCTCCGAAAAGACAGGGTAGGGAAAACAGAAGAAAAACAAAACCCGACTATTTATTTCATTAATCCTTAAACCTTAGGCCTATAAACTAAATGAAATTGTGGGAACACCCAACAAGATCATTGCAATCATTACAAAGATTCAAAACAATTATAAGCATAATGACAATTCGACAATCAATAAAGATGCAAAATTCAATCATTGACTCAACTTGCGATACTATCATTTTTATTGTGCTAGGGGTAACAATCTAAAGACTCGTCTTAGGATTACGCAAGAAGGTGGTAAGGAGAAGTTCTAAAAACATATCAGATCAAGGAGTGAAGATGAGAACAAAGACTTTAAAATAAGCACCAAGGTAGAGATGAATAGCAAAGGTAGAGATATAGTATAGAAGAAAATATCAAGGTTCATAGAGCAAGGGTTTTTTTTGTAGCAACATCTAAACCTTAAAACGGCCAGTTTCTACTAGGCTTGCGTCCTACAGTCAACACGGCTCTGATACCAATTTGTCACACCCAATTTTAAGGATAAAATTGAATGCACAAAACTCGTGTGTGCCCAGGAATCAATCATACACACAAGCTGACAAATTACATAAAGTATCATCACGGTGTCATACATCAGAGTTATAAAAAAACTTAGTCTTATACATCACAGCGGAAAAATAAAAAGATAATAAAACTCTCGTGGGCTTCATCACAGGGAAGGTCAACTGGTTGACCACAAGCCTAAAAATCCTCCGGGAAATCCTCATACCCGTTGTCATCTGTTACCCATCCAGGATTTTTATCCAAATATAGAAAATAAACAAGTGTAAGTACATTCTGTACTTAGCAAGCTAACATGGGGTTATGAAGCTAAAAAAGGATTGACTCTGGTTTACTGTAGTTAGCATTTTTAGTAGGTCAAGCTTTTATTCTAAAGTATTATCAAGTTATGCTTAAGCTCCCATTTAATCCCATAAGAACATATATCAGTGTAAAGTGTATCATAGATCATCATAGACCATCTTAATAGATCATCATCAAGTATTCAGTTATTCTGTAAGTTTTCCGGGCCGCTCGTGACCGTGAGCACGACTGTTATAACAATTTGTTACCCTCTATAGAGGTGGTGCACATTCACCGCGAGTCATGATCCCCATATGCCCGGGTTAATTACTCCCATGTCACTACCAAGGTGAGCGAGCAGGGTACACTATGAAGCCATTTCATAGGTTTCCCTAACAAGTTAGGGCCGCTAGGTTTCCTTAGCAAGCAGATGTAGGGACCCCCCTTTCCTATGGCACATATCCATCGCGGCTATACTCATAGGAACAGAGGCAGCCCTATACCCAACGTGGCAAGCCCCATTTACGCCAAAAGGTAACCTCTAACTAGCTAGGAAAGATCCTATTACTGAGCTAAAGTTAGAGCCATATGACTCTCCCGGTTGCACTGTCAGTCCTAGCTTTTGCCGATAGATAAGTCCTTATGGAGGGCCGGGAGCAACATGAACAAAGGTTATTTGCACTTTCGCCCTATGGAACAGTTGTTATAAATCATGTTACTCATTTTGTTCCATAGTATCATTCATCAACATGTATATCAAGTTCAGTTAGAGCACTAGCAATCTATCCATATGCATTTAACCCATAGGAGACAAGGAACAGGATAAACAATCACTAGGTTGTCCTTACGGGTATCAAAATTAGACACATGCAAATGAGCAATTGATTAAAGTGAAATAGGACATCAAGGAAGGCCCATGCTATACTTGCCTTGGTTCACAAACTCATGCTGGTCCTGCTGGTCGTCGAAGAATTCTTGGTCTCCAACGTTTTCCTCACCGTCTGAACGTGACCAACACGGCAACATACAACATTCCAAAAGCATTCATACAAAGCAAACATTCCTATCATTAGAACAGTACACCAACAGTATTGAAAACAAGATAAATGTTTGTAAACATAATCTACGTCTCGCTACGATCACGTCAACGCGAAGTTCACGAAAAACGGAGCTAAAATGCGAAAGTTATGATTTAAACGGGTTTTCCTATAGCAATATATTTAATTAAATCTAACAATGAATTTAAAAAGTTCCAAACTTGACTAACAGTAGTTCTAACATGTAGCTTATGAAATTACGAAGCTAACGCGATTTGAATGGATCAATTCGGAGCTAAAACGACAATTTTATAAGCGAAACAGTTCAAATGGCATTTCTATAAGTACTGAAAACATATTTTGAACAAGAACAGTGCACTTTACGTTTTCAAAACGAGAAAGCGTAATCAGCGAAGTGCGCTAGGGACTGCGGGTTCTATTTTCTGAAAACCGAGGGGCTCTTTAGCATAATCACCCGCGAAGGGGTATCTTCTAACGTGAGCCGTTGGATTTGAAATGAACGGCCAGAAATCAATCCGGGGGAGAGAGAAAGAAAAGGTGGCCGGAACAGTAGCTCCCGCGGTGGCTCTCCATGGCCGGCGGCGCGAAGCTCACCGGAGTGCACGGTTCGGGGGCCACGGTCCACGGTTCGATGAACCGAGAGCACCGGGATAGAGAGGGGGAGCAGGCGAACACGTCTGGGCCGATACGGCGGCCGGAGGACGCGGCTGACAAGGTGGCGGACATGGCCGGCGGCAAGGAGCTTCTCGGCGCATGCGACAAGGCCATACAAACCACAAAACGAGAAATAAATTGAACGGGGAGAGAGAGGGGAGAACGGCAAGGCTCACAGCGGGGAGAAAGGCGGACGGTGGATCCCGGCGACCTCGTGGCGGTGGTTCTCTCGGGCACGGCGACGCGAGAGGGAGCGGGGAACAGCAGCAGAGGTGCGCGGGGGGGGGGGTCACGGCTTCCATTTGTAGCGGCCGGGTGCGAGGGGGGCGCTCCCACGATGTGCAGTGAAAACGTGGGCGCGGCGGTTGCTGCTTGGCCGAGCGCAGGCGTGGGACGGCTGGAGGTGAGGGGCAGCGCTGACGAGTGGGGCCGGGTCATCAGCGGCTGAGAGGGAAGGGATGCAGCGGCGGTTGCTCGCGAGTTGGGCTGGTGAGGCGGCTGTTGCTGGGCCGCGCGAAGCTGGGCCAGCGCGGAGGCAGTGGCCAGCGGGCCGGCGGGGAAGGAAATGGGCCAGGCCGAAAGCAAGGAAGGGAGGATAAAGAGAAATGAATTTCTTTTTTTTTTCAAATGAATTTTCCAATTCTATTTTCAAATAATAATATTTTTTTTATCCTTTTGAGTTTAAATCAATACCACTCAACATATTAAATACAATGCTCCAGCATGAGTGCATCAACATGTATATATATTCTTATGATGGATTTTATTTTCACACAAAATATTATTTTTCTATATTTGAATGCACACATAATTACATATTTAAATCAAATTTACTATTTTAAAAAGAATGCAAATTTTAGGGTGTTACAGACGCCATAGGTAAAAAAAACAGTGTAAATAAACCATATATAAAACTAATTTCATCTCATGAAACTTATCGTCTATTTCATGACATGTCAACTAGTTTAATACCATGAAACTCTCGTAAAACTCTTGTTGAGACCGACCTTAAAACAAACCACCAAACCAATTGAGCCTTTTTGTCCAGCCCGCAGAGATGTGGCTTCTTGTGATAATAGCGGTCAACCAATCATACCCATAACCTATAATATATAGTTACTTCCGGTCCCAAAAAAAAATGCACTTCACGTTCTTTAAGAAGTAAAAAAAAATTCAAATTTGACTAAAGCCCTATTTAAATTAACTGAAATAAGTTGCTAGTTGGTAAAAATACCTCTAGTTGATCTGAATACAACTTATAGTCTAATTTAAGCTATTTAACGACCTAGCTTATAAAAAGTTGTTAGCTAGGTCCCTCTAGCTATGACACCTTATAAAAAATTTAGTTGATCTAAGAGGGATCTGGTTTAATAAAATCTAGATTTATATAAAAAATATCAACATTTTATATCTGTGTGCTATAAAAAGTATTTATTCTATAATTAATCTACTAATACTTATTAGTATCATATAAATATTGTTTTTAAATAAGCTTAGTCGAACTTAAAATTGGTTGCAAGCTATGGCTAATCTACTAATACTTATTTAGTGTCATAAACACTATTTTTAAATAGACTTAATCAAACTTGAAATTGTTTAATTTGAAATTGGCTACAAGCTAAAAAGGTTAATCTACTAATACTTATTTAGTTCCATAAATATTATTTTTTGAAAAACTCAATCAAATTGGTTACTTCTAAAGAGTGAGCTGTGCATTCAAGAGCAAGGAACTGAGCCACTGAGGAAATACGTCTTTGCCAATGGCCACACAACACAAACGCTTGCGTCGCGATACAGGTCGTCATTGCCACTTTAGGGCTTATTTAGATGCACATATATTTAAATCAGTCCATATATATTGGAGTATATTGAGGTGGAGCTTAATTTAGTTTCCATCCTGCACATATATTTAAATTAATCCATATATATTAGAGTAAATTGAGGTGGAACTTAAAAGTTTCCACCCAGTCCACCCCAAACACATCTACGGAGTAGATTCAAACAACCTTAACTGCATAAAAAAGGCAGTGCTCACAATGGACAAACAGCCATGGTCATCCATACAGATGTCAGAGCAAGGCACAGCCGAAACAGTTCCCAACTAGGCTAGGTGTACGATGCTAGTACGATCCAGTGAAGGGCGGTCATGTGGCTAGCTTGCAAGTGAACAACTGGAGAGTGGAAGTGCTTTTTCTTTTGGAACATGCTAGGCCCCTGTTTGTTTGGCCTAACAACGACACTATATTAAGCCGTGGGAGGGTTTACAATGAGGAGATCTGTCCATTCTATGCTTAGAATAGCGAAAGCGAGAGGTGGTGTGCCTGCGCTTTCAGATGCTCGTTCGTCTCTTTCAGTGAAAGATACTCCTCCATCACCACGTCCTTCTCCTGCATATATTTTATAAACACAGAATTTTATACGTACGCCCATACCATACCAATCCGTTGGTACACGAAAGGTACTTACTAGACGTACACACAGATACAGCAAGGCTCACCTTTTTCATGGTCTCGTTCTGTGACGACAAGTCTGCAACTTTCCTTTCCAGCTCATCTCGAATCGCCTAGAAACAAATAGCAAAGCAGGAAGCTTGAATTTCAGCAAGGGATCGGAGTAGCTTTATTGTTCTTGCATACACATTAGTGCGTGAGAAAAATCGTCCAGATCGTGTACGTAGCAGCTAGACTGAATTGTGAACTCTGCAGAAGCTAGCTAGCACAGCACTGGATCATGCATGCATGGAGCGTGGAGATGGATATGGACATCACCTGACGGCGGAGGATGGTCTGCCGCGCCGACTCCCGGTTGGCGAGCACACGCCGCAGCCGCTTCTCCTCCTTCTCCGCCTGAAATTGGAATCAATTGTTGCACCCAGATGATCGACGACCCATCAGACAGACGGCCGGGCACATACAATCGCACAACTAAAACTAACGGCTAGGAGGACTAGTCGCCGGGCGCCGACTAGCTAGTTACCTCGGTGAGCATGTGCCGTGGCCTGGGCCCGTGATGAGCAGCACCGGGCGCGGCGGAGGGCGCCGGCGGGCGGCCGGCGCTGGAGCTGCTGGAGCAGGACGGCGACTGCTGGACCCCGACCCTGCCGAGCTGGAGGCTCAGCCTCGTGCTCGCCATCTCCTCGTCGTCGGTCATCTCCTCGGCCGTGTGCAGCCGCGCCCGCGCCTGCACGACGCTACTGCCTGCAGCCATGTCAGCGAGCGCCAGGGCCGCGCCGAGCTCGACGTCGGGCGTGATGCCCCGCCGGCATTGCCGCTGCCCGTCGCCGCCGCCGTCGGACATGGGATCCTACTAGCATCAGAAGAAGGGCACGATCGGTGGGTGTGATGGTGCCAGTCGTGTACGGCGGCGGGAGGGGTCGCGGTCGCGCTCATCAGATATATACGAGTACTCCTACTCCTCCCTCCGGGGCGCGCGGCGTCTGGCTGGCCCGTGCCGCGCCGCCACGTCGCGGGCGCCACAGGACGTGGCCGGGGCGGGTACGCGTGGACGGAGAGGATCAGAGGACACGTGGGGTGCCTAGCTCTGCCTCCTCGTGCGCGCATGCAGGGAGCAGGGCTGCAGGCGCAGGCGGTCCACCACCGAGACCCAGAAGGATGAGGAGGGCATGGGATAGCGGTGGTGGGCGCCCACATGTCAGCGGCCCGAAGAGCTGCCTCGTGTGGACCGGATGGCCCAGGGTGGGCTGCGCAACCGCCACCGCCACAATGGCACAGGGCGGGTCTGTTCGGTTCTGGCCTTCTGGGCCTGGAAAGCTAACCCAAGTGGCTCCCGAATCTGCGTGCGTAGTTACGGCCTAGTCCGACTGCGTTGGCTGATAGCGTTACTAACCAAGTGACACGTCCGTCCCTTGCCGCCGTTGTGCCCGAGCAGTCGGCCGTTCGGCGAGAGGATATGCCTGTCACGACATGGCTAGCGAGGGACACAGAGGTTCCTTTCCATCCTTTTGTGATAATGCTCAGTGTCCGTCTAGGCACGGAGCCAGCGGTGGGGCTAGCCCCCCCTACCGCTCGCGTGCAAGCGAAGCCCCGTAAAGCCGTCGCCTGAAATTTCAACTGTAGATGTACAGGTAGGAGGGGCTGAGATTTGCTAAACCTCTTTTCTTGCTAATTGGACCAGATCTATAGAGGCAGAGGATTATCCTGACAAGGCCCAATCTAAAGTCCAATAAGTGAAAGAAACCCTCTCTCAAGTTCCCAATCGAGCGGTGGCTTCAGGCGCAGGCGCGTGACTCCTACAACGACACGGCCACGCAGGGTCTCGGGCGAGTGGGGAGCGACCGAGCGGCTAGGCAGCGCCAGGCGCAGCTGGCGAGCAGTGAGCGGGCAGCCAGGCATGGTGGCGGGCGAGCGGGCGCTGGCGACCGACGCCCGGCGGGCACGCCGACGCCGTTGTTCAGCCCCTCCTAAATTTTTTCCTGGCTTCGTCCCTGTGTCCGTCCGTCCGGAACCACCCCCTCCCCCTCCTTAAAAAATCAAATCTTCCCACTTTACGCTCGTCTTTCCATTCCACCCTCATCCATCTTGCGGTCGTCCGCCCGCCCCGCTCCGCCGCGTCGCCATTGCCATCCCCTGCGGCGCCTCCATCTCGCACTATGTCCAACTCCGCCGCGCCCATGACAGGCGGCCAGGAGAGGGGTCGTCGCCGGCTGGGCCTAGGCCAGGCACAAGTGTATAGCTGGCCGCTGTCAGGCCGCGTCACCATCCTTGGTCGCCGGATGGCCACCGGCCGTTCCCCCGCTTTGCGCTGCATCGTATGGAAGAAAGGTGAAATATGTATGTTGCAAGCCTTATGTTTCAAGTGTTTAAGATGTTTCATAGTTTTTTTGCAAATGTTCCATATGGATGTTGCAAAAAGTAGATTGGGATGTTGCAATGGTTGTACACGTACGTTACAAGCTTATGTTCCCAATGTTTCATCTGTTTTTTCAAACGTATGTTGCAAGTGTGTTTATTTGGATGTTGCATATATTTCACACGTATGTTGTAAGTGTGTTATCTGGATGTTGCGTATGTTTTACAATGGATTTTTATGTGTTTTTGGGTGTTTTGCAAGTGTTTCAGACGCATGTTTCAAATGTTTCATCTGTCTTCAGACGTATGTTGCAAGTGTTGCATTTGAATGTTTCAAAGTAGATCAGGTGTTGCACATGTTGCAATGCCGTCGGTAGCTGGTGGACAGCGACCTGCCGCAAGCCTTCGGCTCCTACCTCACGCGACACGCGTCGCCCTCTCCTCTCCCTCCCCTTCCTTCCCTTCCCCCCAGCTCGCCTCGACGTTGGCGTTGGAGCAGGGGTCGTTGAGGGTGCTACGTTCGGGACGCAGGCGCTGCGTGGGATGTGATGCGGGGGCATGGGGAGCATGGGATGAGATGCGGGGCACGAGGAGTGTGGGATGCGATGCGGGCACAGGCGCGGGAGCAGAGTCGGGGCAAGTCCTATGGCCGTACGTCCGGACGCTAGCCCTTCCGTGCCTCGTGCTCTCAAGACTCACCTCCTCTTTCAGTTACTAGTATTTAAATACCCATGTTTATGTTTTTTTTGTTTGGTAAAATTTTGCCAAACTCTGATTTTGCAATTTTACGCTTTTATTATTGGTTGTTACAAATTTTTAGAGCTTCCACCACACATGTTTGGTTGTGCAATCAGTTAAGGCCAGTTTCAGTGGTAGTTTTATTTTCATTTAATAAGTTGTCCCATAAACACTTTTGATGATGTGACAATGCTTTTAGAAAGGAGAGAAGAAAATGAGTTTCATGAATAAAACTCTCTTGACACAATTACCAACTCTCTATTTGTCATAATATTAAATGTCTATGAAACCTTAGAATGAAACTTTTTCGTTGAGAGTGGGTGTTTTATCCATGTTTCATTCCATTCTATAATCTTTATGTATGGTAATATTGAAAACAATATCATCAAACTTTCCACAGAGACTGACCTTGCATATCTTGTGTTACGAGTGTTCCAGGTGTATTTGAAAACAGAGACAAATATATATTTTTGTAGGCCCATCAAATATCACGGTTCGACGGCCGCAAGGATAAGAAGATCTGCAATGGCTAGCTCCTCGTCACCGTAGTGTGAGGTTGGTCGCGCGGGGCATCGGAATGACTTTATAAGTTGGGCTGTTTTTTACTATCTTTGGCCACCAAAGTAAGTTAAGTGGTAACAAAGCATGGCTACCAACTACCGTTGCAAATTGGCATACAACTAAATAGAGATTAACTAAAATTGGTCAAATAAAAGTACCAAATTTCAGACTGGCTACCTCGAACACATTTTGACGTAAAGTAAATATAGGCGCTAAAATTTGGATTTCTAAAACGTAGCTAGGGATGCAAGTTTTTCTCTCTGGGTGATTGGGCACCCGTTTTTCAAAAAAAAAAAAGATTGGGCACCCAAAGCTTCTCCAATTGAATTCATATAAATTGCAAACCAAGAACGGGATAGAAATGAAATACTCTTCCCATCCTAAAATGAAAGTCGTTCTAGATTTGGCCTAAGTCAGATTATCTAATTCGATCAAATTTATATAAAATTGGTGCCCATATTTATGAAGTAAGTACCAATAGATTTATTAGGAAAAAATATTTTTCTCACTATGCCTACCATCTTACCTTAGTTACGTATTGAGGGGATGTTGGGTTAGAGGCCTGCCAAGCAGCTCGCTAGCTCCCAGCCCAAACAGCAATCTCAAGTTCTCAACCTAGGCCTTCAAAATTGGATGTCTGGGCCAGGAGTAAGCGTGATACCTAGAGATGAAAAGGCAACATCAAATTAATGGTTGCCCATGGCTACTAAAATCTTGGAAGATAAACTGTAACTTACATCCAATACGAAAGTCTCCACAGAACGAGATGCCATAGGAAAATAATCAAAACTCTGAGAAAAGGTCACTCCTTGTAGTGTGATGATAAAAAACCTGAGGTACATAAATTTGCTACATGCCATCGGACATCGGTGACCATCTGCATAAGGGACTCAGATTAATTGTGTTTCAAGTTCTTCTGAGATATCATTTACAAATTTGAGAGCATACCTCACTGCTTGAATGTACACCAACAGCTTCAAGATCTTTGCATGATGGATGCAAGTTCAGCGTGGTTGTAGCAAACAGGGCTACAACACTCAATGTAAGGGGGCCTTCTTCACTTTCAATGCTTCCCCATTTAAGAGTTGTACGTGCTGGCTACTTCCAAAGTGAAAAACTGGATAGATTTTGAGCTCTGCTCTTTATTACTTACAGCTTATTGCAAACGAACAACGATAAGTGGGTTACCTAAGATCATTTACAGGCTACTAAGCAGACTCCCTATCCTATATTTGGATAGTGGACATAAAAAAAAGAGTTAAATGCACCAGAGATTCATTAACTTATGGGGATGTTTCAGTTAGGTCCATCAACTTTCAAAGTGACTTTTTGGGTCCATAAACTTTAATGTTGTATCACTTAGATCCATATCCCTCCACGTAGGCTTCTCGTGCTGACGTGGCCTGCTGACTCGTCGTTCAGACGCAACTGTTGACCGTTCGTTTCGCCAAACACGCACGGTCATCGGGGTCGCAAGAGCCGGCGGCGCCCGCCCCGCATTGTTCCTCCGCGCCAGGGCGCCCGTGCTGCTTGCGTCCGCCCGCTCGTGTCCTTGCCGCTGCGGCTGTGCTGCGCCCACGCTGCCGCCCGCGTCCGCTGTTCGCTGCCTGCTCGCGCCTGCCCCGACCAGCGGGAAACGAGACGCCTTCAACAGCTCTGCTCACGCACGACGCGGTCGCCGAGGCTGCCCGGTTCGCTGGACAGTGGGTGCCGTTCTGCCGGAAGCACGCGGTGGAGCCGAGGAACCCAAAGGCCTACTTCAGCCCCGGCGCCAGTAATGGCGGCGTCAAGGCGAGGAGGGGTGACTATAAGGGAAGGGCGTGGCCGGAGCTGGCAAGGGACCGGAGGCGCGTGCGCCGGGAGTACGAAGAACTGCGGCTGCGGATCGACGCTCTGCAAGCCGGAGACTTGCGGCGCCAGCAGCGGTCGACGACGTCGCTGGCCGGTGGAAGCTGCTGGCGGCGTGGCACCGCGGAAGATCATGCCGGAGCTGTTGAATTGGTCGATACTCCCGGCAGCACGCCACAACTTGGCGTCAGCACCACCGTCGGTGGTGTCAGCAATCTTCTGGACCTCAGCTCCGTCGACGTGCGGGTTCCAGCGCTCGTGTACATGTGCCGGGAGAAGCGGCGCGGCCGCGTGCACCACGGCAAGGCCGGCGCCATGAATGCGCTGCTCCGTGCCTCGGCCGTGCTCTCCAACGCGCCCTTCATCGTCAACCTTGACTGCGACCACTACGTGAACAACTCGCAGGCTCTCCGCGCCGGCGTCTGCCACATGCTCGACGGCGAAGGCAGCGACGTGGCGTTCGTCCAGTTCCCGCAGCGCTTCGACGGCGTCGACCCCGCGGACCGCTACGCGAACCACAACCGCGTCTTCTTCGACTGCACTGAACCTGGCCTCGACGGCCTTCAGGGACCCATCTACGTGGGCACCGGCTGCGTGTTTCGCCGTGCGGCGCTATACGGCGTCGACCCACCGCTCTAGAGACCACACGGCGACGACACTGGCAAGGGCGTTGCCACTGGCACTGAGGCCGACAAGTTGGGCGTGTCGACGCCGTTCCTTCGTTCGGTGCATGCCGTCCTAACGAACCAATCGGAGCAATGGGACACGGTCAGCATTTCATCACCGCCGTGCTCGTTCGACGGCTGCCATTGTCGTGTTTCTCCTCTATAAAACCCGAGCTCGAGCTTAGCCTCCCCCTCGTGCGGCTCGCAACTTGCAGGAGCTAGCTAGCTGGAGCTTCGTTCTGCAAAGTAGTTGTGGGTAGGAGGAGAGACGTAAGGGAGCGAGCGACCACAGCATCAGGCGTTGACGCCCGGAGACGACGGCGGCCATGGCTTCCTCGGGCACCAGCGGCGGCGGCGGTTCCCCGGGGTCGCCGTGTGGGGCGTGCAAGTTCCTGCGGCGCAAGTGCGCGGCGGAGTGCGTGTTCGCTCCCCACTTCTGCGCCGAGGACGGGGCGTCGGAGTTCGCGGCCATCCACAAGGTGGTCGGCGCCAGCAACGCGGCCAAGCTGCTGCAGCAGGTGGCCCCCGCCGACCGGAGCGAGGCGGCGGCCACCGTCACCTACGAAGCGCAGGCCAGGCTGCGCGACCCCGTCTATGGCTGCGTCGCCCACATCTTCGCGCTGCAGCAGCAGGTACATGCATGCATGCCCTGTCTGATCCTGCGTGTGCATGAGATTACCACCAGTACTAGGCTACTAGCTAGCTTATGTCTCTCCGGCCGCGTGACACCGATGATGTATTATATATGTGCAGGTGGCGAGCTTGCAGATACAGGTGCTGCAGGCGAAGGCGCAGGTGGTGCAGACGATGGCGGCGGCCGCCGGGCAGCAGGGGACGACGGGCAGCAGCCCTCTCCTGCAGCGGTGGCCGCTGGAGCCCGAATCGCTGTCGACGCAGAGCTCCGGGTGCTACAGCGACATGTGCTGCTGTACCAGGGCGTCCGCGACCTCCGGGACGGCGTCGTGTCCACGGAGGCGTGGCTCGCCGGGGTGCGCTGGGACGGCCTGCGCGCGTTCCTGGACGCCCAGCGCGCCGTGTGGCGGACGGAAGACGGCGAGCTCGCGGGGTACGTGCAGCGGTCGGGCGCGCTGGCGCACGTCGTGGTGTATGGCGCCGGCCACTTGGTGCCGGCGGACAACGACCGCGCGGTGCAGGAGATGGCCTGTGGCAAGAGGCGGAACCTGGGCATGGCGAGGCGCGCACGCACCAGGGAATGGGCGCAGCTCGGCCTGAGGCGGACCAAAGCGCTCTGGCCTCGTGCGCTCGCGGCATTGGCGGCGGTGCTGTGGGGCGCGGAAGCCGGCGAGGGCTGCCTGCGCGGCACCGGGAGGCCACGGGGCGCCCCCGAGGGGGGGGGGGGGAGGGGGGTTGCAAGGCGGGCTCGAGGAAAGGCCGGGCTGCGGCAGCTCTCGCGCATGGCCATGGCGTCCGTGTTCCGCGGTCTGAGGCACGGCTTTGGAGGGAGAGATCATGGGCGAGGACGGGAAAGCAAAAGGCGTCTTGTTTCCCGCTGGTCGGGGCAGGCGCGAGCAGGACACGGCAGCAGGGCAGCGAACAGCGGACGCGGGCGGCAGCGTGGGCGCAGCACAGCCGCAGCGGCAAGGACACGAGCGGGCAGACGCAAGCAGCACGGGCGCCCTGGCGCGGAGGAACAATGCGGGGCAGGCGCCGCCGGCTCTTGCGACCCCGACGACCGTGCGTGTTTGACGAAACGAACGGTCAACAGTTGCGTCTGAACGACGAGTCAGCAGGCCACGTCAGCACGAGAAGCCTACGTGGAGGGATAGGGATCTAAGTGATACAACATTAAAGTTTATGGACCCAAAAAATCACTTTAAAAGTTGATAGACCTAACTGAAACATCTCCGTAAGTTAATGGATCTCCGGTGCATTTAACTCTAAAAAAAATATACTCCAGCAGGCCATCTAAATTTATTGGGCAATGAATTTCTCCTCGCACTACCTACGTCTGTTCCACCAACAAATCTGCCACCCTGTTTTCCTCCCACCCGCCTCTCTCCCCCTCCCCTTCGTCGAGCGCTGTCTTTCCGGCGGCGTCGCCCCGAGCAGGAGCCTCGCCGGCCCCTTCCGCCGCAGCCGTCGTGGTCCACGAGTCCGGCGAGGCCGGATCCGGTCGCCACCGTCTCTCTCCGGCGCGGCCTTGCACCGGCGCTGCGGCCTGGTCCGGAGCGGCGGCCCCTGCCTCCGGTGTTGCTACCCTGCCCCCGGCGCGCGGCCCCCTGCCTCCGGCACGCGGCCTGGTCCCGGCGCGGCGGCTGCTGCCTCCGGCTCGCGGCCAGTCCCGGCGCGGTGGCCCCTGCCTCCAGCGCTGCGGCCCTGCTCCCGGCGCGCGGCCTGCCCGGCGCTCAGCCTCCTCCCAGACGCGCGGTGTGCTCCAGCGAGAAGAACATCGAAGATGACACGTGGGACCTACGTGTCATTCTGTACTGGATTAGATTGGGTAGCCTGATTTAGGTTGTACCGCTAGAGTTGGAAGCAAAATATGTGGGCATTATGAAAATGGGTGGCTACAGAAAGTAGGTTTTAGCACTGCCGAAGATACTCTTAAGGCCAGATATCTTCAAACAAGCTATCTCACAGCAATAACTGCGCTACAAGGATTCCAAAGCTAAGGAATTGGAAAGAAGGCATATGAGCACATCTCCTTTAATCAAGACCAACTATGTGATAACCAAGGAACCAAGACCAACTATGAGATAACCAAGGAAGTCTGCAATTCTGCACTTCCATGCGATAAAATTGAGCATGGGAATTTGTACTTCTTCCCAGTGATATAGCCGGAGTAAGTGTGAGTTCTTCAATCTGCGGTGGTACCTCGCATTTTGATTTGGAGCATTCAAAAGTTCAAGTGTCTTCACGTTACTGCCCAAGTTCTTCCAAAGTTTGAGTGGTCCCCTTTGGAATGCAGACACTCTTTTATTTTCTGCTCTTTTCTGCAAAAATAAACTGATTTTGTAAGGTTTCCATATGATTTCGTTGAAATTCCTCCGTTCTAAAAGAGCCCTAAACCTAAATTGGAAAAAGGATTTGCTCAATAACACATCCTCTTCTTTGAACTAACGTATGCAGTATGCTGTGCGTTGCCATGCTCTCCTGCAAACATTACGACCAACGAGTACGAGCATTACAAGCTTCTCATCCAACCAAATCCGTCCCTTGAAAGTTTGATATCTACAAACTGTGCATGAGTTTGCAAGGAAGTCACATGATATGTAAAAATGAACAATATCTTCCTACTATAGGAAATATTCCTGCAGCAACACAAGATGGCAGGACGTTTCTAACACCTCAGCAGAGGACCACAATCAAGTCTATAGCATGATAGCAACAACTCCGGCAAACAGAAAGATTCCATGACAGGCACACAAATCACAGATCTCACATGAAAGTCTGGGCCAACAAAGAGTGCAGCATTAAGGAATTCCCAGGTGGGCCTCCATTCTTCGCTTCCAAAAGCATTCATTCCGAAATTGATACGAGTGTACAACAAAAGCTCAGTAAATGGAGCTTCACTACAAATACAAAATACATGGGAAAAAAAAACTTGAAAGCTGAGCAGTTGTGTGCACAACATGAGCCATACACGGCTCAGAATTGCAAGTTTGCAACCACCAAGGTACGGGCGTGTATGGTCATGAAGCAGCATATCTCATGCAGATATTCCCACACATGAAGATGAGATCATCACATATTGAAACAAAGAAAAAACAACTCTGAAATACACTAGGAAGTTGGAGATCTATGAGATTGCATGAGCAAACCATTTCATTGGGCCTGGGCCATGGTCCCCCCAAAGTTCCATCACTATACAACATACAGAGCCTTTTAAATTCTGATGATAACAGGATGAAAGCATCCAAGGCTATTATTCTGTACCAAAGAGATGAGCTGGACCAATTCAAATAAAAACTATGAGCTGGACACCCCATATGCTCATCAAATAATTTGAGGTCGTCGTCCCAGTACAGAATGGAAGATACATTGCATATTCAGAACAGTTGGGTTCATAATGTAAAGCCAACAGGGCAAATAAATTGATAAGCATAGTTGCTTGACGGGCTCGAATAAAGGGAGATTAGCAGTGGACCAAATCCTGCAAAGGTATTATGAATGGTTAAGCATAAAGGCAGTGTCACTTTCAGGTCGGCGTCAATTCCATGAACCACCAAAGCATGAGCCTAACATTGCAGTAAAATAATGCATCTAAATGGTGAGTCGCTTTCTGCAATACTGTTCTCGTGATCATGATATCCGAGAACTGAAATGATATCCGAGAACTGAAATGCCCAGTCAAGTATATTCATAAAAGAACATGCAATTGAACCCACTCCAGATAGATTATATATTTGGCAATGCACCCATGAAGGCGGCAAGTGCAAAACAGCCTGACAACCAAGTATAGATGTTGATTTTAATCTTCAATACTGTTGTTGATTGTTTATGCTTATTTCTGTATTCACTAAAGATGGCCATTTTATTTCACAGAATTTCAATAGCGTGACTTTGTCATTGTGCTGGAATAGTCTTCTGCTACAGCATGACTTTGTCATTGTGTTGGAATAATTGTCTGCTACAGTGTTACCCAATAACATAAGATATTATTCAGGAGCCTCAGCACAAGTGAATCATGCAACACTCAATAATTTGTTGGTGGCAACATGTCATTTTCAGAAATCTAACAAACTCTATTGTACTCACTAGTAAGAATTCTTAAGTCTTAACACAAGCAACTTTTTGTTAATGTACTATCATCATTAAGTGGCATATAAGGTTTTGAAATGTACCAAGCAAACAACTTTATCACACAGGACACCACAACAGCAAATGCATGTTAGCTGTATCTTGATTGAGATAATCCAAGGACTTTGCACACTTTGAATCTCTGAACAATCCATCACTGCGTTTAAATTATGGGACCATTTCATAAGTAGCACCACAGTTGCTGAGTTGCACAATGGTGGTCCTTGTACCTGAATATACCTGAATAAAGGCATTATAGGGCAATGGATGCTGGGGATAAAATTAGGGTATGAACCCTTCTCAATCAACAAACGTTCTTTCACTATCAACTTAATCTTTTTGACCTTGCACCAACTATTGCTGAGGACTACCAATTATTCTTATTTTATGAAATTTTAAGATAAGGATTTTTCTAAAAGAGCTAAATATATCTCCATCAATTCATCACATTTCACCTTACTTGACCAATGCTTAACAAATGAAGTCTAAAACAAAGCTAGCAGCCAAATTCACATTCATTTTCAGCTTTTAGTGTGACTACGTTCAACATGAATAAAACTGAATGGAACTAGCTGACATACTACTTAGCACCGCATGGCCAATTTTGATATGCTCTAAAACAGGGGAAGGAAAAAGTTTGCACCTCAAGGTACAAATTACCATTATTCAGTTGAATTTTCAACATCAAAAGCTAGGAATGGAAACAGGTTATAGAAACAGACCTACTTTAATTACAAGGTTATTATCAGAATAAGGGAACTAAACAAAATCCCGTATTGATTAACGAAGCAAATAATGGTGTTATTCCAAATTCAACAATTTCAGATATTAATGGTCAGTTAAGAAATACAGATATTAAGCTACTAGCGTTTTTGGCATCCATTCAGACATAATTAGCAAGTAACAAGACACGACGAGCATAGAACTGGGCAACATTTATGAGAAACCGCCTCTCTTAGCCCATGTAATCACTAATTTCTTGTAACACACAGCATACGGATTGGAACAAATATAAGGGCCAAAATTTCCATATATATGTGATGGATCAACACGGTAATCATGTCCTCGTTCGTTCACCTCAACTAACCTCATGTTTTCCAACCCCTCTCTCGTCAGGGGAAGGAAGGAAACAAAGTAGCCGGACCACAAACACATCGGGAAACAAAATCGCGAAGGAAAAAAAATGGGCAAAACTTTATCACGAAAGCGCCGTGACGACTCGCCTCCGCCTCAGTCGAGGAAGCCAGTGCGGCGAAGGACGGCGTTGCGGACGCGGCGGAGGTCGCGGCCCTTGAGCGTCCTCCCGGCGCCCTCCAGCACCGAGCTGTGCGCGGCCGCGCGACGCGCGACGATCTCGTGCGGGGGCACCACGGCCTCCCCGGAGTCCTCCGCGCTGCCGCCGGCGTGGGCCCACCTCCCCCTCCGCGCGGGCTCCGACGGTATCCGCACCGGTGCCGACCTCGCCATCGCGGCCGCCGCCGCGGCGGATCGGGTGGGGCCCCCGAACCCGACCCCGCCCCCGCCACCGGCCGCGGCTCGTTTCTTCTTCTTGCCCTCGTCCTCCGGGAGCACGGCGAGGAGGCCTAGCCCTACCTCGGACGGGGTGGCCGGCCAGAGCACGTCGAGCTCGAGGAGGTCGCCGTCGGCGCCCGTCGCGGCGTGGGTCGGGACCGGGAGGGGTCGGCGGGACGACAGCAGGAGGCGGTCCATCGCGTCTGCTCCTGCTCCGGGGATCACCAGTACGGCGGATCTCCGGCGACGCGGCGGCGCTCCGGCATGGGAGGTGGAGGCGGGCTGGGCGTGCGCGAACGAGGGACACGCGACACCGGCCAGGAGGGGAGGCAGGCGCCGTGGCGGACCGGGTGCTTTGGGCTTATAGCGAGGGCAAGTTGTTTTCCGCTGTTTTGCACCTTGGCCCTTTAGCTTCTGCGGAATCAAATTCTCATACCGCTGCTGCTTTTGCCTTTTTGACCAAAACTGTATTGTGGACTGTGGTGGTGAATGGCCTGAAAACGGTTTGGCCCACAGGGTTGTCGGCAAGAGAGGCCCATTTAAAGATTTACGCTACGGGACTGCCCAGTGCCCAGCGAGATTTTAAATCCACGGCTAGCCTCCGCGATCTCCGGTTATGGTTGTTTAAGAAGAATTTAGCTAATTTTTTTTATGTATAAGTTAGCTCTTAGTTGTCGCTATAATTCGCTATATCCAGCTATAACCTGTTTTCGGACATAAAAAGCTAAATGGTTTAGCCGGCTATTTAAAACCTTTGTGCCCAGTCAAACAACGGATCGAAGGAAAGTAGTAGGAGCCCTAACGAATTCAACGAGTCGAGCGGAGCGAAAACAGGAAGAAATCAGTTTAAATATGATGATATACTAGCATGCTAGTTTGTTTCATTTATCCTAGGGGTAATCGCGTCGTGGTGGGCATCTGCTTCAGCAGCAGACGACGCGCCACGTCGCCGCCGACGCCGTCATGGTCGTCGGACCTCCCACCAGAGCTGGCCGGCGTCGTGCTCCGATGGCTGCCGTCGCACGCCGACCGCGTCCGCTTCGCCGCCGTCTGCCGGCACTGGCGCGTCGCAGCGCAGCAGCAGCGCCCGCTGCTCCCGCCGCCGCTGCCGTGGATCAGCTTCAACGACGACCGCTTCCAGAGCCTCTGCGACGGTGAGCAGCACGCCCTCAGGCGGTGGGGCCCCGGCTACGCGCTCCGCTGCTACAGCACCTTCGGCGGGTGGATCCTACTCGAGATGGACGACCCGGCGCGCTCGTGCTTCCTACGGAACCCATTCTTCGGCAAGTCCATGAAGCTGCCGTCCCTGCCGTTCCCGCAGGAGGATCAACGGTGCGACGACCCATACGCCCAGTACAGGAACCGCTCCGCGTTCCGCAAAGTCGTTTCTGCGGGCACGGGCAGCGGGCTTATTGTCGCCGCGCTGTTTAAGCCCAGCATGCGAGAGAACCCCAAGACCATCGGGATCTGCCTGCAGTTGATCGGCGCGTCGTGGGCGCTGCACACTCGCCGCGACGACAGGTCCGACTGCGGCACGTGGTACGAGGACGTCTCCTTCTTCCGCGGGAAGCTCGCGTTTGACCTCGCCACCGACGACGACTACAACGCCGGCGGGAGCAGCAGGCCAAGAATAAAGGTGGCCCGCGAGAGGTGCTTGATCCAGCAGGCGCCGCAGAACGAGGAGCCGCAGCAGTCCCTCGCGGCGGCGGCTCAGGGGAACAGAGGCGCACGACGCGGCGGTACCTCTATAAGCTGCTGATGCTCGTGGCATCGTGCAGGAAGACAATGCCGTCTTCGTGAATCGTGAGACCGGTATGGCCGGTGAACGATGAGCCGGTGATGGCGTTCATCGTGTTCCAGGCGGAGCACTCAACAACGACGACGGCGACACGTGTGCGTGGTCGGAGGTGACGTCGACCGGCGCGTTGGAGGACCAGGCGTTGTTCATGACCCGGAGCTGCTCCGTGGCCCTCCGCGCGTCGGGTTACAGGTACGCCGGCGCGGACGTGTGCGTGGGGGCCGCGTGTTCTACCCGGAGGACGGAGGCTCCGCCGGCAACGTCAGCTACCTGATGTGCATGGGGTTTGGGCGGAAGTGGAGCCTTCGCGTCTGCGGCGTGTACGACCTGCGGCTGCGGGACCGGACGACGACGGCCGGCCGGGTCTGGCTCTGGGACGGCGGGCGGAGGTTGTGGGCGGAGGAAAGAGGCGGCGGCGATGGTGAACGGATGGAGTTCGTGCCGTTTGAGGTGGCTGTATTTAGGTCGAGGGCCACGTGGTTCTTGCCCATGGAACCTTTTGCATTGGCTAGTTGCTCGATGGTTGGAAAAAAAAGGTACTCCCTCCATCCCAAATTGTAAGTCATTCCAAAAATCTTGGAGAGTCAAAGTTTTTCAAGTTTGACCAAATTTATATAACAAAATAATAATATTTATCATACCAAGTAAGTATCATTAGATTCTTTATTAGTTATATTTTCATATTATACCTATTTGATGTCATCAATCTTTGTGTTTCTCTCTATAATTTTAGTCAAACTTAAAAAAGTTTGACTTTCCAAGATTTTTGGAATGACTTACAATTTGGGATGGAGGGAGTACGTATCTATCATACTTTGGCCAGAAACTGTTTATTTATATGTGCACACCTCCTAGAATCTCAGGTGACTGAAATCGCCAATCCATAGGTTTTCTTCTCCGGTTTGAGGCCGACTCGATCGGGCTGGCGAGGCAGGCGCAGGTGTGCCTGGCGAGGGGAGACCGTGGCATGCGCAGCCGAATTGTGTGGACAAACTATTTTATATATCTTGGCTATCGGGCTTAAACAGGGGTCACACGAGGATTCATCACTTAAGTAATTGTATCGTGTTTACTAACTCGCCAATGTGCCAGCGTGGGCAGGGTAAAGGTGAATAGAACACTTTTTTTTTGAATCAAGGTGAATAGAACACTTAAGTAAATGTATCATGTTCACTACGCCAACGTGGAAAAAAGGGTAAAGGTGATTGTAAAAAAGAAAGAAATCGTGGAAGGAAGAGGCAACGTGAAGGTGAATGGAAAAAAAAGGATAAAGGTGATTTAAAAAGAAAAGAAATCGTGGAAGGAAGAGAGGGCAACGTGAAGGTGAATGGAAAAAATGGGGTAAAGGTTGAATGGAAAAAAAAATCGTGGAAGGAAGAGGCAAAAATATTTCCATTGCCGGGATTTGAACCCGGGTCGCCTGGGTGAAAGCCAAGTATCCTAACCGGACTAGACGACAATGGAACTATTGTTTAGTGCGTCCACAAAATTTTATTGAAGTATAGAATATTCTTGGTTAAGCCCAATTCCCCTTTCAGACTTGTCCATTATATAAAGCCATCTCATCCTCGGTTCGTGTCTCGCCGTTTCACTCGTGAAGTCTCCAAGATCTTGTTCAAGTAAAGGAACTAGTCAGATCGCATTGATAGATCTTGTTCCAAACTTCCAAGTAGTTCCATAGAGATGAAAAAAAGGGCATACCCTAAAGCCTCTTGATGCCATGTTCTCCAGATCCAATCAGCTCAGTCATCTCGGCACTATAGCCTACACAATGCATAAACACGAACTCGCCGTCTTCCAATGAGGGTCTCCAGGTCTGTATATGTTTAGATCAATAAACGTACAGGTCGCAGCATCGCAGTAATTAGAATCTGGGAGGAAAATTACACAGAATCTTTTGGTAACATTCCTGAGATATACCAATCGTTATCTGATTTCTGGCATAGGAAAATCTTGGTGTTCTTTCTGCATTTGACTTCCAAAGCAACGTGTGTGCTCATCAGGTGATGATTGCAGCCAGTTAACACCGCAAGGCAAGCCTCTTGATCTGTTTCCTTGCACACAAGACACAGATCACGTGTGCAGGACTCGCCACAGTTTGACCTGAATAAACGCCTGTCAATGTTGCAACAAAACAGCAAAGCAATTTTAGCAAATAAACTTGCAGTAGCATCCAGTAACTGCTGCAGCAAAGGCAGAGGTAGCAATTGGGGGAAAACATCATCTTCCATTCCAATCTCAACAAATAATTTCTACCAGTTTCGAATCAGATATCAAATCCGGCTCCGTAACCATACACTCTAGTTTCTATTACAAATATAGCACTACCAAATTAGCACACGTCACTGGAACTTCCTGACCAACTCAAGTTTGCGAGCCTGGAAGAATTTGCAACGGCCTTTTCCGCTAGATTCGATCTCCTCAGTCTTCCTTTTGAAACCAGTAAAGCCTAGGCTCGAAAGCTTGACTTGTCGCTTGGTGCTTCCATTGTCAGTCCCATCTTCATCAACTTCATCAGACTCCCTTCGTATCATTACCATGTGGCAAAAACATAATAGCAATCAGAATCATGTTTTGCAGTTCACAAAACACACTAACGAAATTTGTTCGCAAATGGGCAAAGGTTGAAAATTTGAACACACCATGTAACCTCAACTGCATCCTTGAAGAAGGGCTTACAAGTTTCCCAACTAAAACGAACCAAAGTTGGGAAGCCAAATACTGGATGCTTGTGATCTTCTAACCGTTGCTTAGTATCAGGGGCTGCACCATTAATTTGGATGTTCTTTAATGAGACAGTGATATGATTACAGTTTGATAAAATCATTTACAATAAGGAATCAGTTACCTCCTGGATATCCTGATCCAGTTTTCATGTGCAGACTCAGAGCTGTTTCATCAAACACCCAGTTTCGCAAGGCTCTGTCCCTAGTGACCTGCAGTTGCACATCACAACTTTACAACTACGCAAGCCTATAAGAAAGTACCCTACACAAGGAAATTTGATTCGAGAAATTACCTTTGCAACTATACTTGCTCCACTAACAACAGGGTAAAGGCTATCAGCTTTTTTGGCAACCACAAATTTGATTCCTGGAAACTTTTCTGTCAGCTTGATTCTATACTTTTCAGGATCTCCCACTGTATCTATATATACCTTTTCAAGAAGGAATATAATTACTAAAAAATGTGGTGAATAAAATAATCTTATAAGGATAGCCGCACAAGAAATCCTTTTGAATTCAAGAATATATGCTCTTACTTCTGACAGTAGAACTCCCATGTCAAGCACTTTTCTAACAAGGCTCATGGCAGAGTTATGTGATATTTCATTCAGATTGACTTTTGACCTGAAACAATGGGTTATCAATGAAGATAACAAGGCCAAGAAGTTCAATAGGTACAAAGGCCAGACATACTTTTTTAACATTTTAGCAGACAGATCCTTTGGGCATATGACATCCACTTCCCACCCAATAGAGTTATTGACCTTTAAACTTTCAAATAGCTCCTCTCTTTGTTCCTCCTTCAAGGTCTTTGAATCTGTTTCAGAAGACAAGATCAACAGGCTATGCTAATTGTCAATGTGCTAATAGCAAAACTACTCTTGAACTTTTCCGTGGCCCATGGAAAGTAACAGCTTCACCCAACTCTGCAGCTGAAATGTCATAAGATAGTAAGCCTAATAACTACCGAAGTACAAAGACAGATTCAAGATTTACCACTCCAAAGGTTGAATTCATGCAAATGTCAGTATGCCACAGATATACAGGAGATGTGTCAATACTCAACTCTAAGATGTCAGAAGCTGACGGTTTTAACAAACTTTGAAAAAGAAGGGTTTAGTAGTTTGCTACAAGATAAATGTACATGGAAGCACCTGCAATTCATGAGTTCATTGAATGGGACTAGAGAGGAGAATATTTTGCAGACAAGGGAAACAAGAGGAGGATTGCAATTAGCAGCAACTAATATGGTTGCACAAAGCTCCTGCCTTTGGGTCTGCAAAAAAATTGTGATGTACCAAGAATAGCATGTTCAATGTTCCTACTTCCTACTCATGTTTGTCCTCCACAATTTCAAAAGTTCATAAACATATGCATCAGGTCTTTAAAAGGTACAACCTCTGTTCCAAATTATAATTCGTTTGACTTTTTTTACCCCAAGTTTGGTCACTAGTCTTATTAAAAAATTTGAGCAAAATGTCACTTATTTTGTTGTGGCTTTCTTTATTAATAAAAGTTCTTCAAGAATGACTTCAATTTGACTATGTTTGCACAATTTTTTTGAATAAGACGAGTGATCAAACATGAGGTCAAAAAAGTCAAACGAATTATAATTTGATATGGAGGGAGTATGATAGCTTCTATCATGCCAAATCATTAATCGACCAAAGTGCTTAACTACTGCCAGCATCCACTTAATGAATGAGGTCGCAAATGAACCAATCGAAGATTATAAAAAAAAGGGGGCGTACCCAGTGCAGAGAGCTCCCGCTTTGTGCGGGGTCTGGGGAAGGGTGTCAGTGGCAAGCCTTACCCTCGCCTGTGCAATGCGAGGAGACCGCGACTCGAACCCGGGACCTTCCGGTCACAGGTGGTAAGACTCTACCGCTTGCACCAGGCCCGCCCTTCCCCAATCGAAGATTATGTTATAACTTTGAAGCTACCTGATTTATCTCTCTGATACAGGCTCACAGTCACAGAACCTGAGAATATTGACCTGTGCATCGTGAAATAAAGTAAAACTAAAATTACATATACATTTCTGTATTCTGAGCAGATAAAGAAGATGTGAGTGAAGAAGACCTGCGAATTTGAGACTGGCAAGAGTGTTATTGTAAGAGCGCGCGCAGTACATACATCCATGCACCATAGGACCTGCACGAGCAGTAACAGGAAGTGAGTTTGGGAAAGACTCCATTTCTGCTCAAAACCTGAAAATCAGCGTCCTGCTCATGACAATTTGCTGGGGAATGCGTTGAAACCAACTAGAATTTCAGGCAACATTGCACATTTCCATGAGTGTTCAACCTATTTCACTTTGGCCTACTGAATATTTGTGCAGTACAACTCAAAAAGATTTGAAGCAACATGCAACATTGCATATCAACCGGTCAGAAGAGTTTACCAAGGACAGGGCCACGGCCAGCCTCGTCGATCCCCATGAGGCAGGGCTCCTTGGTAGCCCACTCCGGCACCGGTGCCGCCATTTCCGCTGCGTTAGGGCAAAGCAGAGAGAGGGGAAGCAGATTGTAGGTCGCTGCTGCCGGGTTAGGGATGAAGCAGGGAGGAAAGGAAGTAGGAACGCACTCACCTTGCTGCGAACCGGGCGGGACGTGAGTGTGGCGGCGGCGGCGCGCGTCGTTGCTGACTCGCCGCTTGGGTGGCGAGAAGGTGTAGCGGGGTTGCGCGCCAGCGGTGCGGGGCTCACCGTCGGGCGTCGGCGGCGTCCGCTCCGGGGCTCGCTCCAAAAAAACTTGCAGCGCTTCTGCCTCGGGCCGGGCCAACCAGGCCGGTAAGAACAGGAAGTGTTAGACCATCAAGGGCCCATGTACCGGTAAGAATGCATCGGTGAATGCCACGGCCCACGAAGAAGAGGAAGGAGATCCTGACTTCTAGTCGGTGTCGCCGGAGACAAACGCCGTCGATCGGTGACAACGGCGGCGCGTGACTCGACCAATTAAGTCGCTGTCCAAGCCCGGCCGCGTCGACACCAACGAGAGGTGGGACGCGCACAAGATTCAGACCAACCATGCGCCCCATGCCCCGGACGGCGACGGCAACAACAGCAGTAGTCCCGGCCGCGCGCCGTCGTGCGAGAGGGGGTGGACCAGCAAGAAGAATGCGACGGCGTCGTCCTCGTCGAGCAGCAGCGGAAGTAGCTCGGCGAGACGGGCGTCGTTGGGCAAGAAGTGGGGCCGCCCTGCTGCCACTGCCAGGTGCCAGCCTGCATCGTCCGCCGGCGAGCGCTGGGACGCGCACAAGAAGCCATGCCCACTGCAGGTCGGCGGGAGCGACGACGACGTCGACGGCCAGAGCAGCAGCACTGGTAGCAACGACATGGAGTTGGACGACGTGCCGCAGCCGGCATTCTACTCCGGACCAGGCTTCGTCGCGTCGTCGCCGGAGCCGAGCATGCTTCCCATGCCGTCGTCCTTGATGCTACGCGTTGCATAGCTAGCTAGCTGCATGGGACGATCTAGCACTTGGGTTGCCTAGCTAGGGATCATCACTCCTGAGTACGAGAAATTAGCAAAGCGGTATGACGTGAAAATGTGGCTAGTGGTGTTTGTAATGCGCGTTTTTTTTCTGTTAAACAACTAGACTCCGAAAGTTCATACTAGTATCGTATAGAATTATAGATGTTAATGTAGTATTCCCTCTGTCCCACAATTTATAGATGTTAATGTCGTTCTGGCGTTGGTTCAAAACGTCCAGGTTCAGTGGAGAGAGCAAGCATCGGAGTGTGTACACGGCCAAGTTCAGACAATAAATGATGTATCTTGTTGAGTGCTACAACGACTTAGCCCTTGTTTAGTTTCACCCTAACTTCTAAAAAGTTGCTACAGGACCTGTCACATCAATGTTTGCGATCTGTGTATAGAGCATTAAATGTAGATGAAAAGAAAAACTAATTGCACAGTTTGGTGGAAAATTGCGAGACGAACGTTTTGAGCCTAATTAGTCCATGTTTGAACACTATTTGTCAAATAAAAATGAACATGCTACAGTAGCCCCAAAATCCAAATTCCTACGACTAAACACAGCCTTGTATATCGGGACAGAGGGAGTACTTCTTGTACTTTGATCCACAAGGAACTGATCGTATTTTCATTCACGCCTTGTTTAGTTGGACCCCAAAGTTCAAAAAGTTGCTACAGTACTTGTCACATCGAATGTTTGCGGCCTGTGCATGGAGCATTAAATGTAGACGAAAAGAAAAACTAATTGCACAGTTTGGTGGGAAATTGCGAGACGAACGTTTTAAGCCTAATTAGTCAATGTTTTGACACTATTTACCAAATAAAAACGAAGGTACTACAGTAGCCTCAAATTCCAAATTTCGCGAACAATATGTTGTACCACATCCGTAAAATGATTGATATCTATGCCACTTACTGTCATTTCTGTCAGTAGTGTTTGTCTGTTTTTGTGTGAAGAGGAAACGGGTGATGGAGACAGCGGTACATCAATCATCAGTCACACTTTTGCCGACTCATCAAATATAAGAGCGTCTCCGAAATCATCTCTAAAATTTACTCTCTAAATCATTATTTAAAAAGTTATTTGAGTACCCTCTAATAATATTTTTTATCTTATGTGCACTTTAAGGAGCCATCCTCGCTCTTTATCTTTGGCCAGTGAGAAATCTAGAATAGAGAATATCTATATTTAGAGATCCATTTAAAGAAGCCGTTAGAGGGTATTGTTCCACCAAAATCTCTATTACTGTACAATAGAAAAAAATATAAAAAGTTAGAGTTGCTCTAAGGACCGTATGTGTAAAATGATTAACCATGAGGAGTCCACAGAAACACAGACATGACTCGCACAATATTGTATCATTACTACACGGATGATTTTTGCAATCGCTTTTTTTTCGAGATGGTTAATCTCTAGAAATGACATGTTAATCTCTAGAAATGACATGTTGCATTGTACGTTATGAACCTTCTCTAGAAATTGACCGCCCTGAAATAGGATGTATTTCTAGGAGTGATTGACTAAGTCAACTGTCAAGCAAATAAATTCATAACCTTTTCAAATTAAGTTGGATCAAAACCAACTTACTCCTCTCCCTCTCAAAATAAGTGCAAATCTTGTACTTTGACCAATATCAAGTTTAACCAAACATATATGGAAAAATATTAATATTTATAATATGAAATAAGTATTATTAGATTAATCATGCCATGTTTTCATATCAAACCTATTTGGGTGTACAAATGTTCATGCTATTTTCTATAAATCTAATCAAATTTGAATTTAGTTGACTCATCGACATACGAGATATGCACTTATTGTTTGATTGGGTAGTATATCAAAACTGTAGATCTTAGAGAGACCTAAAACTTTGTAGTTCATGAAATTTTTTATTTGATATCATTTAGGGGCCCATATTTACATTTTAAGTTTTTAGATTTTGAAAACAAAATTTTTAATTTTTTTAAACAACCTAGGATGGAGACACCTCCCTATACCAAAGTAGTAATGCTCGATGAGTAAAAAGCTTTGTAGTTAAATTTACTATCGAACCATCTGTCAGCCATGGTGAAGTCACCAAGGCTCACTCTCGAGCTCGACGTGATCAGAACAAGCACCCTAAGAAGATATGGCCCGATCTGATCACGTCGAGCTCGAGAGTGAAGTCACCAAGGCTCACCCTCTAGGACACATCTAGCAAGGTACATTAGCGATTTGTGTCTAGGTAAAACTTTATGTCAACCATGACTATCCTACCTTGTTCACGGGATTAATTAGATGTGGTTTCTAGGTTTAGCTTCTTATGTTTTGGCTAGAGTTTACCCCATGATCACGAGCTTAGGGCCCTAGGTGGTAGTAGAGGGCTTGTTGGTGAAACTTTTTCTCCTTCCTCTTCTTCCCTACTAAGCTTGAGGATGAGAGCTCCTCCAATCTCTAACTCTAACAATGGGGAAGGCCTTGGGGCTCCTTGCAGCAGCAACGTGTGGTCCTTCTCGGCTTATTCCTCCCTCTCCTCCTCCTCCTTCCTTGCTCTATCTTGGTTCTTGTGAATAGAGAGGTTGTGTGGTATGAGAGAGAGGGGGGAGAGTGAGGGGTGGTTGTGTTCTGTGTGAGGTAAGTTTGTGTTGACATTGTGGCTCGGTTGGTTTGGGGTGGACAACTTTCTATTTGCATGGACTGAGGTGTCATTATACGTAGAGTTTGTTTCCTATCAAATCATCCAACGGTCATGACTTTGACTGACTGGCTAGCTTTGTTGACTTGCTGACATGGCAAGGCCGAACCATCTTATGCCCATAGCTAGACCATCCAGCACTCCACAAAAGTGTCAAGTTCAGTTGTACTTAACATAGCCTTTTCCAATTAGGATTTTTGACATGCTAATGTGCATGATGATATGCATAAACCAACAGAATGAACGATGGATCGTTATTACACATCTTGTTACTCATTATCATTTTGTTTGGTTTATATCTCTATTATAATGGACCAGTCGAAATTATACTAGGTCCCCCCCACGAAAACATCCCTCGCTGAGAGCCTCCAACCATTGTGCACCCAGAAAAATACACACGAATTCAGCACCATTAAAATCAAGGGTTAATCAAACACCTTAACCAAATCCAATGGCCACAATTCGATGTGGGATGCCATGCTTCTCACCCCGCATTCTCACCCCCGCACCCTGCTCGCACTTCAACGCGGTGTGATGAGGACATCACTACTTCATCGCATACAAGCCAAGGAGAGGAGGAGGTCCAGCATGGGCGTCCAATTCATCTTTTTCATGGTGGAAGCCCAGTCCAACTCAAGTTCGAGTCCAGCTCGGGCTCCAGGACCAGTCTGCCTTAAACTGGTCACCTAGGACGCATCCGGACTCCGTTTTCGACGATCCACATATGGTTGGAAAGCTAATTTGATAAGGAAGCCAATTCAAGTGGTTTCACATCAAAAGACCTTCGGAATCAACAGGAATCGTCGAAACAAGTCAGCGTCCAGAATCTGTCAGGGTGCTGCGACACCCTCTTTTGGTCCGTTGGACCGTGTATCGTGTTTGGGCCCATTAGGGGGCGCGTCCAGGGGGTGACACCCAAGACTCTATAAATACCAGCCGTCTCTCTCCTTAGGGGTTGGGGTTTTGTTTAGTTCTTGATTTTCTCATGAAACAGACATCGTTTTGCTACAACTGTGCCGCCAAGGCTGCTTGCTGTGAACCAGGGCCCTAGTTCTCGATCTTGTTCGCCTGTGGCGATTAGTCCTTTCAAATAAAGACTTGAACTCCTTCTTATTTTCATAAGCCTCATATTTATTTGCAATTTCAGATTACGTTCATCCCGTTCTTGCTTGTGTTCTCGATTCGCTTGCAGGAAAGCCTTCTCGGTGAGGTCAATCACGTTGGCGTGGTTGATAACCAACGGAGCAGTGGTGTAACGGTTGTGGGGGTCCGAATCAATCTTGGTTCGAAGCCTAGATCGTAAACATCGAGTCTCCACCAATCGATGCTATCATACCTTTCGGAAGATCGGGCCTAGTCTACATCAAGTGGTATCAGAGACCTTGTTGCCCGTTAGGTATAACTTTGTTTTCCCCTTTAGATTGTTACTATTTTTGCATTACCTATAGTCCACAAAAAGCCAAAAAAATATACATCGTCACATATTCCCTGTCCTATAGCCTCATTGTGCCATGCAATTTCGTCTCTGTTTCGCATTGTTGAGTTTGTGCCCTAGGTCAAGTTCTTGTTGCTGGTTTTAGATCATTTTTAGTTCAGTTTGTGTTTTCCCCTTTGTTTTTCATCATAATCCGTGAACATCTCCAAGTCTTGTTGAGTTTCCTTTGTATTCATCAAACCCTAGTCCACGCCATCTTATTTGTTACACTTGTCTTCACTGTTTCCATCAAATCCTTGCTGCCGTGACCAATTTTGCACACATTGTTCCCGTTTTGTCCTCTAATTCGGAGTCTGTTCTTAAAACTGGTCTAGTTTTCACATACGAACTCGGATTTTGACGTTCCATATATCAAAATCGATCAGAAAATTTTTTCGGATCCATCCATCCCTCGGCTTGTCGAGGTCGGAGATTTTTATTTTGTTTAAAAAGTGGTCACAAGATCCTGTTTTCGTGGTCACAAGGTTTTTGTCGATTTCGAGCACATCTTCTGGAAATTCCACAGGCCACGTCTTTCACTTGTTTAAGCTCATATTTTCTGTGGTTACTTCTTTTGTGCTCCTAAGTGAAGGAAAAATATCAAAAATAATAATAATAAGAAAAAGTCAAAATTTCTCAAAAAACAACGACAGCCCAAAAAAATAGAAAAAAGAAAGGGGTAAAAGAGGAACAGTATCTATTCAGTTGTGAATTTTGCTATTCCTTGCTACTATATTGTGCCTATCCAAGCTCCACTTTTTTCTAACTAAGTACAGGTTCACCTTACAACTGTTACACTCAAGCTACAACGGTATCACAGTCACCGACCGATTGCACCGCCTGTTGCTTTGGTAAGAACACTTGTAAGACCGTGGTAAGACACTTGAGAGTTGAGTGCCTTATTTTTCCTTGTCCACGACCTAATTAGTTGGTAGGGATAATACTATTTGTGTTGTCTTTTCTTTTCTACTAACCATGTCAGGAAAAGCCGGAGGCAGCGGCCAAGGAAACGAGGACGCACCTACAAATTTCAATGACTGTGTTTCTAAGAATGAGCTTCGTGTTGTTCTTGATGACAAGTTCAATGAGACCCTTCAACAAATTATCAATTTGGCCAAGAGGATTGAAGATGTTGAACAACGACATCCTGAACCACGTCCTGAAGAAGATGATGATGATCTCTCTAAGGAGGACGATGGCGACGCGGAGGCTGAAGCCGAAGCTCAACGACGTGCTAAGGATGCACGTAACCGTAATCGGTTGAACTTTAACCGACGCGGTATGGGAGGTAACAACCAATGTAATAATGATCCTTTCTCTAAAACCAAGTTTAAGATACCTCCTTTTTCTGGTTCTGCTGATCCTGAAGCATATTTAGATTGGGAGATGGCTGTAGATAAAAAAATTTAGCTCCCATCAAGTACCTGAAGAATATAGAGTTAGACTTGCTACTAGTGAGTTTACTAGTTTTGCTCTTTTTTGGTGGAATGATATTTGCAATAATGCTAATGCTAATGCTTAAATACCTCAAACTTGGACTGTACTTAAACGATGAATGAAATCGAGATTTGTTCCTCCATACTATCAGCGTGATCTGCGATTAAAACTGCAACGTTTAAATCAAAGTAGTAAAACTATTGAGGAATATTATCAGGAGCTTTTAATTGGTCTAGCACGTAGTAACATACAAGAGGATGATATAGATAAGTGTTCTAGATTTTTTGGAGGTTTGCGTCGTGAAATACAGGATGTTCTTGACTATAAAGAATGGACTAGATTTTCCCAATTATATCATTATGCTATTAAAGCTGAAAGGGAAGTACAGGGACGACAACCTACACGATCCATGACTCCATCCACGACTCCATCCATTCCTTCATGTCCAACCGAGGTGAGTAAATTTTCTAATGTGCAGACACCACCAGTGTCTGTAAAGAAGAGTTCTCCTATCACACCTCCTCCCAGTGGATCTGCTACACCTTCCTCTAGCAGCTCTTCTAAAGTTGTGTGCCACCGCTGCAAGGGCATGTTACATATTGCTAAAGAATGCCCCAACAAACGCGCATATATTTCTACTGATGATGGTGGGTATGCTAGTGCTAGTGATGAAGAGAATGAATTTGCACTTGCAACTGATCTTTATGCAGATAAATTTGCGGATAGTGCTGACGATCCTGATGAGGTAATTGATAGTGTGGCATGCACTGCAGACTACAAATCAATCCTTGTTCAGCGTGTTTTAAGTACACAAGTTGAGCCAGTAGACAAGCTACAACGCCATAATTTATTTCAAATGTTCCTCATTGTCAATAATTTCCATGTTCGTGCTATAATTGATGGAGGGAGCAGCAATAATTTGGTAAGTTCTGAGCTTGTCAAGACTCTTGGGTTATCTACACATGCTCTTCCACATTCATACCATGTTCAGTGGTTCAACAATAGTGGTAAGGCAAAGGTAACACAATCTGCTTGTGTGTATTTTTCTATCGGGTCATACCATGATTATGCTGATTTTGATGTCGTGCCTATGCAAGCTTGTTCACTTTTGTTAGGATGCCCTTGGCAATATGATAATAATGCTCTACATCATGGTAGGCAAAATAGATATACTTTTATGTTTAAAGAAAAGACCATTGCTTTACTTCCTTTAACACCTGCTGAAATTGTGCAATATGAAAAGGAACTTGCTAAAAAGAAAAAGAAATGCCTTGATAACGACTCTAGCAAACCATTAAATGAACCTTCAAGTAACATGAAAGAAGTTTTATTTGCTCTAAAATATGTTCTTGCTGTTCATGATGAACCATGTTATGCTCTAACTTGTACATCGCCTATATGTCCACTTGGTCCTACTCCTAGTGCTATGCCTTTTATTGGTACTAACCTTTTGCAGGAGAAGGAGGATGAATTCCCAATAGGGAAGCCACCATGGCAGCCGCCTTTGCGAAGGATGGGGCGCCAAGATGAATGTCTTCTTTCGGAACCATCGTTGCTGTCATCCAATGGAGGAGACGATCTACTTCAGTCGAGGAAGACTTCAATTCAAGAAAGGGAGGATGATGAGGACATCACTACTTCATCACATACAAGCCAAGGAGAGGAGGGGGTTCAGCATGGGCGTCCAATTCATCTTTTTCATGGTGGAAGCCCAGTCCAACTCAAGTTCGAGTCCAGCTCGGGCTCTAGGACCAGTCTGCCTTAAACTGGTCACCCAGGACGCATCCGGACTCCGTTTTCGACGATCCACATATGGTTGGAAATCTAATTTGATAAGGAAGCCAATCCAAGTGGTTTCACATCAAAAGACCTTCGGAATCAACGGGAATCGTTGAAACAAGTCAGCGTCCAGAATCTGTCAGGGTGCTGCGACACCCTCTTTTGGTCTGTTGGACCGTGTATCATGTTTGGACCCATTAGGGGGCGCGTCTAGGGGGGTGATGCCCAAGACTCTATAAATACTAGCCGTCGCTCTCCTTAGGGTTTGGGGTTTTGTTTAGTTCTTGATTTCCTCGTGAAACAGACATCGTTTTGCTGCAACTGTGCTGCCAAGGCTGCTTGCTGTGAACCAGGGCCCCAGTTCTTGATCTTGTTCGCCTGTGGCAATTAGTCCTTTCGAATAAAGAATTGAACTCCTTCTTATTTTCATAAGCCTCATATTTATTTGCAATTTCAGATTGCATTCATCCCGTTCTTGCTTGTGTTCTCGATTCGCTTGCAGGAAAGCCTTCTCAGCGAGGTCAATCGCGTTCGCGTGGTTGATAACCAACGGAGCAGTGGTGTAACGGTTGCGGGGGTCCGAATCAATCTTGGTTCAAAGCCTAGATCATGAACGTCGAGTCTCCACCAATCGACGCTGTCATACCTTTTGGAAAATCAAGCCTAGTCTACATCATGGTGTCCGCCATTCAACGCTCCATCAAAACCAATCATCATCACTGAAACAAAAACCTGGCCGCCACCGCGGAAACCTTCTTCCTCCCCAAGGTCACGCTGTCGTAGCCGCCGCCATGACCAGCGATGCCGCCAACTCCGCCAACGCTGCTATGCTGCAGCTCCGCCCTGTCTGCCTCGGCTACATGATGCGCTCCACCTCTACCAGCGGCGGTGCCCCACCATCCCTTTTCCCGACTGTGCTGGCCCAATGTTGTGTCACGCCAGCACGGGAGCCTCGGCGTGTAAAAGCTCTAGTTTGGTTTTGGTGAATTGATGAAACCCTAAGTGCTAACCTAGTTTATCAAGTGATCATAAGATAGGTAGCACATTGCAAGTGGTGAAGTAAATGAAGATCATGACATGATGATGGTGATGCCATGGTGATGATCAAGTGCTTGGACTTGAAAAGAAGTGTCGGTGTTTTGGACCGAGGGGTCCTCAACCAACCAGTGAATTTGTTCTGCATGTTTCCAATCCCGGATGGTGATGCAAAGAGACACAAGGTTTATACTGGTTCAGGCAATCGGTGCCCTACGTCCAGTCTGAGAGATCGATCTTGTATTCCTTACACCGGGGTGCTCGTAGTAGGGGGTTACAAGCTAAGGGAGAGAGGGAGCTAGTCCCAGGTCTCGACAAGGTGTCGTGCGGGCCGTCTGAGACGTTGCTCTCAGGTGGCTGGGATGTGTGCGTGGGTGTGTTACAAGGCGTTCTTTCCGTTCGTCCCCCCCTAAGTGGCCCAAGTTCTCTCCTTTTATAGCCTAAAGGGAGGACAAGGATGGTACATGAGCTAACTATACGGTGTCGTGTGAACAGAGGCGGCGTGTCCGGGCCCTGTAGCCTGTTCCTGTGGCGGTGTGGTCGTCGGAGTGGTCCGTCCTTGGAGCACTAGGGCGACATGGCCGTCCCATCCGATCCTGTGCGTCGTGGGAGCCCCGGGACAGCCTCGGAGTGGGTGCGGCGGCGGACGTGTAGACCACTGTGGATGGACTGTGCGCGAGGCTAAGGCTTGATCGGCGCCGAGGCCGCACCGCAGTGGGGGGTCTCGGCGGGCGCGAACCCCAAGATAGCCGAGACCTTGGTGTACAGTGCCGAGGCCTTGAGTGGGAGGCTGATCTGGTGCGTCGACCTAGAGGCGGTGATGACCCGGGCCAAGTTGTCCGTGCGACGTCGTTTTCGAGGCGGGGATCGCGGGACATAGTGTAGTATGGGTGCTGATCGTGGGCACAGCGTTAGGACACAGTGGCCGATAATCCCCGCCGTGCCCTGTCCCAACCGGTATGGCGCTGATGCGACCTCGGGTCCCGTCGGCCATTCCGCGGCGTTGAGCCATCGTCCAGCTGAGATTGCGGGAGTGGTTGACGTATTAATGAGACATGACGCGCTATCGGGAGGGTCGGCCAAGGTGGGGGGCGATGGGCCGCGGACGAACCAGCCTCGAGCGACATGAAAAATGAGGCCTCGTGCGAGACGGAGATCAACTCCTCGCCGAGGCCTCGCGCGAGAGGCCTCGCGCGCTACGGAGAATGCACCCCCTGCCAAGGCCTTCCGTGGAGAGCCTCGCTCGAGGCGGAGATTGCATCAGGACGCCGAGGCCTCCTGCGCGAGGCTCGAGGCGAGGCGGAGGGCCCGGTGGGCTCGGTCGTGGCGGGTGAGGGGTCTACGGCTTACCTTCTAGCTTTATTTTTTGATGGGACTTTAGCGACCCCTTTGATGTTCGCTCAGGGTACCCCATTCTAAGGTACCCGACAGTAGCCCCCGAGCCTCGGGGGGAGTGCGTGCACTCTCCCTGAGGGTTTGCTGAGGCTTGGTTTATACCCACTCCGTAGGAATCGGGTTTTGTTTTCTGAGGTTCCGGTGGGTGCGCGCGAGCGCACCCACCGGGTGTAGCCCCCGAGCCCCTGGAGGAGTGGAGTTACTCCCCCAGGGGCTTTTTCCATTTTCGTGTTTGAGTAGTTCTTATCGCATTTGCCGAGCCCATAAGCGCAAGTTCGGGTTGCGGGGGTCTCGGCGAGGCTGCAGGAAGAGCCCTCTAGCCTCCGCACAGAGCGAGAGGTTCGTTAGGGGTCCCCCTAACTTTGGGTGTGACCCTCACGCTTCCTTTCACTTGGAAGAAGGGGTGGAATGTGTCAGGCTATCCTCGATGGGCACGAGCGTGGACACTTCTAGTGAGCTGTTATCGGGTGAGTCCGAGTGGAGGACCATACCCCGTTCGCTAGGGGATGGCTAGCGGTCTAGAGACGCACTCCAAGAGTACCAGAGGGTTTCTCTAGTGGGTGTCGAGGCCGTTCGCTGGGCCTCGGTGGCTCGGTGCCTCCCTATGGTGGGATCCCATTCGGAGACTTCCCTGCCGGTCTCGGACACGACTTAGGACGCCCCGAGCGACTGTCTGCTCGGGCCTGGGCCATTTGTAGGCTCGCCCCGAAGTCGTCCCTGACTCTATTGCCCTAGGGTGGCTGTCGAAACCTCTTGGAGGCCCAGCCTTCGAACCGCTGGACCGTAACGGGCTCGGTGCCCTTTATCGTGTTTGTAGCGAAACCTCTAGCGCGGTTTTAGACCGTTTGACTTTGTCTTGGGTGTCCTGGCCTTTTCATCCAACCCTCACATGTCCTTTTCGTTCAGATAGAGGGTTTGTTTGCCGAGCCCATTCTGGTCTCGGCAAGGTTGTAGGAAGAGCCCCTAGCCTCTACGTGAGAGGACCGTTGGGAGTTCCCCTGGCTTTTTATACGCCCCTCGCGCGTGAGGGTTTGTTTGCCGAGGCCCCTTTAGGCGCAAGCCTGGGTCTTGGGGTCTCGGCATATTTGCAGGGAGAGCCCCCTAGCCTCTGCACAGGGTGAGAGGGCCGTCAGGAGCTCCCCTATCTTTTTGTACGACCCTCACGCTTCCTTTTTGCTCGGAAGGAGGGTTTGTTTTGCCGAGGCCCCTCGAGTGCGAGCCAGGGTCGCTGGGTCTCGGCAAGGTTGCAGGAAGAACCCCTTAGCCTTTGCATAGAGCGAGAAGGCTGTCGGGGGTTCCCCTGACTTTTTATGTGACCCTCACGCTTCCTTTTCGCTCGGAAGGAGGGGTGGAATGTGCCTCGCTACCCTCGATGGGCACGAGCGGTGGCACTTCCGGTGAGCTGTTATCGGGTAGTCCGAGTGGAGGCCCGTACCCCATTCTCTAGGGGACGGCTAGCGGTCCAGAGACACACTCCAAGAGAACCAGAGGATTTCTCTAGTGGGTGCCGAGGCTGTTCGCTAGGCCTCGGTGGCTCGGTGCCTCCCTACGGTGGGATCCCATTCGGAGACTTTCCTACCGGTCTCGGACACGACTTTGGGCATCCCAAGCGTTTCGCTTGCTTGGGCCTCGGCCCCGTATAGGCTCGCCCACAGTCGTCCCTGACTCTGTTATCCTGGGGCGGCTGTCGAAACCCTTTGGGGCCCAACCTTCGAACCCCTGGATCGTAATAGGCTCGGAGCCTGGTTCCTTCATACGAAAGGAATAGGCCACGGGGAGTGTCTCCCCTATTGGCTCGGCAACGGGTGGCATGCCTTTTGAGGCGGTTTCATGGGGAGGCAAAACGACGCCTGCTGCCGTAGTGGCCGAGCGTGACGTGGTGGATGGGACGTAACTGTCCTCGCATTTAATGCGGGAGACGTGGGCGCGTGGGCCGGCGAAATCAGCTCATGGTTAACTGCGCCGGACGGGGGGAAAACCTCCCTGATTTCGTCGCCTGTTCGTTTCACCTCCTCCCTGCATAAATACCCAAAGAGTCTCGCCCCTCCTCATCTTACCTTGCCTGCATTAGCTCCACCCCCATCGAGCCGTCGCTAGAGCAGCGGGTGCCGGGAAGAAGAGGAGAGAAAAGCGAGCCTAGGGAGAAAGCGAGAAAAAAGCGAGAGCATGGGAGGGAAAGAAAAAACTCACCGCCGCACCCGATTCCTCCATCGCACCCATGGCCGGCGACATCATCGTTGTCGGGGCGGACTCCTAGGATCCATCAGATGTCACCGAGGAGATGCTTCAGTCGCTTGTCGACGGTGGACTCCTTCGCCCGGTGACAGACCCCACCAGGCCGGAGTGGATTGCTCCGTACGGTGAGCCAGAGCTGAGGCCTCACGACGGCTACATCGTGAGCTTTGTCTCCTTTCATGAGCGCGGCCTTGGTGTCCCGGCAGATCGGTTCATGCGGGCGCTCCCGCACTACTACGGCGTGGAGCTCCACAACTTCAATCCCAACTCCATTGCTCAGGTGGCTATCTTTGTTGCCGTCTGTGAGGGGTATTTGGGGATTGCCCTCCATTGGGAGTTGTGGCTCCACCTATTTCGGGCGGGGCACACTACCAAGCCGATAGGTACGTCGGGTAAGAGGAAGGCGACGAGGGCCGGCGGCTGCACTCTCCAGGTGCGCCAGGACCGCCAGCACCTCTACATCCTAGCCCAGCTCGCGTCCTCCAACCAATGGTGGTACACGAGCTGGTTCTACCTTTGTAACGATGATGGAGGACTTCCCCCTTACACTGGGCGGATTGTGGGGAGCTGCCCGGAGAGATGGAAGTGGGGTGTCCTGAAGGACGACCAGCCCAAGCTAGAGCCGCTCCTGGAGGGGTTGGCGAGGCTGTGGGGCCATGGCCTCACCGTGGCTGTGGTCATGGCCACCTTCCACCGCCGGAGGGTGCTGCCACTGATGGCTCGGCGGCGGCGGCTATTTGAGATGAGGCCGAGTGAACCCATGGAGGGCATCCGGATGTCCTCCTCCGCCCTCTCCGACGAGGAAATTCTTCGTCGGGTGGGGGAGACGGTAGAGACGAAGTTGAAGGGCGGCAACTTGACCCCTTTCGCGATGCGACCGTCGCGGGGGTTCCTTTCACTGGTAAGTCGTGTGCCGCTGTAGCCTCTGAGCCTCCTCAGTCTCCCCTTACCCCTTGTTCCCTTATGCGCGTTTGTTGTTCCTTCAGGGGATGAGGGACGTGCGCTCCTCTCCACCTCCCGTTCCCGAGGACGCGGGCAGCGGGCGATCAACCGCGCTCACTCCGATGCGCAGAAGAGGCGAAAGGACGCCAAGGTGGCAAAGCGCACGAAGCACATCCTCACGCGCAAGGAGCTGGATAAGCACCGCCGTCAACAACGGAAGGATGGTCTCCTGTTGGAGGAATCCCCATCGACGTCGTTGTCGACTGAGGCCTCGGACGGGAATGACGAGGGCGAGGGAGGGCGAGGTCCCCTGGACCACCTTCCTAACGTCGTGGAGGTGGCGCCCGGGGCGTCGGCAAGCAGCCCGACACCCCCGGGAGGGGGAGGAGAAACAGACCCGGGGCCGGCGGTTGCCCGCTCTGAGGCTGAGGCCGACATGCCCGAGGCACGGGCGTTAGGCAAATGTGCCGTCAGCTCGGTAGGCTCGGCGGCCGTGGTGGAGCAGGTGGCGGTGGAGGCGATGCCACCGCCCCTGCAGAGGACCGAAGGGGCGCCGGGGTCCGTGGAAGACCGACCGGCGCCGATGGATATGGAGGTGACGCCTCCGCCGTTGCGGATGAGGTTTGCCGTGGCGAAGCGGTTGCCGCCCCATTCAAGGCAAGTGTATTTTTGGCAGGGTCATAGTGCCTTCCGTTCACTTTTTTGGTCTCACGCTGACCCTGTAGGTTAATTTTCCTTAGTTGGAAGCGGCCTACGGACGAGCTCCCATTGGCGCCCCTTAAGGCGCTTAAGGCGAGCCCCGGCTCCTCCGCCCACTGGGTGGTGGAGGCACAAGACGCTATCCAACGCAGCGTGGCGTTGGCGAGGGTCAACCCAAAGGGGCCGGCCGCCCAAGGAGGGGTTGCCAAGGCGGCCCCTACACAGACGAGGGAGGGAGCGCTTCCGCCTTGTGGGGGCGAGGCTCACGAGTTGGATGGGGCCGGCGTGCCCTTTGTTGCCGAGGCTCCCGGGGTCTCCGAGGTTGAGGCGATGGAGGCCACGACGCCCACGACCGCCAAGACCATAGTGGCCGCGGTCGGTGTCTCTGCGTCTGCCGAGGCCACGATGGCAGAGGCTGAAGCCGCCGAGACCGTCGAGGCCGTAATTGCAGAGGCCGGAGCCCCCGAGGTCACCAAGGCCGTCGTGATGGCGGCGAGGCCGTCTGTCCAGGAGGCGGAGATGCAGGCGGCGGAGGCCTCGGTGGTGCCCTTGGTTCAGGGCCCACCGTTGTTGCGAGAGAGCGCCCGAGAGGCGGAGGTCTATCCGATCTCCTCCGACGATACTTCCCGAGCACGGGAGGTGGTCGACGCCGAGGAGACCGATGCCATGGAGCAGCCGGCGCCGCTCTTGGACGAGGGAAGCTCAGCCCTCGTGCGGGTGTGACCTGAGCCTCGCGGGTAGGATCACCCGCGGGTACTGTGGCAGAGCCGGGATGACCCTGAGGGGGAGCCTCTGTTCGCCCTCGAGGACATGGCCGAGGGCAGGCGCTGGAGCACCTTCGAGCAATACCGCCAGCTGGCGGAGCGGTCACTATGGACGGCGCTGTCTGTGGTGGTCGATGAACTGCCCGGAGTCGCCTAGGTTCATGTTTTCCTTTCTCGTATGACGTTTCCTTTCCTGGTTTTGTTGCAACCAATGACCCTCGTTCTGCTTCCCTTGGAGCTCGAGACCCGGTTGCTTGGGAAGTCGGTCTTTCTCCGGCGGGAGAGGGGCGCCTGGGACCAGCTTCAGTGGCAGAAGGGCCTTCTTGCCGGTGCCAATGAGCTCCTGTCGGTGTGGAGCGCAGAGGTAGAGGACCTCCGCCTTCGTTGTGCCGACGCAAAGGCCGAGACGGCCACGGCCCAGACGCAACTCGCCCTTTGGCGGCGCGGGTGAAAGAGTTGGAGGAGGAGCTCACCCACGCGGTCAGAGACCGGGATGCCTTCAGGGGCCGAGCCGTTGAAGCTACGGCCTCGGCCGCGGATCTCGCGGGGCAGCTGGGGGCGGAACAGAGGGCGCACCAGCTAACGAAAGGCGCTCTGAACGAGGCCCTTGCTGCGGTTTGGAAGGGGACGGTCGAGGGTGAGTTTCAGTCCCCTTGTTTTGTTTCCTTTTTCTTATGTTCACTCCCTAATTCCCTTGTGTGACGTAGAGCTGGGGAGTGAAGCTTCCAGGGTGGCCGAGGTTTCTCGGGTCGAGGCCCAGCGATTGAAGGAGAAGGTCGAGGCTTCCTGGGCCGAGGCCCTGCGCTGGAAGGAGAAGACCAAGGCCTGTCAGGTCAAGACCCGACGCTGGGAGCAGAAGGCCAAGGGTGAGTTCCGTGGGCTTCCACCCCTAACTTAGGTTGTTTTTCCCTCGCTCGACCTCATTCCATTTTCCACGGTGCAGAGTCAGAGGCGGAGATCACTCGGGCCGCCGAGGCTTCTAGCGCAGTGCAGACGGTGCTCGAGACTAAGATCGGGGAGCACGAGGCGCTGAAACGTGTTGCCCTTTCCACCTACGAGGCCTTGGAGGTTGAGGGGGGTTCAATCAGGCAGCTCCCTGGGGAGCCATCTGATCGCGCTGAGCAACTAGATGCGCGAGCGGCTCCGAGGAGCACTGCACACTGGTGTCAAGCGCGCACTGGCCGTCATCTCTTCTCATTACGTCGGTGTCGACCTCTCGGCCATCAGCGATGGGTATGTCCTGCCTGATGATGATGAGGAGGCGGACGCGGTGGTCACAAAGCTGATGGAGGTAGCGGAAGGCTCTGGTATGGCGCTGGCGACGCTCTTCGAAGAGGAGGTGGTTCCTCCCTTACCATCTGCCGGCGCTGAAGGCCCTGAGCCTTGATCTGGGCCCCGGGGGCTATGTAAAAATAGAGTAGGGGTTATTTTTGTATCATAACGTTTGTGGCCATCGAGGCCTCTATTTCTGAAGTATTTGTGTTTCTTAGTTGTTTTTCTTATGTTTCCGAGCCTCTGCCCTCTGTTGCTTCCGATCAGATTTCGTTTGCAAAACACCCCTTTGGGGCCTAAGCCGTCCCTTGAGCGAGAGGTAGTGAGGGAGTGCCGTAGCCCGGGGGCGTAGGCCATCTCGCGACTCTACCGGCCTCTTGCTTAGGAAACAGACCTTGGTCCGAGGAGTTTTTACAACTGATTCGTCAGAGCCTGCTAGAGTCTTGGCGTAGGAATTTTTGCAAAAAACAACTGAAGAATGGTGCGTGGGACCTAGGGGGGAGTCCCCCATCTAGCCCCCAAGGGACGCTCGGTTCTGCCGAGGCAGAGCCAAGTCTCCCTTGTCGTGTTACTGTACTGCCGAGACCTACGATGGGGTTGAGGGGTTTCTCAAAAAATTAGACCAACTAAAGAACGTTTTTTAATTATATTTCGAGAAACGACATATACAATGCTTGGAAATTTAGGGATAAAAGCAACGTAGCTGTTCTATGTTCCAAGCATTGGTAAAGACTTCGCCCTTCTCGTTGGCCAGCTTGTAGGTCCCGGGCTTCAGCACTTGGGCGATGATGTACGGTCCTTCCCATGGCGGGGTCAGCTTGTGGCGACCCTTGTTGCTCTGTGCTAGCCTCAACACCAGGTCACCTACCTTCAAGTCTCGGCCTCGGACGCGTCGGGCCTGATAGCGCCGAAGGCTCTGCTGGTATTTGGCCGAGTGTAGTAGCATGACATCTCAGGCTTCCTCCAGTTGATCAAGGGCGTCCTCTCAGGTGGTGCGGTTACTTTGTTCGTTATAGGCTTGTAGCCTCGGGGAACCATATTCCAAGTCGGTGGGGAGGATGGCCTCGGCCCCATATACTAGGAAGAAAGGCGTGAACTCCGTGGCTCGGCTTGGAGTGTTCCTTAGGCTCCAGATGACCGACGGGAGTTTGGCAAGCCATTTCTTGCCAAACTTTTTCAACCGGTTGTGAATCCTTGGCTTGAGTCCCTGTAGGATCATGCCGTTGGCACGCTCTACTTGGCCGTTGGTTCTTGGGTGTCCTACGGCCGACCAGGCCACACGGATGTGGTGGTCGTCGCAAAACGTTAGGAACTTTTTGCCGGTGAACTGTGTCCCGTTGTCAGTGATGATGGTGTTGGGGACCCCAAACCTGTGGATAATGTTAGTGAAGAACAGCACCGCCTGCTCGGATTTGATTCGATTGATCGGACGAGCCTCGATCCATTTGGAGAACTTGTCGATTGATACCAGTAGATGGGTGTAGCCCTCGGGGGCCTTTTGCAGAGGCCCGACCATGTTGAACCCCCACACGGCGAACGGCCATGTGATGGGGATGGTTTGCAAGGCTAGGGCCGGGAGATGTGTCTGCCGAGCATAGTACTGGCATCCTTCATAGGAGCGTACTAGCTTGGTAGCGTCGGCAACCGCTGTCGGCCAGTAGAACCCTTGGCGGAAAGCGTTCCCTACGAGCGTCCGAGGCACCGCATGGTGCCCGCAGGCGCCTGCATGTAAGTCCCAAAGCAGGGCTTGGCCCGCCTCAGCACTAATACATCATTGGAGGACACCTGAGGGACTTTGCCTGTACAATTCGTCATTGTAGAGGACGTAAGCCTTGGCTCAGCGTGCGAGCCGTCGGGCTTCGGTCCTGTCGCTAGGAAGTTCCCCCCGATCGAGCCAATCGAGGAACGGAATTCGCCAATCCGCGTCCTGGTCGGTCTACGGAGGCTCGGCGCTGACTTCCATGACTTCGGGCTCGGTCGAGGGGGTCTCGGTAGTAGAGGGGGTGTCGAGCCTGGCCGTGGTTTCCATAGACGGGCCCTCCTCTGCTACCAGGGTGTAGTCAACGGAAGGCTTGTGGAGGTCTCTGGCAAAGACGTTCGGGGGGACCAGGGCCCATGCCGAGGCCATCTTCGCCAGCTCATCGGCGGCCTCGTTGTATTTCCATGCGACGTGGTTTAGTTCGAGGCCGTCGAACTTGTCTTCTAGGCGATGTACCAATTTGCAGTAAGCCTCCATTTTGGGGTCGAGGCAATTTGACTCCTTCATCACTTGATCTATGATGAGCCGCGAGTCGCCTCGGACGTCGAGGCGCCGTGCCCCAAGTTCGATGGCGACTTGTAAACCGTTGATGAGGGCCTCGTACTCTGCCGCGTTGTTGGAGGCGGCAAAGTGGAGCCACACCATGTAGCGCATGTGTACTCCAAGGGGCGAGATGAAGAGCAGACCCGCGCCTGCCCCAGTCTTCATCAGGGATCCATCGAAGTACATGGTCCAGCACTCCGTCTGAATTTGAGCAGGTGGCAGTTGGGTGTCTGTCCATTCAGCCACGAAATTGGCCAAGACTTGAGACTTGATCACTTTTCGAGGCGCAAAAGTCAAGGTTTCCCCCATAAGCTCGACGGCCCACTTGGCTATCCTGCCCGAGGCCTCTCGGTTATGAACTATCTCCCCCAGGGGAAAAGAGGATATCACAGTCACTGGGTGAGACTCGAAGTAGTGACGCAGTTTGCGCCGGGCTAGGACCACGGCGTAGACCAGCTTCTGGATGTGGGGGTAGCGTGCTTTGGTCTCAGAGAGCACCTCGCTGATGAAATAAGTAGGTCGTTGGGTGGGCAGAGTATGCCCCTCTTCCTACCGCTCTACCACTACGGCAGCGCTGACCACTTGGGTCGTTGCGGTGACGTAGAGTAAGAGGGCCTCGTCCCTGGTCGAGGGTACCAGGATGGGAGGATTTGTGAGCAGCCTCTTGAGTCTGCCGAGGGCTTCTTCGGCCTCGGGGGTCCAAGAAAAACGCTCGGATTTTCTCAAGAGTCGGTACAGAGGCAAACCTTTTTCGCCGAGGCGCGAGATGAATCGGCTCAGGGCCGCAAGGCATCCCATGACCCTCTGTACTCCCTTGAGGTCTCTGATTGGTCCCATGCTGGTTATGGCCGAGACCTTCTCTGGGTTGGCTTCAATGCCGCGTTCTGAGACTATGAATCCCAAGAGCATGCCTCGGAGGACCCCGAACACACACTTCTTGGGATTGAGCTTGATGCCCTTCTCTCGAAGGCATTTGAAGGTTATCCTCAAGTCATTGATGAGATCCTCGGCCTTTCTAGTCTTGACCATGATGTCGTCTATGTAGGCCTCGATGGTCCGCCCAATGTTGTCGCCAAAGACCTAGGTCATGCACCGCTGGTACGTGGCACCTGCGTTTCTGAGGCCGAAAGGCATAGTTACGTAGCAGTACATGCCGAATGGTGTGATGAAAGAAGTCGCGAGCTGGTCGGACTCTTTCATCTTCATTTGATAGTAACCAGAATACGCATCAAGGAAAGACAGGGTCTCGCACCCTGTAGTGGAATCAACGATTTGATCGATTCGGGGTAATGGAAAGGGGACTTTTGGACAGGCTTTGTTCAAACCGGTGTAGTCTACGCACATCCTCCATTTCCCATTCTTCTTCTTGACTAACATAAGGTTAGCCAACCACTCTGGGTGAGACACTTCCTTGATGAACCCAGCCGCCAAGAGTTTCTATATCTCCTCACCGATGGCCCTACGCTTTTCCTCGTCGAAGCGGCGCAGACGTTGCCTCACCGGTCTAGATCTGGCCCGGATGTCCAGGGAGTGCTCGGCGACCTCCCTCAGTATGCCTGGCATGTCTGAAGGACTCCATGCAAATATGTCAGCATTTGCATGGAGAAAGTCGATGAGCACGACTTCCTATTTGATGTCGAGGGTGGCGCTGATCCTCAGTGCTCGGTCGTCGGGGCAGGCGGGGTCGACCGAGATGAGTTTGATGGCCTCAGCAGGCTCGAATGCCCCCATGCGATGCTTGGAGTCAGGCGCCTCGCCACTGAGTTGGTTGAGGTGGGCGATGAGGGTCTCGGCCTCCGCCAGAGCCTCGGCGTACTCGATGCACTCGACGTCGCAGTCGTAGGCATGTTCGTACGTGGACTCAATTGTGATGATACCGCTAGGGCCTGGCATCTTGAGCTTGAGGTAGGTATAGTTGGGGACCGCCATGAACTTGGCGTAGCACGACCGCCCTAGGATGGCGTGGTAGGCTCCTCTGAACCCGACTACCTCGAAGGTAAGGACCTCCTTGCGGTAGTTGGAGGGAGTGCCAAAACAGATGGGAAGGTCGATGCGCCTGATGGGTCGCGTGCGCTTTCCTGGCACGATGCCGTGGAAGGGGGCGACGTCGCCTTGGAGCCTCGACCGGTCGATCTCCAAGAGCTCCAGGGTATTGACGTAGAGGATGTTGAGGCCGCTACCTCCATTCATCAACACCTTGGAGAGTCGGGTGTTGCCGATGATCGGGTCGACAACCAGTGGGTACTGCCCGGGATTCGGAACATGGTCCGGGTGGTCGTCTTGATTGAAGGTGATTGCCTCTCGAGACCAGTCGAGGTAGTGGGGGGTGGCCACCTTGACCGAGAAGACTTCTCAGCGTTCCCTCTTGTGCTGCCATGCTGTAAGGCACGCCGAGGGCCCACCGAAGATCATGAAGGCGTTGCGTACCTTGGGGAAACCATCGTCCTGGTCCTCATTCCGATCGCCGGCTCCCTTCTACTTGGCGTCATCGTCGGGGAGCCTGAGCCTGGCATAGTAATGTCGCAGCATGGAGCAATCCTCGAGAGCGTGCTTGACTGGGCCCTAGTGGTAAGGGCAGGGTTTCTTGAGCATGTCATCGAAAGGCCTAGGGCCTTTGAAGCCTCGAGGGTTCTTGCGTTCTGTGGCCGTGACCAGATCAGCCTCCAAGACCTCCTGCTTCCCTAGACGCCCCTTTTTCTTTCTCTTGGGGAGGTAGGAGGCTGAGGCCTCGGGGGCCTCATCCCTCCGCTTACCCTTAGTGTCGCTGTCGGGGAAGATGGCTACAACAGCCTCTTCACCTGAGGCGAAGCTGGTGGCGACGTCGAGGAGTGCGGCAGCAGAGCACGGGATGTTCCGCCCTAACTCTCGAACCAGGTCTCGGCAGGTAGTGCCGAAGAGGAAAGCCTGGACGATCTCTGAGTCGCCGACGCTGGGCAACTTGCTTCACTGTTTGGAGAAGCGCCGGATGAAGTCTCAGAGAGACTCATCCGGCTTCTGGCGGCAGCTCTTAAGATCCCAGGAGTTCCTAGGGCGCACGTATGTGCCCTGGAAGTTCCTGATGAAGATCCTAACCAAGTCGCGCCAGTCGTGGATTTGCGAGGGAGGAAGGTGCTCGAGCCAAGCTCACGCTGAGTCCGACAAGAGCAAGGGGAGGTTGCGGATGATGAGCAGGTCATCGTCCATGCCACCTAGCTGGTAGGCCAGGTGGTAATCGGCAAGCCAGAGTTCAGGGTTGGTCTCACCGCTGTACTTCGCGAGATTGGCTGGTTGCCAAAACCGGGTGGGGAAAAGAGCAGCGCGGATGGCCCTGCTGAAGACCCGAGGGCCTGGCAGTTCAGGGGAAGGACTGTGGTCCTCCCCACTGTCGTAGCGACTGCCTCGGTGTGGGTGGTAGCCCTGAGCGGGCCCCTCATTGTCGTGGCGTCGTCGCCTGCTGACCACCTCATGGTCTCCCTGTACCTCGCGTCGATTGCCGAGGCAGTCCAGAAGCACGGGGACCCTATGGGCTATCGGCGCTCGGTCAGGTTCGGGACGAGCCGAGGCTTCCCTATCCTGCCGGGGCGGTACCGTGGGCAGGTTTGAGGCGCCCCCGTGCCATTGGGAGGCGGAACTCTCGGCCTGCTGAACCGTGGCAGTCTCTAGGAGATCCTAGAGCTCGCCGCAGACCCACTGCCCCTCTGTGGTAGAAGGCTCGGGCATTGCGCGGACTAGCATTGCCGCAGCCACGACGTTCTGGCTAGCGCGATTGAAGACTGGGGGTTGCTCACTCCCTTCGTCATCATGGATGCGGTGATGCACATTGCGGGCCCTCCGTCGGGCTCCCCCGCCTTCGCCGCGACCTCGCTGTTCCTGTTCGAGAGAGTCTCGAAGCTGCTGCAGAAGGAGTTGGTCTTGTTCGACCTTGGCCTGGAGCTCACGGAGCTGTTCTAGGTCTGGGCGCTGAGGTCGCGCAAGAGCGACGTTCTCATTTCATGCGGCCGGCAGGGCAGCGCGTGGAGGTGTGGCGGCGCCTGCACCTACGCGAAGCGGGGAATGGCTACCTGCCCCCTCGTCCTCTTCGCCTGCCCTTGGCATCCCGAGCCCGATGTGAAAACACTCACGAGTGGGGTCGTAGGTGCCTTCGTCGTCGGAGTCAGAGTAGCCGAAGCAGTAGTCGCTTGCGGCCAAGAACTGGCGCAAAGCCCCAGGGTCGTGGAGTCTAGAGAAATCCACTCCAGGCCATGCCTCGTCCTCATCCGAGAAGTCAGCGTGGGTGCTCAGGTCGAGAGCGAAGCGCTGGCAGCATTCCGAGGGATCCTCGTGAGCGGCAGTGTAAGCGTAGGTGTAAGAGGCGGCGGCATTTCTCAACCCAAAGGAGTATGGGGATGGTGCCGTCGCCAGATTCTGCTCCGCCGGGGTCGGTTCTTCAGGGAGTGGTGGAGCGGAGCTCGACGACTGGGCATCGCCGCGTGCCATCGACGATTTTCCTTTGTCCAAGCTTAGGCTAGACAGGTCCCCAGCCAGGGACCCTATGCCAATAGATGGTCGTAGGATATCGGCGGGGAGTGGCATGCTGCCCCGGATTCGTGTAGTGTCGGGGTGGCCTTGCTCGCGTCGCGCCTGGCGAGCGCGGTGAGAGCGGCCGCCCGGGCGCCGCCTGCGCCTAGGCTGCCGGTGCGTAACTTCATCGTCGGACGGTGGGGCTCGAGGAGTGAGGAGTACCATGTCGTACTCATGCCCTAGAGACATGAACTCTAGGCTCGCGAACCAAACCACAGTGCCAAGACGCAATGGTCGTACGGGGTCTGCCATCCGGAACCTGCTGGGATGACGAAACTGACATGCAGAGGCCCCTACCTGGCGCACCAACTGTCGGTGTTTTGGACCGGGGGGGGTCCTCAACCAACCAGTGAATTTGTTCTGCGTGTTCCCAATCTCGGATGGTGATGCAAAGAGACACAAGGTTTATACTGGTTCAAGCAATCGGTGCCCTACGTCTAGCCTGAGAGATCAATCTTGTATTCCTTGCACCGGGGTGCTCATAGTAGGGGGTTACAAGCTAAGGGAGAGAGGGAGCTAGTCCCAGGTCTTGGCAAGGTGTCGTGCGGGCCATCTGAGACGTTGCTCTCAGGTGGCCGGGATGTGTGCGTGGGTGTGTTACAAGGCGTTCTTTCCGTTCGTCCCCCCCCTAAGTGGCCCAAGTCCTCTCCTTTTATAGCCTGAAGGGAGGACAAGGACGGTACATGAGCTAACTATACGGTGTCGTGTGAACAGATGCGGTGTGTCCGGGCCCTGTAGCCTGTTCCTGTGGTGGCGTGGTCGTCGAAGTGGTCCGTCCTTGGAGCACTAGGGTGGCGTGGCCGTCCCATCCGATCCTGTGCGTTGTGGGAGCCCTGGGACAGCCTCGGAGTGGGTGCGACGGCGGACGTGCAGACCACTGTGGATGGACTGTGCGCGAGGCCGAGGCTTGATTGGCGCCGAGGCCACACCGCAGTGGGGGGTCTCGGCGGGCGTGAACCCCAAGATAGCCGAGACCTTAGTGTACAGTGCTGAGGCCTCGAGTGGGCGGCTGATCTAGTGCGTCGGCCTGGAGGCGGTGATGACCCGGGCCAAGTTGTCCGTGCGACGTCGTTTTCGAGGTGGGGATCATGGGACATAGTGTAGTATGGGTGCTGATCGTGGGCACAGCATTAGGACACAGTGGCCGGTAATCCCCGCCGTGCCCTGTCCCAACCGGTATGGCGCTGATGCGACCTCGGGTCCCGTCGGCCATTCCGCGGCATCGAGCCATCGTTCGGCTGAGATTGCGGGAGTGGTTGATGTATTAATGAGACATGACGCGCTGTCGGGAGGGTCGGCCGAGGTGGGGGGCGACGGGCCGCGGATGAACCGGCCTCGAGTGACACGGAAAATGAGGCCTCGCGCGAGACGGAGATCAGACTCCTCACCGAGGCCTCGTGCGAGAGGCCTCGCGCGCTACGGAGAATGCACCCCCTGCCGAGGCCTTCCGTGGAGAGCCTCACGCGAGGCGGAGATTGCGTCAGGATGCCGAGGCCTCCTGCACAAGGCTCGAGGCGAGGCGGAGGGCCCGGTGGGCTCGGTCGTGGCGGGTGAGGGGTCCACGGCTTACCTTCTAGCTTTATTTTTTGATGGGACTTTAGCGACCCCTTTGATGTTCGCTCGGGGTACCCCATTCTAAGGTACCCGACAAGAAGAAAGAGAAAAAAAGGCTCAAGGCAAAGGTATAAATGGTAGGAGTCATTTTGTTTTGGTGATCCAGACACTTAGTGAGTGTGATCACATTTAGGATCGATAGCCATACTATTAAGAGGGGTGAAACTCATTGTGGGGGTCTTAACCCCTATACCCTTACGACTAGGTTTGGGCTGGCCCGGACCAGGGGTCCGGCCCACTAGAAGACGACGCGCGGCCCAGCCGATCTGCTCGGAGTCCCGCGCAAGGAATCAAGGTAGACCTGGAGATCAAGCAAGGTCCTGGTCGGTTAGAATAGGAATCCTTATCCGTCCACCTATGGCAATTGTAACTGGTTGGGATTAGTTTCCAGATCTGTAACCTTGCCCCCCAGATTATATAAGGCGGGTAGGGGACCCCTCTAAAAATCATCTCATTTACATATAGCAATACAATCAGACACAGGACGTAGGTATTACGCCTTCACGGCGGCCGAACCTGGATAAAACCTCGTGTCTGTCTTGCGTCATCATCTCGTTCGTAGCTTGCGCACCTGTCTACCGATAATCTACTACCTTGGGCATACCCCTAGGTAGACTGCCGACCGTATTTCATCGACACTCATATCGAAATGCGGTTATCAAAGTGCCACTAGATGCTCTAACTTATTGCATTTGCATTTAGGATCTAGTGGAGTGCTAACACCCTTGAAAATGTTTGTGAAAATATGCTAACACATGTACACAAGGTGATACACTTGGTGGTTGGCACATTTGAGCAAGGGTAAGAAACTTCACTGGCAAAGTGTCCGCCCGTAGAGTGCGGACAGTCCAACGGTGCCACCGGCGCCCTATACAGAAAAGATAGGATTTCATAGAGTGACTAGACGCTGGGTCACTTTGTGACCGGACGCTGGATGTGTGCATCCGGTCCTGCTGATGTGGCAGTGCATAGAGGAGACTGTGTGTGACTGGATGCTGGGTGAGTCCGATCGAGCATGACCGGATGCGTTCGGTCGTGAGTGGAGGCTTACTGGAAATGACCGGACGCTAGGGTCCTGCGTCCTGTCATGATCTAACTGACACGTCTGGTTGTAGCTAGAACCTTACTGGAAGTAACCAGACGCTGGGGTCCTATGTTCGGTCGTGGCACTGTGCTGTATCTGGTCATCACTTGATTGTTGGGATCGAGCGCTTAGTATTTGAAGAAAGGGATGACGTGGTAGCCATCCGTTGACCGGACGCTGGCAGGGTGCATTCGGTCGATATGACCGGAGCGTCCGGTCATCCCATGTTGTGCCTAGTGAAGGGGTACAATGGCTCTATTTCATGGAGGCTTCTATTTAAGCCTCATGGCCGGCTCAAGCTCACTCTCTTGGCCATTTACATTGACATAGCAACCTTGTGAGCTTAGCCAAAGCCCTCCCACTCATCTCCATCATAGATTCAACATCTTTGTGAGATTAGGAGTGAATCTAAGTGCATTGCTTGAGTGTTTGCATCTAGAGGCACTTGGTGTTCGTGTTTCACTGTGAGATTCGCTTGTTACTCTTAGTGGTTTCTGCCACCTAAATGGCTTGGAGCAATGAGGATCGTCGAGTGGAGGTTGGTGATTGTCTCCGGCTTCGATCGTGGTGATTATGAGGGGTTCTTGACCTTTCCTCGGTGGAGAGCCAAAAGGTACTCTAGTGAATTGCTCGTGGCTTGTGTGATCCTCATCTTATGTTGGTTGTGCGGCACCCTATTGAGGGTTTGGTGTCTGATGCCAATTAGCGTGTGAACCTCCAAGTGAGTGAATCGCCACAACGAGGACTAGCTTGCTGGCAAGCAAGTGAACCTCGGTAAAAAAATCATTGTGTTCATTATTTGATTCTGAGATGATTGGTTGTCATTGGTATTCATTTGTGCAGCACTCTATTGAGGGTTTGGCGTGTGATGCCAATTAGCGCGTGAACCTCCAAGTGAGTGAATCACCACAATGAGGACTAGCTTGCCGGCAAGCAAGTGAACCGGTTTGTTAAGTGTTGTTGTAGAAATTTTTAATTGGCTATTCACCCCCCTCTAGCCATTAGGACCTTTCAAGTGGTATCGGAGCCGAGGTCACTGTGATTTGAGGCTTAAGAACCTTCGGTGTAAAAATGGCTCAAATCAACAACACCAAGAAGCCACCCCAATTTGATGGCTCCAACTATCCCTATTGGAAGGCTAAGATGACAACTTATATTAAGTCAATCAATAGGAAGGTTTGGAAGGTGGTGGAGACCAAAATTGAGATTGAGGATGAAGAGGCTCCCACCGCTACCGAAGAGATGCTACTCCAAAATAATGACATAGCTCTTCGTGCCATCCATGATGCTTTGGATGAGAGAACATTTGAGCAAATCAAGAACATTGAGAGAGCTCATGAGGCATGAAAGAAATTGGAAGAATCATTTGAAGGTACTCAAGCCGTGAAGGGTGCAAAGGCATACATTCTTAAAGAGAAGTTTGCAAGCTTCAAGATGAAGGAGGATGAGAGTGTGCCGAAGATGTTCCATAGGCTTCAAGTGCTTGTCAATGACCTCAAAGCACTTGGAGAAGAGGTGAAGGACAAGGACTTCTCCCATAAATTCTTGGGATGCTTGCCTTCAAGATTTGACACATTGGTCACTATTCTAGTAAAGAGTGGTTTGGACACCATGACACCAAACCAAGTGTTGGGAGATATAATGACCGATGATACATATAGAGATGACGTTGAGAAGGAAGAAAAGAAGGAGAAGAAAGATGAGAAGAAGGATGAGAAGAAGAAGAGCGTGGCATTCAAGGCCATATCATCCAAGGGCAAGGCAAAGCAAGATACATCAAGTGAAGATGATGGCTCATGGGATGATGATGATGATGAGAAGATGGCTCTCTTTGTCAAGAGATTTGGCAAGTTCATGATGAAGAAGGGCTACTGTGCTAGAAGAAAGGAGTCTTCATCCAAGAACAAATAAGAGTCAAGAAGATGCTTCAATTGTGGAAGCAAAGATTATCTTGTTGCTTAATGCCCATACAATAGTGATAAAGCTGATGACAAGAAGAACAAGAAGAAGGACAAGAAGGAAAAGAAAGAGAAGAAGGACAAGATGACCTTCAAGAAGAAGAAGGGTGGTTCATATGTGGTCACTTGGGATAGTGATGCTTCCTCAAGTGATGATGATGATAGTGATGATGACAAGACCACCAAGAAGAAGGCACTTGCAAGCATTGCTATCAATGAGACGCCTTCTCTCTTTGATACTCCATCATGCTTCATGGCTAAGGCCACTAAGGTACAAATTTGTGATGATGGAAGTGATGAAGAACATGAAAATGAAAATGATAGTGATAGTGATGATGATGAACCTACTAAGGATGAACTATTTGACATGCTAGAAGATGCTAAAGAACACTTTGGCATTAAGAGAAGGGAATGCAAAAGCTTACATAAGGAACTAAAAGCCCTTAAGCAAGCCTTTGATGAGCTCAATGCATCTCATGAGAGGCTAGAGGAAGCCCATGAGAAGCTTGGCAAGGCTCACAAGAAGCTTGAAAAAGCTCATTCCTCTTTGCTTAATGAACAAAATGAAAAGAAGCATGTTGAGACTTGTGATGTAGGCTTAACTTGTGATATAATTGATGAATCATTATCTATGCCTATCATTGTTGCTTCCGCTAACCTTTCTTGTAGTACTTCTACTTCTACCTCATCTAGTAGTGATGGTTTCACTTGTGAAGCCTCACTAATGGTTGAGAATGAGACCCTCAAGAAGGAGGTCAATACGCTCACTCACACCTTGGCTAAGGCCTACGGTGGTGAGGTCCGCTTGCTTATGTGCTTACCAACTATGGTAGAACCACCTGAATTAACACACTTACGGAGGTGCTCGTCTTCCACCAGACACTAAGCACCCCAAAAGCAAGCTACAGCGGGCGGTATCTGTCGGGCACACCCCAAGGGAGAACCTGAAAGATCCACATTTTTCCCAAGGATCCAATAACGAGAACGAGTTACAAAACTTGTCCATTTCATACATCATAGTTTCTTAAAATTACATTATTACAATACCAAATGTCAGAGTGCAGAATGATAAACAATGGAATTTAAAATAAACATCTAGCGATAAGAACGAGGATCCGTCTGAGCCCACGAAAAGAATCCTCCACACAATGGTACTTCTTAAGCATCGCCTGCAACAGGGGTAAATGAACCCTGAGTACACAATGTACTCGCAAGACTTATCCGACTAGTGGGAATAATTTTCTGACTCCAAGGAATATGAGAAGCTTTATGGTTTGCTAGTTTTATTTTAGCAGAAAGCAATACTAATAGTGAGTCCTTATTTATGTTATTATTATTAGCCGTATTAAGTTATTATCTATCAAGTCTATATAAGCACATGTTCTACTTTCAAGCAAGAGTTGAGCAATCAGTTCCATTTCATTACCTTTCATCTTTCAGTTCTTACTACGGTGCTAGACCCAAAAACAAGTCATACTGGATTGCCTAGCGATTCGTGAATCAATGCCCCCAGCTGGGTACCCCAAAAACACACGCCCTGCTTGTACCCTAGGCACAAGCAGGACTAACCCATCACCCTCCTACCAGGGTGTCTAGGTCCCTATCCAAACTTGGACTCCAAGACCCCACTCCTGAGTCCCAGACTCAGTGCGGTGCAAGGACCTCCACCATCCCAGCCTCCAATTAGTCGGTCCGAAAAGAGCTGGATCCACGATAAGAGAGCAACGAGTCTTCCCTACGCCCATACCCAAGTATGTGCTCGGGATAATAGATCTGTGACTTTCCTCGAGACTTAGGCAACGACCGGTCCTTAATTAACACATATAGGGAAAAAGTGTAACCGGGCTATGCCCTGTTGGCCGCAGGACACAACCCCTTACACCCACCAATACCCAAACCATATCCCTGCCTGGTCACCATTTTCCTTTCCACCATTTTATCATGCATGATCATATTTATCTCCTATTTGCGAGTAACGGCAGGTTACTCATGCTACCGATATCCTAAGCATAGCAACTATTCGACCTATACTAGTAGGACTCATGGGTAGATATATTTATGCACGTAGTTTCCATAAAATGTCTGTAACTTAAATGCACATCATATATATATTCAGTGATTCATAAAATAGGGGTTATGCACCGGGGCTTGCCTTGGGTAGGCGACAGGTCAGTAAGGTCAGCACCAAATAGCTCTGTGGCTCCCTCCTGCACGAGGATCTCCTACTCGTACTCCCCAATGACTTCGTCGTACTCCTATTCATAGATGGGCATGAATTCTACCAGCTCGTGATCTACATGCATGAAATGATGATGCCATGCTTAGTAACATAGCAACAACAACTCTTAAAATAAAGGTACATCTGTTTAACTACTAAGCTAGTGCTACCGACCAAGGTACTAAGTTATCTATTGTTATGAATAACAAGTATGAAGTATGGCATACATTATTATAGCAACTACCGGTATTCTTACTCCTAATGCTGATTTACGCTATATATGATAAAGCAAGGATAATAGCTACTCTATTTACCATCCTACTCTAGGGCTACAAAATTTACAGTAAGTACATAATAATCTAGTGAGCCTAATGTAAAATTTTCATAGCCATATCTATCACCAATCTACCACAAAAATTCCTACAATTATTAATCCACATAATACTAAGCTCTCTAGTTTGAATTTATGACCCCATCACCATCATAGCTAACTGTAATCTAACTATACTAACAGGTAGATGGCATTTTTGTGAACCTAACAAAACTAGTTTCACTATTTTTTGGACAACTACACAATTTACTACAATTTATCAAAGTTTAGCTCAAACTAATATTGAATAAACATTCATGAATTTACAAGAAAAATCAAAACTGATTCCTATCTCGTGGCCCAACGTGAGCGGCTCGGCCCAACTTGGTGCAATGCGCGCGCACACGGTGCGACCCATGTGGGGGCGCGGCCCAACCGGACGCCGATGGCCCACGGCGGGAAGGACCTGCGCGCCGGTCAATATGTAGAAACACCATCAGACTACTCCATAATCACCCAAGCGCTAAGCGCACTGTTCCACCAGTCCTAACTCTTATAGCTACGCCTCCAGAAAATTCTACCTTCACAACAGCGGATACCCCCGACACCCCCACGCGCGCTTCGGCACGGCGGCGCTACCACCGGTAGCTACGCTAGCCACAATAGGACCTTCCCCGCCCCTCCTAACTTACCGAGCTGGACCCTTAACCTAGGAGTGACCGTGAAGCGTCGGGCAAAGGAAGAGTGAGCCAGGATGCTGGTCAGCGATGGTCGGACCACAGTATCGAGATCCTGCAGCCAAGGCGATGGTGTTCCGGTGAATGACAGCAAAACTAGGGCAACAGATGGTAACTAGTGAGGCTTCAAGGACTCACCATGGAACCCCTCAGGCCGGTGGGCTCGATTGGAGATGGCCCGAGCCGAGCTGCCACATGCGCATGGGCGATGCGGCGGCGCACGACAATGGCACGACCATGTCAGGGAAGGTTGGGCTACAGTAGCGCTTCGAACGAGGTGCGCATGGTGCTTAGCAGAGTGGAGACGAGGGCTAGCAGCGCAAAGAATTGCCACATGATGCTTTGGATACATGGCTTGCCAATGGTGCATGCCCATCCAGTCTTAAGGACCTGGCGGAGTGGTAGCTCCAAATTGGAGCATGGCAAGGCCAGGTTCGTTGTAAGGTGGGGTCGGTTGGGTGGCTAGATACACCACGGAGCTGAGGGCGGAGTTAATTGCACTACGATGGCTTCACTACGGCGAAATTGGAGGAGCGGTCCTGGCGACATGGCGACTGGGAAACATGGAAATTAGGCGTAGCTTGGCTCGGCGCTATCACGGACATCAACGCAAAGCATAGGCATGCATGGCGATGGGGAACAGTGGGGCATGCACAAGACGTTGGTCTCACTGCCAAGCACGCTAGACTATGGCGGCTCGGCACTGAGCGCCGCAGAGGATGGCAGGTCTGGGAAAACGATGGCGTAGCGTGGCAGCGAATACAGACGTGATGGTGAAGTTAGGCACCCGTCCCATGTGCGTGCAACCACAAGGCATCAACGGCAATAGTGGCCACACAGACGGTGCGTGTGAGCGCGCTTGGCGAGCAGCAACACCCGTTCGGCGAGGCGGCAGTGAACATAAGGCGTGGCAGACACGGCGGTGGTAGAAGCAACCATGCCCACCAGTGCAGTGCGCGTGCATGCGTGCGCCAGTGCACAGTAGCAGTGCGGCAGCGCTGGATGGCGCACAGTGCGAGCGACGTGACGGTGAGTAGTAGCCTCGGGCGGACGCGATGGAGGGGGGGCAGAGCAACCAGGCATGGCCGGGCCCAGCGTGTGCGTGTGCCATGTGCTTGAATACGGCAGCCAGAGACCTTGGTTGGCAGCGCAGAGCCAACGCGCGGTGTGCACGTGCAGGCGCGACGGGCGGCTAGCGCGGCATGCCAAGAGTCGGGCGGTGACCGCGCCCTAGGCGCTGGCATTGCTAAACGCATGACTTGCACGCTTTTTAAAGCTATTCAAAAACTCAAACCCGACGATTCAAAAGTCAAACCAGTTATTCTACACTCAAGAGAGTCTAGGGCTATCGACTAGGCCAAAGCATCATGCCACCTCTTAACCCGATCGCTCTACAAAAATTGTCCAACATGGCTTCATCGACCCATTTACAGACTTACACGAAATGACTAAACCTCAAACGGTTTCGCATTGAATTCCATTTCTGAGCTATTTGATATACTAGCTAGCGAACCTCGTTCTTGACCACACGTATTTCATCATCGCCTACGAAGTTCGAGCTACCAACTTTACTATGTTCCGTCGATACATTCCGTAGCATTTCTGTTCGATAAAAATTCACTTAGAATCCTAAACGATACAAAGAGACATGAAATGTAACATTTGTTTCTTGTTTCAAATGAGCGTTTCAAGTTCCGAATATCGATGTATACCCTATATTACACACAGTTACACACAAGTTGATGCTCATGCAATGTTTTAGCAAAAACAGTATAGTGTAACACCGAGAGTGTTACAGGTAGCCAAAGAGCTTCTCTCTACAAAGAAGGATTGGGCTATATCCCCAAGAAAGGCAAGGCGGTCTTTGCTCCTCACAAGACTAGTTTTTTGAAGAACAATGGTCAGTTTTGTACTAGTTGCAAGCAAGTTGGTCATAAAGAGCATGAGTGCAAGAATAAGAGCAAAAATGCTAATGTATCCTCTATTAAACTTGATTCTTTCTATATGCTTACCAAGGGTGCAAATGGTGTAAAGGCTAAGTTCATTGGTAAACCATGGATGGGCTCAAAGAAGAAAGTCATTTGGGTGCCAAAGAGCTTGGTCACTAACCTTCAAGGACCCAAGCAAGTTTGGGTACCTAAAAAGAATTGATCTTCTTTTGTAGGTCAATTACAAAGCCAGAGGAAGGCATTGAGTTCTTGATAGTGGGTGCACTCAACACATGACTGGTGATGCAAGAATGTTCAACCCAATCAACACCAATGGCAATGATGGTTATGATAGTATCATATTTGGTGATAATGGCAAAGGCAAGGTCAAAGGGCTTGGTAAGATTGCAATATCTAATGATATGAGCAGTTCCAATGTGTTGCTAGTAGAGAGCTTGAACTTTAATTTGCTATCCATGGCTCAATTATGTGATCTTGGATTCAAATGCATATTTGGGGTAGATGATGTAGAGATCATAAGTGTAGATGGCTCTAACTTGATCTTCAAAGGCTTTAGATATGAGAATCTATACTTGGTTGATTTCAATGCTAGTGAAGCTAAATTATCTACATGTTTGTTCACTAAGTCTAGCATGGGTTGGTTATGGTAGGCTTGGTCATGTTGGAATGAAACAATTGAATAGATTGGTTAAGCATGACTTGGTTAGAGGCTTGAAAGATATTGTGTTTGAAAAGGATAAGCTTTGTAGCTCTTGTCAAGCCGACAAACAAGTTGGAAACACCAATCCTAAGAAAAGCATGATGAGCACTAGTAAAGTATTTGAGTTGTTGCACATGGACTTGTTTGGGCCAACACAATACACTAGCATTAGTGGTAACAAATATGGCTTTGTGATAGTAGATGATTACACTAGATACACATGGGTATTCTTTCTAGTGGACAAAAGTGATGTGTTTGCAACATTCAAATCATTTATCAAGGGCATTCACAATGAGTTTGAAATAACCATCAAGAGAGTTAGAAGTGACAATGGTAGTGAGTTCAAGAACACTAGAATTGATGAGTTGTGTGATGAATTTAGAATTATACATCAATTCTCAGCCAAGTACACTCCACAATCAAATGGCCTTGTTGAGAGGATGAATATGACTCTTATTGATATGGCAAGATCTATGCTTAGTGAGTACAATGTGAGTCAATCTTTTTGGGCCGAAGCTATCAACATGGCTTGCTATTGCAGCAACTGTCTCTATTGTCACCCATTGAAAGAGAAGACACCATATGAGCTCTTGAATGGTAGAAAGCCCAACATTGCATATTTTTGAGTCTTCGGTTGCAAATGCTATATCTTGAAGAAAGACACTAGATTGGGCAAGTTTGACAAGAAATGTGATGAAGGATTCCTACTTGGTTATTCCACCACAAGCAAAGCATATAGAGTTTGGAATTTAGATAGTGGTACTCTTGAGGAAGTTCATGATGTTGAATTTGATGAAACCAAGGGTTCACAAGTAGAGAATGAGAACTTGGAAGATGTTAGAGGCATTCAACTTTTAAATGTCATGAAGAACATGGATGTTGGTGAATTGAGGCCTAGGCAAGTGAATGATGATGAAGATGATCAAGTACAAGTGCTCTCTAACTCAAATGTGTAAGATGATACAAATCAAGCTAGTACAAGTGGCTCTCATGAAAATGAATAAGATCAAGTGGCTAGTACATCATCTCAACCCAATGATCAAGCAAGTGCAAGCAATCAAGTTCCAATCCTCCAACCAATCAATATTGCAAGGGATCATCCATTGGACACTATCATTGGTGATATTTCAAGAGGTGTGCAAACTAGATCAAGATTGGCTTTATTTTGTGAGCACTTCTCATTTGTGTCATCCATTGAACCAAAGAAGATAGATGAAGCATTGAAGGATGCTGATTGGGTGAATGTTATGCATGAAGAATTGAATAATTTCACAAGAAATTAAGTATAGGAATTAGTAGAGAGACCAAAGGGACACAATGTGATTGGAACCAAATGGGTCTTTAGAAACAAGCAAGATCAAGATGGGATAGTAGTAAGAAACAAAGCAAGATTGGTAGCACAAGGCTATACACAAGTTGAAGGTCTTGACTTTGGAGAAACATATGCCCTGATTGCTAGATTGGAAGCAATTAGAATCTTGCTAGCCTATGCTTATCCCACAACATCAAGCTCTATCAAATGAATGTTAAGAGTGCATTTCTCAATGGTTATATCAATGATGAAGTATATGTTGAGCAACCTCCGGTTTTGAAGATGACAAGAAGCCCGACTATGTGTACAAGTTGAAGAAGGCATTGTATGGCTTGAAGCAAGCACCTAGAGCATGGTATGAGAGACTGAGAGACTTCCTACTCTCTCTAAAGGGTTCATGATGGGCAAGGTTGACACCACTCTTTTCATCAAGAAGATTGGAAAGGATTTATTTGTATTGCAAATCTATGTTGATGACATCATATTTAGATCAACCAATCAAGACTTTTGTGAAGAGTTTGGAAAAATGATGGCTAATGAGTTTGAGATGTCCATGATTGGAGAGTTAAGTTACTTCCTTGGTCTTCAAATCAAGCAATTGAAGAATGGTACTTTTGTGAGTCAAGGCAAGTATATCAAGGACATGATCAAGAAGTTTGGCATGAGTGATAGTAAAGCCATTAGCACACCAATGGGAATAAATGGCAACTTGGATAGTGATGCAAGTGAAAATATGGTGGATCAAAAATTGCATCGGTCTATGATTAGAAGCCTACTCTATGTGACCTCATCAAGGCCGAATGTCATGTTTAGTGTATGCATGTGTGCAAGATTTCAAGCCTCACCAAGAGAAAGTCATTTGAAGGCTACAAAGAGAATATTGAGGTACTTGAAGCATACACCAAATGTTGGTTTGTGGTATCCCAAAGGAGCAAAGTTTAAGCTAGTTGGTTACTCCGACTCGGATTATGCGGGATGCAAGGTTGAAAGGAAGAGCACCTCGGGCATATGTCAATTGTTGGGAAGATCACTTGTCTCATGGTCATCAAAGAAGCAAAATAGTGTTGCATTATCAACCGCCGAAGCCGATTACTTATCCACCGGTAGTTGTTGTGCACAAGTACTTTGGATGAAGGCCACTTTGAGTGACTTTGGAATCAAGTTCAAGAAAGTGCCATTGCCATGTGACACTGAGAGTGCAATCAAGTTGACCAACAATCCAGTTCAACACTGTCAATGTTTTACCACCGATAGCCTACCACAGGGGTACTCGGGGCAGTATGTTCGGGCTTCAGTGTATGCGGAACTCGACGGTTAACGCAAGAGATAGTCGATTTATTCTGGTTTGGACCCTCGATCTTTGATCGAGTAATAGCCCTACGTCCAGTCGGTGTTAGCCTTTGCGTTGGATTGATTGTCAAGTGTTGTGTTGTCAAAAGTCTCAGAGTCACCGTCCCTAGGAACCCTGCCCTCCTTTATATAGTCAGGAGGTCAGAATCCTAGTCGGTTTACAATGAGAGTTCCTAGTAGGATTACAAAATAATACTACTACTAAGATTACATGGGAAGAATCCTAGTTAGACTAGATCTTCTCCCTTCCTTATGGGGTATCCCGTGGGTCCCGCACCGACAAGCCCCGGAGCACTTCATGGTTGAGTTCTGGAAGCCTTGTCTTGTTCCTTCAAGTCTTGTCGAGAAGAAACAAGCGTCGTCCGAGTGCTTTCTTGAGCGAAACCGTGTAGCGCTTCGTGAGATCTTCGCGTGGTGTGTACCTTTTTGAAGAAAAAAGTACTCCCATTTGGGTGTAGCCCCCGAGCCTCTTGCTGTTTGGCACAAGGAGCTGGAGGGTCTTTTCTTGAAATCGCCCTGATTCTTCGTCGAAGGGCTCCTGAGCATATACTCGGGTTCTTTGTCAAAAAAGAGCTCGGATATAGCTATGTCCGGGTTCTTTTTGTCGTGGCCTTGAAGTCATCTGTCTTGAAGAAGTCTTCTGAGTGATGTGCGCTTTTTTGAAGGAAAAAGTGCACTCGCTGAGTGTAGCCCCTGAGCCTCTTGCTATTTGGAACAAGGAGTTGGAGGGTCTTTAATCTTATGTCGTTTGAAAAACTGTTGTCTTGAAGTAGTCCTCTTGGTGACGTGCGCTTTTTTGAAGGAAAAAGTGCACTCACTGAGTGTAGCCCCCAAGCCTCTTGCTATTTGGAACAAAGAGTTAGAGGGTCTTGAATCTGAGTTGTTCAAAAGAACTAAAAACCTCTCCTGTTGTAGCCCCCGAGCATATATCCGGGTTCTTTTGTTCAGAAAGAACTCGGATGTAGGGTCTTGGCATATTCTCTGGTAGTCTGCTGTTGTCAGATGTAGTTGTATGGTGGTGGTTGAGTGTAAATGCTTTTTGTTCATGAGTTGTATAGTATTGGTATATTCTTCCGAATATGCTCGTTCTCGAGTACTGCTGCTTTACGCCTGACTCCTCTTTCATTGAATTCTGTCTTCTCACTGTGTCCTTTGTTAGGTTTGTTCTGCTATTGCTCTTGGTCCATGTGCACCGCTTTTTTGGCCTATAAATATCCTCCTCCTGTGCTGTTTTGATTCATCGAGCATTTTTGTTGCGTGGTCTGAAGTCTCCGTAGTCATGAATATGGTAGTTTGTGAAGTAGAGCAACCCCCGGGTGTATTTTACAGTTCTTGTATATCTTGCTATAGCTGGAGGGAGTCTTGTGATAGGGATTAGAGGTAGGCTAATCCCGCAACAACATTGTACTTGGAAGTATGTGGCGGTAGTTGGAGGGAGTCTTGTGATGTGGGATGCGATCCTTCATCTGGTAGTTCTGGGTTGATCCTCGTCGCCTGCCCTAAGACTGTCCGGTGTAGATCGACATCATATCTAGCATCACATCAGTCTTGGGTAGACAGATGCCTGCCGGCCTTCTCTGCTCCATGTTGTCCCGCCGTGCTGCTAATTTCCACCTTGGATGCACTGCGTCCGTCCTTTGAAGAAAATAGTGTAGCCAAGTGCGGTTTGTTCTACCGAGTAGCAATTTGGAACACGTAGTCGTTCCAGAGCCTAGCTATGTCCGGGTTCCTCTTTGCTACCTTGCTTGTCGTAGTACCGAGTTCGTTGGGTCTTGTAAGATGTGTAATCTCCTATTTTTTGAAACCATTTATAATGGAAAGAATCTTGTCTTCTGAGTTGTTATTCTTTATTCTCTTGATGTCCCGGTTGCTGATGAGATTTCCGAGTTCTTTCTGTAAGGACCAGGGTTGTTGCGCTCCTTGTGAGGTAACCCTTCCTTGCTTTATTGTTGATGAGTTCTTTTGGTAGTAATATGATAACTCCGCCGTGGTGCTGGATGGATAAGTCTGAAATCTGCCCGTTGAACTGTACCGTTGTGTGGATTTGTGCCGTCCGTCTTTTTAGCTGTGCCAGTAAATGGACTGTTGTGTCCTCATGTCGTGTGAAAATGGGCCTATTGGGCCATGTTTTTACCTGTGTAAAATCTATCTAAAGGCCTTTCTCCTCCTTTTCTTTGATACCCTACCTTTGCCTTGAAACCCTAGCCTTCGAAACTCCGCCGTCGCCATTGCCGTCGTCATCTGAGCGCTGCCATCCAAGCCTTCTCTATTCTTAGTGCCCCATTGCTTTTGCTAGTACATGGGTAGGAAGAAGTCAGCGAGTAAGTCCCAGGCGAGCTTTGTCGACGAGGAAGCATCGCTCTCCATCATTGAAAATCAAGAATTCATGGCGATGAGGGCTGCTCAGAAGATCTGGCCGGCTCCAACAACAACTGAAGATCAGCTTCGCGAGCTCATGAGTGATGGCCTACTCCAGAGCAAGGAGTTTGCTAATTGGAGAGCTCCAGGCGAGCATCAGGTCCCTGCTCTAAGTCCCGGTGAGATTATTCTTGTCTCCTTATCTGCCGGTCTCTGCCTTCCTGCTTCTGCCTTTCTTCACCGATTTCTCAACTATTTTGGGATTAGCCTAAACCATCTTGCTCCCAATGCTGTCCTTCATCTTTCCATTTTCGTTCATCTTTGTGAAACTTTCCTTGGAATTCCTCCTTCTCTTTCCTCTTTCGTTACTTTTTCCGCCTGAAGCCCCAACCCCGCCGCGATGACACCAATGTTCTTGGTGGCTGCAGGGATTCAGTTTCGCCAGGGTCTTAAGAGCAAGTTCTTTGACTATGACCTGGTTGATTCTGTGAGGGATTGGCGTGCTGACATGGTTTTATGCTGCCAACTTGATTCCTCCTCTTTCCGTCCACTTCTGGATCTGGTCCCTCTGGTTAATGACCGATGGGAAAAGAATCCTTGATGACGGCTGAGCTCCAGACGATCAAGCCTTTTCTCGATAGGATTTGCACTCTGAAATAGCAAGGCTTGACCGGCTTTGGGATTATTTCTAGTTTTCTTCGCCGCCGAGTTCAACCTTTGAAGGAGCGTGAACATTACGGTTTCGAGTACTCTGGGGCGAGGACCCTTCTCGTATGGTCCCTGCCCTTGAGTTGACTGATGAGGAGGTGCTCGAGCATCTTCAGAAGATGCTGAAAGGAGTAAGCATCGTCCTGCTTGCTGTCCTTGAGTACTAGTGCTAACAACCCGCCCCCTGCTGTGAGTTGTTCTTTTCTTATGTGGGTACTTTTGAGTGTCTTTTGTCGTATCCACTTTTTGCTTAATCTTCCTTGTCTTGTTGTTTTACTCTTTTATAGGAATTGGGGCGTAATTTCGCTGATCCAATTCCCCTTGATGATCTCCCTGCAAATGTGGAGGCTGGGGTAGTCTTGCTGGGGCATCCTTGACCAGTAAGTCTCAAACTACCATGATGCTTCCTGGTGTTTCTTCCACATTTTCTGACGTATATGAAGAGTATGTTCCTCGTCCAGTTCCTCGAGCTCCTCGTACTTTTGGAAAGAGGGGGCGAGCGGATAGTTCTTCTTCTGCTCCATCTGCTGCCAAGAAGTCTCGCCAGTCGAGTACTCGTCCAGGTACTCCAGTTGTAGCTAGCATGCTCTTAGGTGAGCATATTAATACGCTCTGTCCCTTTGCTGTTTGTTTTTATCTTTGACCGAGTACTTTTGTCCTTTTTTTCAGCTGGCGCTATGGTGGCCTTGGTCGAGAGTGAAGAAGAAGAGGATGATGATGCTGCCCTCGTTACTCGTCGGTGAGTTCTTTTCTTGTTTTCCTGTTGTTGAACTCCTCTTTTTGTTTTGACTTTGGTCTTGTTCTCTTGTAGCAAGCGGTCATCGGGTTCGAGTTCTTCTAGGGCTCCAGTACCTGGCCACACCGCTCCTGTCGTAGGGTGGTGGCGATGTTTTTGCTACCGTGGTTCCCCCTACAAGATCTTCTTTTGGTTTTATGAAGAAGAAGATAGCTGAGTGAGTGAATTCTGGTTTTATTTCTCTGCTTCTGTTCTCCTTTTTTCTTATTCTTATTGATGAGTTTCCTTGTCAACTTTCAGGCCTTCGTCTTCCCTGAGCCTCCAGTCGAACTTCTTGTCAAACCTCTGGTGCGCCCTTGCATACTGAGTCTCAGGACTCAGAACAGCACGGTCGCCGAGGTGGCTGTGAGGGGGACAGAGTCCATAGCTGCTGATTTGCCAGCTCCTAGGTGACCATGGCCATGGCGGTGGGTTCATCTGAGGGATTGGCCATGGCTTCCTAGGAGATTGCCCTAGTCGTGCCTTCTTCGCCTCAGCCGGCTTCTCCCTCTCCTCTTCTTGCTTCTGGTGGTTCGCTTTGGCTGATGACGTGGTGCAGCAGTTTGATGCCACTCATCGATTGTCGGAGCTAACCGCCGCCTGGGGAAGCTTGTCGACCCTTGCGACTTCTTTTGGGGAAAAGCTCCAGGTAAGTTTTTCTGTAGTTCTTTCTTTGGATGTTCAGTTTTTCTTCTGTCCTTATGTCTTGTTTTTCTTTCTCTCTTTTGCTTCAGTCTTTTTCTCATGATCATACCGGCTTCTTTTTCTCGTCTAAAAATGAGAAAAAGTTGTCTTCTGAGGTGAGTACCCTGAAGGCTAGAGCTTGACCTCTGTCGGGCCGAGTTGGAGACTGAGCGTCAGACGCATCAGAAGGAGGAGAAGGCTCTCCGTGCCTGGGTAGTTGAGGTAGAAAAGCAGAGGGATGCAGCTGCCCTAGGAGGCCTTAAAAACTGTGGAGGCCATGAAGAAAGAGTGCCATGGTATCGCGAGTTCTTTTTCGCTTCCCTTTGTATTCAAATTTGCCTTTCTGCTGACTTGTCTTTTGTTGCTTGGTCTAGCTCTCTGAGTTGAAAAGCAGAAGCTCTCGGAGGGTATCGAGGAGATGAAGACACTCGTTCGTACTAGCCACAATAAGGCTGAGGAGGTAATTACTCAAGCTGAAGAAGAACTCGCGCTTGCTAAGTTGATTAGGCGTGGAGCTGACAGAGATCTTGTGCAGGCCCAAAAACCAGTTGAGGACTTGACTGGCAAGTTGGCAACGGCTACTGAGAACTGGAAAGCTTTGTGGAAGTCTTTTCGGTCAGTAGCCGACCTTCTCCGGACTCCAGCAGATGATGGTCATTCTTGGGCTCAGTTCATTCCCCAAGTGCCGACCCATTTCTAGGAGTTCATGAAGAGGTGTGCCCATCTTTGTACCAGGAACGTTCTTGCCTAGGTCTGGGTTCTTTCTCCTAGACTTTCCTTTGTCCAAGGTTGCTGATGAAGCCGAGAGCCAAGAGTATCTGGATGCTGTTGAGAAGTTGGAGCCTGAGGTCGATGATTTAGCCAGGAAGATTGTAGATAATCTTAACATTGATGTTTCTTCTCCTGATGACAATGCCTGATGTAATCGACCTTTGTATTCCAGCTTCTGTAACAAAACACTATACTTGAAAACTGAATGGAGATTCTTTATTTTTTGTTGATGTCTTCTTTGTCTGTATTTCTTTGTCTCGTAAACAACTCGGCTTAGGTAAATCATTGTCTTGACAAACTTTCTTGATCTGTCGAGTGCTTTTCTGGCTTTCGTTTGTGCCTTGTAAACAACTCGGTATATGTAGATTGATGTCTTGACAGACTTCCTTGATTTGTCGAGTGCTTGTCTAGCTTTCGTCTGTGACTTGTAAACAACTCGGTATAGGATCATTGTCTCGACAAACTTTGTGTTCTTGTTAGTACTAAAAGACTTAGGACATCTCCAGCTTCTTCTTTTCGGCTTAACTCGGAGTGTGGTCAGCATCTGGTCCTATCTATGGTTGCAAAAACATCCTAGGATCGACAAGCCCCCGAGCACTTCATAGTTGAGTTCTGGAAGCCTCGTCTTGTTCCTTCAAGTCTTGTTGAGCAGGAACAATCGTCGTCAGAGTGCTTTCTTGAGCAAAATCATGTAGCGCTTCTTGAGGATCTTCTGAGTGTAGCCCTCGAGCCTCTTGCTATTTGGAACAAGGGAGCTAGAGGGTCTTGTCTTGAAATTGCTCTGATTTATGTTCAAGCTTAGTTTCAGTTGTTTTGCTTTTTGGTTCGGGTGTTAGCTTATTAGCTACCCACATCGGCGGGCTCAAGCATCTTTTCAGCTCTTTTGCTCTCGGTCGGATATGCTCAGGCGTCTTTTCAGCCATTTTGCTTTTTTGTTTGGGTGTTAGCTTATTAGCTACCCTCATCGGCGGGCTCAAGCATCTTTTCAGCTCTTTTGCTCTCGGCCGGTACTGCTCAGGCAGTCTTTTCAGCCATTTTGCTTTTTTGTTCGGGTGTTAGCTTATTAGCTACCCTCATCGGCGCGCTCAAGCATGTTTTCAGCTCTTTTGCTCTCGGCCGGTATGCTCAGGCGTCTTTTTAGCCATTTTGCTTTTTTGTCGGGTGTTAGCTTAGTTAGCTACCCTCATCGGCGGGCTCAAGCATCTTTTCAGCTCTTTTGCTCTCGGCCGGTATGCTTAGGTGTCTTTTCAGCCATTTTGCTTTTTTGTTCGGGTGTTAGCTTATTAGCTACCCTCATCGGCGGGCTCAAGCATGTTTTTAGCTCTTTTGCTCTCGGCCGGTATGCTTAGGCGTCTTTTCAGCCATTTTGCTTTTTGTTTCGGGTGTTAGCTTGTTAGCTACCCTCATCGGCGGGCTCAAGCATGCTTTTCAGCTCTTTTGCTCTCGGCCGGTATGCTCAGGTGTCTTTTCAGCCATTTTGCTTTTTGGTGCTCATTGGAAACAACTCGGGGAAAGCCATAATAAGACATATGTTTGTCGAGAAAGAACCATCTTTATTGATCATGAATATTGATAGGTCATAATAGTACATATGTTGTTGATGAGCGCTATCTTTATTGATCATGAACATTGATCTCTTGTGGCTTGTATATATATTTTCCCTTGAGTTGTTTTCATGCGTAGAATCTTCGTAGCTGGCTGATGTGCCATGTATTGTTGACTTCTTTTCTGTCTTCAGTTATCAACTTGTATGTGCCCGGTCCGGTGACTTTTGTGACGATAAAAGGACCTTCCCATGGACTGAGTAGTTTATGGCGTCCGTTAGTTTTTTGTATTCTTCTTAGTACTAGGTCTCCGACTTGTAATGATCGAGACTGGGTATTCTTGTTGTAGTGGCGTCTTAATCCTTGGAGGTATCTTGCTGATTGAAGGGTAGCGTTTACTCTGACTTCTTATGTACTGTCGAGCTCTAATCTTTGGGTGTGTTCTGCTTCTCCTTCGTCATATTGTTCTATCCTTGGTGACGTCCAGATCAAGTCGGTAGGTAGTATGACTTCTGATCCGTAAACTAGGAAGAAAGGTGAGTATCCGGTGGCTCTGCTTATTTGAGTCCGTAGCCCCATACGACCTTGGGTAATTCTTCAATCCATTTTGATCCATAGTCCACTAGTTCTTCATACAATCTTGGTTTTAATCCGGCTAGTATGAGTCCATTAGCCCTTTCCACCTGTCCATTGGCCTCTGGATGTGTGACTGATGCGTAATCTATTCTGAAGCCGCAGTCCTGTGCCCAACTTTGGAATTCTGCGGCTAGTGAAGGGAGAACCCAAATCTGTGATGATTCGATTGGGCATGCCGAAGCGATGCATAATGTCTTGGATGAACTCGACTGCTTTGGCTGCGCTATATTTTGCGAGTGGTTTGTATTCAATCCACTTGGTGAACTTGTCAATTGCTATGAAGATGTACTCGAAATCAGCCTTTTGCTTTCTTGAGAGGTCCTACTTGATCCAGCCCCCAGCAGGAGAAAGGCCAAGCGGGTGGGATGCAGATGAGGTTGTGAGCTGGCACATGAGCTTGTCTTGCGAACATTTGACAACCTTTGCATCTTCTGACGAGTTCTTCTGCGTCTTTCAAAGCGGTTGGCCAGTAGAAACCGGTGCGGAATGCTTTGCCGACTAGTGTTCTTGAAGCGGCGTGATTTCCACAGCAACCTGAGTGTATTTCGTCTAGGATCTCTTTGCCCTCTTCAAATGAGACAGCATTTTAGGAGTACTCCTGATGATGCGGCTCTTCTATAGAGCTTGTCTCCTACTAGGACGTAATTCTTGCTTCTGCGAACAACTCGGGTAGCTTCCTCTTTTTCCGCTGGCAACTTATTCTCTTTGATGTAATCAATAAAAACCTGGGTCCATGAAGTGGTGATTACCAAAATCTGGGTGCCATTAGCTGAGATTTCAGGGGTTATCTCACCAGGGTTGTTTGATAGAGGGAGCTAATAACTCCTCTATGAATACACCAGGTGGGACCTTCGCCCTAGTCTGATCCAAGCTTGGCGAGGACGTCTGCCGCAATATTAGAATCACGTAGGACGTGTAGAATTTCTAATCCTTGAAAATGTTTTTCGAGCTTTCGTATTTCAGCACAGTAGGTGCCCATGTTTTCTTTGGTGCTAGTCCCAATCTTTGTTGACTTGATTGATGACTACTGCTGAATCGCCGTATACGAGTAAACGCTTGATTCCGAGGGTAATTGCCACTCGTAGCCCAGTGGATGAGGGCTTCGTATTCTGCTTCATTGTTTGTAGCTTGCCATAATATCTGAAGGACGTACTTGAGTTGTTTTCCGTCTGGAGAAATGAGGAGGACGCCTGCACCGGCTCCGCCTAGCTTGAGTGATCCATCAAAGTACATCTTCCAATGATCAAGGATTGTACTTGACATAGGTTGTTGAATTTCTGTCCACTCGGCAACAAAATCGGCTAGGGCCTGAGACTTAATTGCCTTCCATGGGGTGAAATCGATATTGAGAGCACCAAGTTCAACTGCCCACTTAGATATGCGCCCTATTGCGTCTCTGTTGTGCAGGATGTCTCCGAGTGGGAAATCTGTCACCACGGTAATCTTGTGGCTTTCAAAATAGTGGCGAAGCTTGCGTGAAGTGATCAGGAGGGCGTAGAGTAATTTTTGCACATGCGGGTACCGGATTTTTGATTCTGATAGTACTTCACTGATGTAGTATACGGGGGCGTTGTACTTTATATACACGCCCTTCTTCTTCTCTTTCTACGACAATTGCTGTGCTGATCACAGGTAGAAGTTGCCGCGATGTACAACATCATGTCTTCGTATTTCTTTGGAGGTGTGAGAACGGGTGAGGAGGTGAGGTATGCCTTGAAGCTTCTTGAAAGCCTCGTTGGCTTCTTCTGTCCACTTGAACTTGTCTGTCTTCTTTAGCAATTTAAAGAAAGATAACCCTTTTTCGCCCAGTCTTGATATGAAACGATTGAGGGCCACCATGCAGCCTGTTAGTTTCTACACATCCTTGACACTTTCGAGGAGGGCCCATCTCTGTTATGGCTCAGATCTGCTTGGCGTTTGCTTTGATTCTGCGATGACTGACCAAGAATCCGAGTAGTTGTCCTGAAGGAACTCCGAATACACACTTGTTTGGGTTCAATTTCCACCTCCATCTTTTCAGGTTTTTGAAGGTTTGCTTTAAGTTTTCAATTTAGTGTATCTGGGTTCTTTGTCTTTACTACTACGTCATCCACGTATGCTTCTACGTTTTCGCCGATCTGATCACCGAGGCACGTTTGGATAGCTCTTTGGTAAGTGGCACCAGCATTCTTGAGTCCAAATGACATGGTTTTGTAGCAGTAAGCACCGAATGGGGTGATGAAAGATGTCTTGCTCTGGTCTTGTTCCTTTAATGCAATCTGGTGATATCCTGAATAGCAATCAAGGAAGGATAATAGGGCAGATCCTGCTGTTGAATCAACTATCTGATCAATGCGTGGTAGCCCGAACGGATCTTTCGGGCAGTGTTTGTTGAGATCTGTGTAGTCGACACACATGCGCCACTCGTCCGTATTCTTTTTCTGTACCAGAACTAGGTTTGCTAGCCAATCTGGATGGAGGATTTCTCTGATGAATCTGACTAGCCATTAGTTTTGTAATTTCTTTTTTAATTGCTGCCTTCTTGTCGGGTGAGAATCATCGTAGTCGTTGCTTCACTGGCTTGGAGCCTTCATTGATATCAATTCTGTGCTCAGCCAACTCTCTTGGGACCCCTGGCATGTCGGCCGGCTTCCAAGCGAAGATATCTTTGTTGTCCCGAAGAAAATTGGTGAGCACGAGTTCCTATTTTGCCGAGAGGTGGGCACTGATGGTTGCCGTCTTGGAGGGATCACCGGTGCCCAGGTCGATTTGCTTGACGTTAGCTTCTTTTGGTGGTACTAGGATGCTAGGGTTTTTAGCCAGTATCACTAGCTCTTCTGGGCTTATTTCTGCTACAACAGTGGCTATTTCTTTTCTTCCATCGGTGGCCTGTGCTTTTGCTGCAATTTGGATTGCCTGAACATCGTAGTCAAAAGCGCGCTTCAAATCACTTCAAAGAGAAAGGACACCGTTAGGCCCTGGCATCTTAAGCAACAGGTATGGATAATGCGGTATTGCCATGAATTTTGCTAGTGCTGGGTGCCCTAGGATTGCGTGATATGATGAATCGAAGTCTGTAACTTCAAACTTGATGAACTCTGTACAGTAGTTCGAGGGAGTCCCAAAAGTAACCGGTAGAGTGATTTGTCCAAGTGGCATTGCTACCTTGCCGGGTACTATGCCATAAAAAGGCATGCTTGTTGGTGTAATCATCCCAGCGAGTTGTAGTCCCATCTTCCTTAGAGTTTCTGAAAAAATGATGTTAAGTCCGGCTCCCCCGTCGATTAGTACTTTCGTAACAGTCATACCGGCAATAGTTGGATCTAGAACCAGCGGGTAATGGCCTGTGTTTCCTATGCTAGTCCATTGGTCTTCTCTTGAAAATTGGATTGAATACTGTAACCAGTTGAGATATCTTGGAGTAGCCGGTTCTGCTGCCATGATGTTTCGCAGCGCTAGCTTTTCTTGATGTTTGCTTCTAGAATCTGGAACCCCGATAAAGATTAATGCTACTGTCCCCCTGGATTTTTAGAATCCTTTGTCTTCGAGGTTGTCTTCTTCTTTTTTCTAATTGCCTTCTTTGGTATTCTCCTTACTATATTTCCTTGTGTATCGATCTTTGAAGGTGTAGCAATCTCCGATGGTGTGATTCCCTTTGGGGTGCAAGATGCAACGCATGTTTTCAATGTCATCATACCTCTTGGGCTTGGAAAACTTCCTTGATTTGTCAGTCACTGCTACGGTGTTGTCTAGTCCACGTTTTCTTTCCTGATGTCTGTTGTTTCGAGGATTTTGCATGTCTCGGTTGTCTCGGTTGTTTCTATCCAGGAATCTTTCTCGTGTCTTTTCCTCTACGGTAATCATCTTTTCCACTGTTCATCTAAATTCTTCATTGTTTCTTGGGTTTTCTTTGCAGAAGTCTTGAAATTGCCACCTAGCCATGATTCCATGAGAGAAAGCTTCGATTACTTCTCGTTGGGTGATGTCATGTACTTGAGCTCGTAGTTCGCCGAATCGTCGATAGTAATTTATGAGACTTTCACCTCCTTTCTGCTTGAGTCCTTTTAACTCTGTGTGGGTGATTGGGTGTGTAATGATACCCGCGAAATTTTCACAGAAAGCTCTTTGTAAGTCCTCCCAATTTCTGATTGATCCTGGATTCAATTTGTCAAACCATTGAAGGTGCATGGTTTCTAGGGCCATGGGAAAGAACAAGGTCTTGATGTCATCGTCTCCTCCGGCCAATTCAATCGATTGCGAGTAAATCCTGAGCCACTGCCTTGGTTTGGTCTTGCCATCATACTTGGAGTGGTTGGACGGCTTGAACTTGTGAGGCAGTCGTATTGAAGCAAGTCTATTTGTAAAACAGGGGAATCTATCGTGCGTTCTGGCTTCTATGTATTCTGATTCCGTGCCCCCTTCTTGCCAACTGTTGTCTTGGTGAGAGTAGTTTTGTGTGGCTGTCCGAGTAGGTGCTTTGCTTCTGGCCTTTCTTGGTTGTTCGACTCGATCGTTTTGACTATGATTTCTTCTACTTTCTCTGTTGTGACTTCCACTTGGTCCAAGTCTCTCGAAAGCGGACTTCCTTAGATTTTGATCTTCCTGCTCATGAGATGTTGACCTATCAGGTAGTCTTGATCGGGCCTTCGTGAAGTCCTTAGGAACTGCTGATCGGAGGAAGTCCTGGAGTTGTTCTTGTTTTTTATTGGGATGTGAAGTTGCCCTGAGTTCTTCTAGTGCTTCTCGGATCTTATCGTAGGGTGTATTCGCTGCTCGTCCTTCTTTGACTTCTCGCTCTGATTTTCTTCTATTGTACTCAGCTAGGTCTGACTCATATTTGATCCAAGCTTCCTTACGCTGCTTAGCATAGTGTTGACGTCCTTGTTTCAATTTGTTTTTTCTTTCTCTGGCTTGCCTCTGACCCTCGGTCTCACCATCATGCCCCTGGGTAAATGGTGATATGTTGGACTCAGATTCATCCGAAGACCTGGCGTCGGGCGATTCCGGGAGGATCAATGGTGATCGAGGACGGCTAATCATGAGTACTTCTCTAGCGTGAGTTGTTCTGTCATCGGCGTTGGTTTCCGTACTGCCAGAGTTGTTGATAACTTCAGTAGAGGCTTCAAGGTCACATATCAAGTCTCCTTCTTGGTAGAGTAGAGCTGTTGTCGTTGTTCTGTCAACTAGCCGGGTACTGCTATCCTCAGGAATAGAACCTAGCCAGTGGATGATGCAGTCTTGAGATGTTATGGTTAGTACGAGACCTTTCTGAGCTCCTGTCAGTGGTATTCCAAGCATTGGATTAAGAGATCTTTTGAGCTGTGCCCGATAAGACGTTGCCATGTTGTCGAGGCCGAACGGAAAAGGACCCGTCTTCTTTAGAGTACTCTGAGTGTACTCCGAGTTGTATTCTTGATAGGTTGAGGTTGTGTTCCGGAGCCTTATTGGAAAAGAACTTAGTTTTCCGAAAGAACTCGGATAAGACTCCATCTCATAAGTAGAACCTGAGTTTGAATCGGATGCGTGAAGCCGTGAAATCTAAGTTGGATCGGACATCGCGAGCTGTGCGAATCTTCCAGCAAGTTGATCTGTTGTTGTCGCCGAAATAGAAAGGTCTTGATGATGATCCGAATCTTCGAGGAGACGGCCTTGGAGCTTGCCATCGTCGCCTGCCTCACAGATCCATGAACCGAAGATGAAGGTTGATCCTGGCGAGAAGATCATGTTGTCGAGGTCCATCGAGCTCTCGGATGCAAAGTCGTCGAAAGCCCCTACCTGGCACGCCAGCTGTCAATGTTTTACCACCGATAGCCTGCCATGGGGGTACCCGGGGCAGTATGTTCGGGCTTCAGCATATGCAGAACTCGACGGTTAACGCAAGAGACAGTCGATTTATTCTGGTTTGGACCCTCGATCTTTGATCGAGTAATAGCCCTACGTCCAGTCGGTGTTAGCCTTTGCGTTGGATTGATTCTCAAGTGTTGTGTTGTCAAAAGTCTCAGAGTCACCGTCCCTAGGAACCCTACCCTCCTTTATATAGTCAGGAGGTCAGAATCCTAATCGATTTACAATGAGAGTTCCTAGTAGGATTACATAATACTACTACTACTAAGATTATAGGGGAAGAATCCTAGTTAGACTAGATCTTCTCCCTTCCTTGCGGGGTATCCCGTTGGCCCTGCACCGACAAACACGCAAGAACAAAGCACATTGATGTCCGCCACCATTTCATAGGAGATCACCAATAAAAAGGGGACATTTGCATTGAGAGTGTAGGCACCAAAGATCAACTTGTCGATATATTCACCAAGCCATTGGATGAGAAAAGGTTTTGCAAGCTAAGGAATGAGTTGAACATATTGGATTTCTTAAATATGTGTTGATGCACCCCCACTCATATGACATGCCTCTCCTTCGAGCAATCCAAGGTAAAAGTTGATTGGCATGGCATACATCCTTGCTAAGGACATGTTTAGTGCATCTAGACATCTTTCACATTTAATAGTCTCATTCATGAAAATCAAATGAATTTGATGATTATATGGTACCACTATCGCTTCTATGCTTATTTTGATCTAGTGGTAGTATATGACATGTTTGTGGGCTTGTAAACCTAGTGTTTGATCTAGAAAATGAGCTCTAAGTGTTTAACTCAACATGGTACAAGATAACCCTTATTTGGAGGTGTGAAGAAGCTTGTTCTTGGATCAAGCCGAGTTAAATATCTTTGGCAAATAATCTAGATTGAACCAAATTTGGGAAAATGATCCTCACCCCATTGATTGACATTGATAATCTCAACCTATCTACATTGTGAACCTTTGTGGTCATTGATGACAAAGGGGGAGAAAAACAAAGATATTAGTGATATTAGTACATGGGGAGAAAAATAAAGATAATGAAAAGACAACAAAGGGGGAGAACTTGACATAGGGGGAGAGATATGATAAAGAAAATGGATCAATTAAAATTTTGAGCACACAAGTAGGGGGAGCAAGCTCATGAACTTATACGGTGCATTTGAATGTGCATTTCATATGTTTGCTTGCATGGCACAAGTTTTAAATTTCAATATCCATGCTTGTGTGGTGTATGCTAGTTGAAGGTTTGAATGATGAAATGAAAAACTAGCATGCATAGGTTATCTAGTGATTTCATTTCCAAGTGGTATAGAGCTAACCATGATGCTAAGGATGGTATATTGGTGCACTCCGATTGGTATCACGCTTCAAAGGTCCATCTTTTATACCTTAGCATCATTTGGTAGACATTGTCTCCTATATTTCTAATCTAAGCATATGTGCAAGCTTCAATCCAAACTCTTAGCACATATGTAGGGGAAGCAATTGCTACCATATGGAGTTCATGAAACTTGTCCATATCCTTTTACACATAGTAAATATGCTTGGACAAGCAACATGGATTCAATTGAATTTCAATTCATATCTTTGTGAAAGGGTTTTCATCAATTACTAAAAAAGGGGAGATTGAAAGCTCTAGTTTGGTTTTGGTGAATTGATGAAACCCTAAGTGCTAACCTAGTTTATCAAGTGATCATAAGATAGGTAGCACATTCCAAGTGGTGAAGCAAATGAAGACCATGACATGATGATGGTGATGCCATGGTGATGATCAAGTGCTTGGACTTGAAAAGAAGAAAGAGAAAAACAAAAGGCTCAAGGCAAATGTATAAATGGTAGGAGCCATTTTATTTTGGTGATCGAGACACTTAGTGAGTGTGATCACATTTAGGATCGATAGCCGTACTATTAAGAGGGGTGAAACTTGTATCGAAATGCGGTTATCAAAGTGCCACTAGATGCTCTAACTCTTTGCATATGCATTTAGGATCTAGTGGAGTGCTAACACCCTTGAAAATGTTTGTGAAAATATGCTAACACATGTGCACAAGGTGATATACTTGGTGGTTGGCACATTTGAGCAAGGGTAAAAAACTTCACCGGTGCCCTATACAGAAAAGACATGATTTCATAGAGTGACCAGACGCTGGGTCACTTTGTGACCAGACGCTGGATGTGTGCGTCCGGTCCTACTGACGTGGTAGTGCATAGAGGAGACTGTGTGTGATCGGATGCTGGGTGAGTCCAGTCGAGCATGACCGGACACGTCTGGTCGTGAGTGGAGGCTTACTAGATATAACTAGATGCTGGGGTCCTGCGTCTGGTCATGATCTAACTGACGCGTTCGGTCGTAGCTAGAACCTTACTAGAAGTGACCTGAAGCTGGGGTCCTATGTCCGGTCGTGGCACCGTGCTGCGTCCGGTCATCACTTGACCGTTGGGATCGGGCGCTCAGTATTTGAAGAAAGGGATGACGTGGTAGCCATCCGTTGATCGGACGCTGGCAGGGTGTGTCCGGTCGATATGACCAGAGCGTCCGGTCATCCTGTGTTGTGCCCAGTGAAAGGGTACAACGACTCTATTTCGTGGGGGCTTCTATTTAAGCCTCATGGCTGGTTCAAGCTTACTCTCTTGGCCATTTACATTGACATAGCAACCTTGTGAGCTTAGCCAAAGCCCTCCCACTCATCTCCATCATAGATTCAACATCTTTGTGAGATTGGGAGTGAATCCAAGTGCATTGCTTGAGTGTTTACATCTAGAGACACTTGGTGTTCGTGTTTCGCTGCGGGATTCGCTTGTTACTTTTGGTGGTTGCCGCCACCTAGACGGCTTGGAGCAGCGAGGATCGTCGAGCGGAGGTTGGTGATTGTCTCCGGCTCCGATCGTGGTGATTGTGAGGGGTTCTTGACCTTTTCCCGGCGGAGAGCCAAAATGTACTCTAGTGAATTGCTCGTGGCTTGTGTGATCCTCGTCTTGTGTTGGTTGTGCGGCACCCTATTGATGGTTTGGCGTGTGATGCCAATTAGCGCGTGAACCTCCAAGTGAGTGAATCGCCACAACGAGGACTAGCTTGCCGACAAGCAAGTGAACCTCGATAAAAAATCATTGTGTTCATCATTTGATTCTGAGGTGATTGGTCGTCATTGGTATTCATTCTTGTGATTGATTGATTCACTCCTCGGCACGACGGTATAAACAACTTACTCACTCTCTTTACATTACCGTAAACTAGTTGTCAAGCTCTTTAGTGTAGCTAGTTGTGAGAGCTTGTTAGTTTGGTTAGTGTGGCTCTTTAGTTAGCTTTTGAGAGCACACTAAAGAGCCACACTAACTTAGTGTAGTGCCATAGCCATTGTGTGGTTAGAGACAATAGAAACTAGAATTGTGGTAGGTGGCTTGCATTTTTGGTAGGCTAGCGCAACACTTGCTTCGCCTCATAATTGTCTAACTGGTTTGTTAAGTGTCGTTGTAGAAATTTTTAATAGGCTATTTACCCCCCTCTAGCCATTAGGACCTTTCAGCGTGGGCAAACCCTAGCGGTGCATCACGTCCGTGCCAATCTCCCCTGCCGCCTCTAGCCAACGCCGCCTTCGTGTGACCTCGCCGGGTCAGCACGCCGTTGTCGACTTCACGCCTGTCGCCGACGCCCACGCCGGATGTGCCAGGGTAAGGAACTCCTTCATTTGCACTCGGCCTGCACCTGCTCAAATCGATTCTATTTCTGATCTCTCCTGTTCATATGAATCGCCGTGCTCTGGTCTTCTCGCTGTTGTAGAAGAACGGCGGAGCCGGAGGGTTCGGCGGCCATGACCACTACAGCAGGGCGCGGACCAGCAGCAGTACCAGCATGGAGCACCACTTTTTTCCATCCTGGACATGTCCCTGCTTATTAAGCATATACAAGTCGCCTCAGCAAGTTGCTATCACCCAGAGAGGCTGAAGTTCTTTTAGGTATCATACCATCATGCACGGACCTTATGGGATGAACAATAGATCAACTTTTCTAATATAATACTCCATCCGTCCACAAATAAGTGAACCTTTAGCTAAGGTTCACTTATTTGTGGACGGAGGGAGTAGATTGAGTTAATTGAAAGTGAAATTTGAGCGCCCTGCTATGGACACCTGGCAAAGCAAGAAGTATAATACATCCATGTACAAAAATCTATTGTGTGATGTGTTTACTTCTACACGCTGATGCCTTTTAGGTGTTTGCTGAAATGCTGAAGTGAATATATATGAGTTCAAAACAAATAATTGACACTGTGCATGATGCACCCTGCCAAAAATCATTGGGTTGTTATCTCTTATAAATTTTATAGTGCATTTTTTACAACATACATTTGGGATATATATATGTATATATATTTACCAAAATGTCATATGTTCATGCACCAGCCCTTCAACCACCTATGTCTTTTTTACAGGTTAAAAAAAAGTCTAATGGCGAGTTCTTTGCGTCCGTGTTACCATGCAGAAAGCTAAACTGAAGAACCTGCACAGATAGTTATGTTCACCATAAATGAAGGTGAAATCATGCCTTCTCTTCCTCCCATCTCAAACTGACACTCGAGTACATTTAGCATGTTACCTTACCGATTCTTTGTATGTTGCTAATACCGATATCCTTCCCATCGCTATTTACATGCACTCATTACCTACATGCTGCTCTCTTGCCAACAATCGTTGCAGAACTGAACTCAGGAGATGAGATTGTAAAGGTGCTGAGATGCTATCGTAAAGGTGCTGCTTTCGTCTTTATTGACGATTCCATTTACATTTATGCAAAAAACATGCCATCTTAAAATAATTTTTAATTACATCATCCTGGTCACACAACATCTAAATATCTGTGCATAATCCCTATGGACTTAATAACTGCAGTGTTTCCAATCATGTCTTTTAGTGGTTGTTGCGGTCTTGCGGAATGTTGAAGAGTACATTGCATTTTTGATCCCTCAAAATCCGAAACTATAGCATGCTTTCGTTGTTTCAGATATTATTTCATTTCATGCTTACTTGATGCTTTCACCCACGCCTCACCAGCGGAGGCGACGATGTGAACTGCTTCTCTCCTTTTCTCCCGCTGAATGGAAAGCTAAACTGAAGAACCTGCACAGATGGTTCTGTTCACCATAAACGAAGGTGAAATCATGCCTTCTCTTCCTCCCATCTCAAACTGACACTCGAGTACATTTAGCATGTTACCTTACCAATTCTTTGTATGTTGCTAATACCGATATCCGTCCCATCGCTATTTACATGCACTCATTACCTACATGCTGCTCTCTTGCCAACAATCGTTGCAGAACTGAACTCACGAGATGAGATTGTAAAGGTGCCACTTATTTTGAAGGTCTCATTAGTATGAATTCATTAGTTATACGAGATGAACCTCCTACGACTCAAAGGCACTGTCAATGTATCAAACTGCAGATCCTAATTAGCCACGACCTGGACTCCTACGACTCAAATTCACTGTCAATGTATCAAACTGCAGATCCTAATTAGCCAGACCTGGAATCCACTTGGGTGTGTTTACCCGCTTTAGCTTACCTAGGAAATCTCTTCTCTTTTTTTTTAAAAAAAGGCTGTTTCACTGACAAATTCCAACAGTTACCGAGCTACTATTGTTGTTGGCATTTCACATTCCCACTCCACATTGTATTCCTCAGTAGGTGGATTTGATACTAACAGCTACTTATGTTACATGATCTTTACAGGATGCCCTACAGGTAATATGGGAACTGATAGATTTCTTCAATCCATGTTTCCACCAAAAGTAAGGCTTCATTTTATTTAGGGTTAAGTCCAATTTACACCCTCCAACTTGCAGCAAAGTTCGGATTTCAACCTCGAACTTCAAAACCGGACAACTTTGGCCCTCAAACTCTCGAAAAAGTTCAACTTTCAACCTTCTAGGCGGTTTTGCGGGTGAACAGTAACTTTTGATATTTTCGGGGGCGCCGAAATTTTATATTATTTTTTTGAGCATCTTAACGTCCTCAAATGAAAAAACTCAAAACTATAAAGTTGTAGATCTCATCGAGGTCTACAATTTACATATAAAAATTATCTTCATCCAACATCGTATTGAAGGGTTTTTTATTTTTTAAAATTTGAGTCTCATCACGCGATAAAATATGGTGCTGAAATTTTATATTATTTTTTCGAGCATCTTACTGTCCTCAAATGAAAAAACTCAAAACTATAAAGTTGTAGATCTCATCGAGGTATACAATTTATATATAAAACTTATCTTCATCCGACATCGTATTGAAGAGTTTTCTATTTTTTTAAAATTTGAGTCTCATCACGCGTGAAACAATTTTGTCGCGTGACCGGGCACTGCGCCGTGACCGAGTAGGACACCCGCTCTCACAGACACGGCAGATTTCCCTTCCTATATGTATCGGATGGAGGATGGAGGATGGAGGATGGAGGCTTGGAGCAAGTCGTAGCAATCTCATCTTGGTAACACCAACAGAGGAGGGGCACATGGAGCGCAGAGGCAACGCGAGCCGCAAGCGTCCAAGCACGGCCGAGTTGGAACAGATCGCGCGCCCGTCAAGCAAACGCCGCGGCGGCATCTACGTCCCTCCGTACCGGGCCATCGCTGAAGACGACGACGCCGGCGAGTTTGGCAGCGCCGAATACCAGCGCTGCAGCTGGAATGCGCTGAGGAAGAGCATTACCGGCCTCGTCAACAAGGCCACCGCTGCCAACGTCCGGCAAGTGGCCCCGGAGCTGCTTGCCGAGAACCTGGTGCGCGGGCGCGGCCTCCTCTGCCGCGCCCTCCTCAGGTCCCAGACGGCCTGCCCGGACTTCACGGACGTCTTCGCCGCGCTCGCAGCGGTCGTGAACGCCAGGCTCCCCTGCGTTCGGCCGGCTCCTCCTCGTCCGCCTCGTGCTCCGCGTCAGGCGCGCCCACGCCAGCGGCAACAGGCACCAGCTGGCGGCCGCGGCCGCGTTCGTGGCGCACCTGGTGAACCAGGGCGTGGCGCACGACCTGCTGGCGCTCGAGCTCCACGCGCTCCTTCTCGACCGGCCGACGGACGGCTCCGTGGAGGTCGCCGTGGGCTTCGCCAGGGAGTGCGGCGCCGCGCTCGGCGAGTCGTGCCCGCGAGGGCTCGACGCCGTGTTCGACAACCTGCGCGGCATCCTACACGACGGCGACATCGACAAACGCATCCAGTTCATGATCGAGGATCTCTTTGCCATCCGGAAAGCGCGGTTCCGGGGTCACCCTCCCGTCCGGGCAGAGCTGGATCTCATCGAGGCAGACGACCAGGTGACTCATCAGGTGGAGCTCTCCTCCTCCCTCGACCACGGTGATGAGCTCGATCCGGTGGTCCATCTTGACGTGTTTGAGCCCAGCCCATCCTTCGCGCAAGACGAGGCAGCGTACGAGGACCTCAAGAGAACCTTACTCGGATCAGCCGGAGACGAAAGTCTGGATCAGGATCAGGATCAGTGCAGCGACGACGACGAATCATCAGCTGACGAGTCCGAAACCGAGCTGACCATCCGCGATGACACCGACACCGACACCGATCTAATCAACCTCCGGCGGACCATATACCTCACTCTCATGTCGAGCGTCGGGTCCGAGGAAGCCGGGCACAAGCTCCTGTCCGTCGTGCGACCCGGCCAGGAGCTGGAGCTCTGCACCATGCTCGTCGAGTGCTGCAGGAAGGAGAAGGCGTACACGAGCTACTACGCCCGCCTCGCCCAGCGGCTGTGCGCCACCGGCCGCGCGTACCAGGCCGGCTTCGAGGCCTGCTTCGCCGGGCAATACTCGGCAGCGCACCGCATGGCGACCGACGAGCTGCGCGCCACCGCCAGGCTCTACGCGCACCTGCTGCCGCCCGACGCGCTCCCGTGGCATGCCATCCTTGGGCGCGTCAGGGTCACGGAGGACGACACCACGTCGTCGTCACGCATCTTCATCAAGATGCTGTTCCAGGACCTCGCGGAGCAGCTCGGGATACGGGCGCTTAGCAACAAGATGAACGACGAGGACACCGCGGTGCGAGACGCCCTCTTCCCCAGAGACTGCGCCAAGAACACGCGCTTTGCCATTAATTTCTTCGCGCTTTGCCATTAATTTCTTCACCGCAATCGGCCTGGGAGGGGTCACCGAAACCGCCAGGAAGCTCATTGTGTAGTATACTGCTCCATCCGTTGCAAATTACAGGCCATTCCCAGAATCTTCTTAAATTTGACAAAAAATATAGAAAAAATTAAGAAAATTCATAACATCAAATAGGTATACTACGAAAAGCAAGAGGCCGCTAGTCCAGTTGGCTAGCTGCTACCGCGTTGCACCATGTGGCCGGAGTTCAACCCCCATGGGGCGAATTTATCAGCCGGAGGCGAAAAAAAATCACCCACACGTCTAAGGTCAGCCTAGTCTCATGGGAGCTACGGTGCTGCTGTGTATGGGTGGGGGTTTTCTCGACCTGCATGAGAAGGTCTTCTTCTTAAGCACAATACCCGGGGTTGTCTTACCCCGTGGGTCGAGTTTGTTAGTATATTATGAAAATATAATTAATGAATAATCTAATGATACTATCATAAATATTATTATTTTATCATATAAATTTGATGAAACTTGAGATCCTTTGACTCCTCAAGATTCTTAAAATAACTTATAATTTGGGATGGAGGGAGTAGTAAATTTTACTCTTGGGTTCACAGTCCAATTCCTTTATTTACCTCATATTTTTTTGCCACTACACACAACAACAGAGACACTCACAACACACGCAACGTATGCACACTCATCCCTATGAACACACCCATGTAAATCCTACCCCTATGAACATCTTCGAAGACTAGGCCAGCATGAACATCTTCGAAGACTAGGCCGATAAATCTTCAAGATTGACGAGTCACCACAGACGTCTCACTGTCGATAGAACGTCGCCTCGCTCCCACGGGGAGTCAAACCCAAGACATGAGATCTACTGAGGCTCTTATAACCACTAGGCTACAAAGCCCTTTCACTACCTTATGATTATGGCTGGTTAGAAATTTATGGATGTTACTTCATAAATAAAGCCCTAACAAAGCATGTAGCAAGCTGGTGATATTTTTTTCCGCTAATCCTATATCACGGGCGTCTGTTCCGTGTCGGTTCGGACGCGGCTAGCTGGGCTGTAGACCGGCCCACACGCCTGCTCCCCTCATTGGCATACACGGTTTCTCCAAAAAAAAGAGAGCGACATCTTATCTTTCTGATTTGCATCGGCTCCACCGCATCGCCCGCCCTTCGATCGCGTACGCACAAGCTCTGCTAGTGCCCGTGTCTGCCGAGTGCCACCACCGTCTGCATAAGCACGAGCGTCGAGTGCCACCGCTAGCCGCATAAGCATAAGCTCCACCGGGCGCGCTGCACTACCCACCCGTGGTGAGGAAGACTGCTTGCCACCTCCACCACGGGGGCCGGACGCCTGCTCGGTAGCCATGAAGACCTCCACCTCTGCCTGCCCAGCTTGCTGCGGCCAGGTGTGGCACTCGCCCATGCACATCTCACGCCCCGCCTACCCAGTTCGTCGTGGCTGGGGCAGAACTCGCCCGCATGCAGCCCGTGACGACCGAGATAGAACTCCACATGCCGACGAGGATCCATTCTGTCAAGCAGCAAGGAGATGTTTGCGTTGAAACTACATGTTGCAAGCATCTATTTCAAGTGTTTCAAATGTTTCTGAGGTATCTTGCAAGTGTTTTATGTTGATGTTGCAAAAGTAGATCAGAATGTTGCAGATGTTGCAATGGTGTTTTCAAGTGTATGTCCCAAATGTTTTATCTGTTTCAGACGTATGTTGCAAGTGCTTCATCTGGATGTTGCAAAAGTAGATCTGGATGTTGCATATACATGCATGTTGCAAGCGTATGTTTTAAGGTGTTTCATACGTATGTTGCAAGTGTTTTATCTGGATGTTGCATATGTTTTGCAATGGCTACAAACATGTTTTCCTGGTGTTTCAGACATATGTTCCAAGTATTTCAATTGTTTTGGACGTATGTTGCAAGTGTTTCATTTAGAAGTTACAAAAATAGATTTTTGTGTTACACATGTTGCAGTGGGACCCATCTGCAGCAGCCACTGCTGGGCCCGCCTACATGGGTATGGAGGGGGCGCCACGGTGCAAGCGCGTGACACGGAGCAGCGCGGGTCCCTACGTGAAGCCGGCACAACAGGCGCAGGCGTCTAGATGCTAGCCGGACGTCTGGGCCCTAGACGTTTCGTATTTTTTCCAAAAAAGTGCCGCGCATGTTTTTTTATTAAGAGGAAAAAGAGTGTTTACAACCCTTGGCCGTTCACCGGCGAGCTGCCAGACGCAGCGGTCGATGGGGGGCCAAAAAAAAAGATGAGGCGCCACTAAACGGTGGTATGAGATGGACAATTTGCTGTTTGAATTTGCCAATGTATGAATTTGTTTTTTTAATGAAACCGGAGGGGCTGGAGCCCCTACAGGAATTTATTTATAAGAAAAGAACGGTACCAGGCACAAGGAAACAGATTAAGAAAAAAAGAAAGAAAATAAGCACAAACAAGAAGATTACAACAAATTTTTGATCCATAGACCAAAGGTGATAGAAACTTTTGTCTTTGCCCTTAGTGAAAGTAATGTCAACTCCTTCTGAAGACTTCTTTTGCTACATGAACATTTGGTTGCACATTCTTGAATATGAAGTCATTTTGAACTATCCAAATGGCCCAACACATTAGAATTGCCACCATCATGAAGAAGACTGGGTGGGATTGATTTCTGATTTGTAGAATGCAATATGTGAGGCTGGAGCCATTCTGAAGGGTAATGCCAAGCAAGTTCCAGCAGTCTTTGGCAAAAGGGCACTCAAGAAAAAGATGCCCTCTACTGATAACTGGCAAAGAACACAGAGATAAGAGTCCACGTGCAAAATTATCTTCCTTAGAATGTTCCTAGTGCTTAGTTGATCTTTCAAGAGAAGCCAGAAGACCTTGTGTTTTGGCTCACAGAAGCACTTCCACACAGCGGCGGATCCAAAAAATATTTCAGGGGGGCTGAACAACACTGCTGCTCGATCTTAAGTCTCAGCCCCCCTACACTATAGAATTTTACCTAAAAATTCATGGGGGCTCCACATGGGTTCCACTGCTCCGGTATGGGTAGGGGGGGCTCGAGCCCCCCCCCCCCCCCACCGTTGGATCCGCCCCTGCTTCCACAGCCATTTTTATACCTGGTGTACATGTCTGTGACCAATTAAGAAGTTATATGTCTTTGATGCTGAGAAGTCTCCCCATAGTGATGTCCGTCTGTCTTGTTGATCAGTTAGAGGGAAGTGATCCCTGAAAGACTGAATTATTTAAAGTTGGGCATATGCTTCTGCAGATAGAGGCAAAACAGAATAGGTTCGGAAAGTGTTGTTGGACATATAGTTTACAAACTAAGATAGTCTTGTTTTTGGCAAAAGAATAGAGCTCAGGATAATCTTCTTTCAGGGGTTGTTGGATCCAATTGTCTTGCCAGGTCTTGCCATTTTGAACTTGAATAGGGGAAATATATTTGAAATAGTCCAGCAACTTTAGGATGTCCCTCCACCAGAAGGAGCCTTTTGTGATGTTACTTGGGAGTCTTCCATTTCCATAATACTTTCCCCAAATTAAAGAGACCCAAGGTATGTCCTTATTGTTGAAGAATTTATCTAGATTTTTCATCTGGGAGAGCTTCATTGTGCCTTTTCAAATTGATGACTCCTAAATCTCCCTCAATCTTCGGCAGACAGACCATTTCCCAAGCAGCCTTTGGAGGCTTTTTTGAATTTATGTCAACACATCTCCACAAGCAATAATGTTTCCTATACTTTTCAATTTGCTTAAAAACTCCTTAAGATAAAGATAGGGCACTCAAGTGGAAGGTGGGAATGGCTGAGAGAACTGCATTTGTGAGCTCAAGCCCAAAGTACATAATCAAAAATTGTACTCTCTATCTATTTTGCCATTATGGGGATGTTCTATAGGCCATTGAACTTGGTGCAAAAGACTTAGGTGCTGTTTGGATCAACAAAGGCAACGTTAACGTAAATGTAACGGTTCCAGGGCAGCAACGGGAAGGGAATCACAGCCTGTTCGTTTGGTTGTGGCTTGTCGTAAATGATCGTAAATTTTCAGCCGGAACAATATTTTTCTCTCACACAAACCAGCCAGCAGTACTTCTTCACGAACCAGCAACAATACGAACCAACCAACCGAACAGGCAATGCATCGGGGGCAGTTTTCTTTTTTTTTGTTTGGTTCCAGCTGGGGTAATCCATCGGGGGTAGTTTTCTTCTCACATGCGGGCGTAATCCGCTCGTTGAAGGTTTGTCCCGCGGCAATCGATCGCACCGTACGCTAAACAAACAACAAGCAACGCAATCCGTTGGCGCCGTGATCGGATCACACCCCGAAATGTGCGAACCAAACAACACCTTAATGGCTACCTTTATGGCCGCATGGTGGTTCATTCCATGCACAATCCCACAACCACCTCAACGATTGCATTTGCTAGTGTTGTTAAGATGTGTATCTCAAATACCATGTAATATCCATGATGACTCTGAATCGGTTTAGGATAGAGAGATGTACAATGTATTGTTGTACTTTTAGAGAGATGATTTCTTTGTAAATAGAATCTAGACTTTTCTGACTGGTCAAGCAATCTTGGTACAACTTATAAACCACGCTAAAGGTATTTTCTTGGCCTATATAAACATGTAGGGTGCAACGCTTTCGTCCCTGGAATTCTCACAAGCGTATCAACACTAGGACGAGCTCCAACACCATCATGCGTGTTTAAGAGGAATCCATGCTAAGTTATTCTACATCGTTATTTTATAAACTTGGGGTGCGTTTGGATCTTATATTTTGCAATTTTTGGACCTCAAGGACACAAAAAATGGAAGGTGGCTTAGGGTGTGTTTGGTTGAGCTGTGGCTGTGGAAAAAAGCTGTTGTAGGCTGTGAGAAAACTGTTATGGGCTGTGAGCTGTAGAAAAGTTGAAAGCTGTTTAGTTAAACAAGTATAAAATATACCTTCTATCTTTATCTCTCTTAAAACAACTATAGAAGAGCTTTTTATTCCACCAATTTTAAAAAGCAGAAAGCCAAAAGCCAAAAGCAGGATGAAACCAGCTTTTAAAAATGTATTACGGAAAAGCAGCTGCTTCTAAAAAAAAACAGCCCCTTTGGTTGAACTTTTGGCTTTTGAGGCCAAAAGCCAAAGCCAAGAGCCCAACTAAACAGGCCCTTAGCCTATACAGTTCTAGTCGGGAAGGAAAGGGTATTTATAGTGTAATTTGTACATGTGGCACAATAAGAAAACCCACAGTTTAAATGTTTATACACCAACGGTACCCTTAAGAAAATTGCTAGTGTAAATATTCGATTTACATCGGTGGTCACTTAAGATAACAGTGTAAAATCAATTTTTCTTTTTTACACTGGCGGTAGTGCTAAGTCAACGACCACTATAAATCATATATTTATACTAGCGGTTCACTTAACACTATTTAAAGAGACCCATGGGGATATAGACACAAACAACTCAACCTTGGAAGTTATTCTCGTCTGAGGAGCATCAGAAGTTCAGAACCGCTAACACAAATATATACTGTATTCTGTAACTCGCTCAGGGAGTTGTTTGTGTCTATAATATCCTCAGACGAAAAACTTTGCCATGTAACACTCAACTTTACTTCCGTACCAAGCATTATATCATGTCACTCAAAGACAGATATTTCACCAGTCCAGCTACAAGAAGCAATCACATTAGGCATTACTGGGTGGTAAGCAACATCAGTGCATGCTTCTTTGAAGGCTTCTATTTTCCTTAAAAGCCTTGCCGACTTGTAATCGTAAAAGTAAATACATCCATCGGACGAACCAGATGCTAGTTCTCTTCCTCTGAGGGAAAAGTTGCACTTTACAGGGAAACCCCACACCCCATGTCCTTCAAACCGCATATACTTGTTCAGCTTGAAGGGCGGCCTTGCTGAAAAAATAGCAATGTAGTTCCCATTGGATTGTGCAACAAAAGATGCTTCACGTGGGTGGTATCTTACACATGGGCATGTGAATGCTTCAGTATAAACCTGTGATATACAAATGGTGAATTCTGTTAACTTCCATCCTGCTGGTAGGAGGCCAATCCCTGTTACTGAAAAATACGCTCCCTGGACTAACGACGGAAGAAATAGACTAGAGCGTGATGTTCACCTATAAAAAAAAGTAAAAAAAAAAACAAGAAACTGACCAAACATAGAAATTGAGCGTGATGTTTATCTATAAAAAAAGAAAAGAAAGAAAAAAAGAAAAAAACAAGAAAAGGACCAAAACTCTTCATGGTTTAATATTAGGGTAAGATAAAATTTTACATTTCAGTCTTCAAAATGTGACTTTGATTGTTAATTATCTGTAACTTTACAACATTGTGACTTGTAAAATTTAGTTTAAAATTAAATTTAACAACAAATATAGTAATGGCATTTTCATATATCCAACTTTGACAATTTTAAATATGTTGATGTTCTGATAATGTTTGACCACAGAGATTTGCCAACTTTAAATAAAACTGAAAGGAGATAGTACTACAAAGGCACAGATATAATATGGAACTAACAGTAATAGACTAATCATGTTGGTAATTTGGGGGACCTACTTCAGCAGATACAGCATGGGTTATGAAACAAAGAATTGTAAATCCATTTTTTTTCAAGAATTGGCAGAACAGATATTCAACAGTGAGCAACTTGTAAATCTATACAAACAAACTGCTAAATTAGAACTTCAGTGCAACATACGGTCACAACTTATGATGGTTTCTAGAATATGTTCTGATACAATGCTCCAGTCCCATTAGTGCTGCAGCATGATTAGACGGGTTTTACTTCTCTCATGAATATGCTGAAATACTATGTTCAACTTCTACATATCACAACAGATATATCCAAGTGGAAATTGTAAAAATATAATCTCTAACAGGGCTGATATAACAAAACTAACCAGGTTTCAAATTTTGACCTTTTTTTAAAGTGTTGTACCACATGTTGACTGCATGCAAATAGAAGCAACATGTTCATAAGGTACTAACAAAGATGGCATCAGAACCACATACACTTACGGACTAATATAGAGCTATACGCCTATTACCTGGTTAGATAAAGGAACTTGTCGCATGACATCCCAAACAATTATAGTGTTCTCACTAATATTGCTTCTGGTTGTGTCAGTTGAAGAGATAAATTGTCTCCCATCAGCACTGAAGTCAATGTCAAGGATGGTTCCAAGGTTTCTATGAAATTCTTTTGTTACCAGGCCACATCGAATATCCCAGAGTCTAAGGGAACCCTTGGACCCACCAGATAGGAAGATATCGGGGTTGCTTGGATTGAACTTGATAACCTCCACAGCTTGATCCTCCTTGAATACTTTCATTACTTTTCCCTCAACAACATCAACTAGCTGTACGGAACAATCAAGACCTCCAGAAAGTAAAAAGGGCCTATGAAGGGACCACCTTACATCCTTTACAGCAGCAGTGTGATGTTTCAAAACACGAGCAGTGGTATTCCCTTTGTCCCATACGTTCCATACATGAACCATGTGATCCATTCCAGCAGAAGCAAGAAGATGCCCTGCAGATATTTTTCTTTGTGAATGTCTATTGAGTGAGACTAATTTAAATAAAAGCCATGCAAAATCATCATGGGTATTTTGTACTGTATGTCAAAAGCAATATCTCAATTAACCAACCAACAAAATTTGAAGCTGGTGATTCTATGAAACAACTCATCTCAGGCATTGGTACTTACTATCAAATCGACATGTGCACCATATTATTAATAGTGTTAGTTAAAAGTGAAGCACGAAGAATAACAAGGAAAATTCTGCCAAATGTAATATTTCAAAAGCATCCCTATTTGACATCAAATTACCAAGAAACATGGATTGTAAGCATTTCCATAGAAGATTAGAAGTACAAAATCGAAGGTGAAGATCAAGGGGACAGTGGAGGTGATATATCTTGGTTTGCATACAACAACAACAACAACAACAAAGCCTTTAAGTCCCAAACAAGTTGGGGTAGGCTAGAGTTGAAACCCAACAGAAGCAATCAAGGTTCAGGCACGTGAATAGCTGTCTTCCAAGGACTCCTATCTAAGGCTAAGTCTTTGGGTATATTCCATCCTTTCAAGTCTCCTTTTATTGCCTCTACCCAAGTCAACTTCGGTCTTCCTCTGCCTCTCTTCACGTTACTATCCTGACTTAGGATTCCACTACGCACCGGTGCATCTGGAGGTCTCCGTTGCACATGTCCAAACCATCTCAACCGGTGTTGGACAAGCTTTTCTTCAGTTGGCGCTACCCCTAATCTCTCACGAATATCATCGTTCCGAACTCGATCCCTTCTTGTATGACCGCAAATCCAACGCAACATACGCATTTCCGCGACACTTAGCTGTTGAATATGTCGTCTTTTCGTAGGCCAACATTCTGCACCATACAACATAGCAGGTCTAATCGCCGTCCTATAAAACTTGCCTTTTAGCTTCTGTGGTACCCTTTTGTCACATAGGACACCAGACGCTTGCCGCCACTTCATCCACCCTGCTTTGATTCTATGGCTAACATCTTCATCAATATCCCCGTCTCTCTGTAGCATTGATCCTAAATATCGAAAGGTATCCTTCCTAGGCACTACTTGACCTTCCAAACTAACATCTTCCTCCTCCCGAGTAGTAGTGCCGAAGTCACATCTCATATACTCAGTTTTAGTTCTACTAAGTCTAAAACCTTTGGACTCCAAAGTCTCCCGCCATAACTCCAGTTTCTGATTCACTCCTGTCCGGCTTTCATCAACTAGCACTACATCGTCCGCGAAAAGCATACACCAAGGGATGTCCCCTTGTATGTCCCTTGTGACCTCATCCATCACTAAAGCAAACAAATAAGGGCTCAAAGCTGACCCTTGATGTAGTCCTATCGTAATCGGGAAGTCATCCGTGTCTCCATCACTTGTTCGAACTCTAGTCACAACATTGCTGTACATGTCCTTAATGAGCCCAACATACTTCGTTGGGACTTTATGTTTGTCCAAAGCCCACCACATAACATTCCTTGGTATTTTATCATAAGCCTTCTCCAAGTCAATAAAAACCATGTGTAGGTCCTTCTTCTTCTCCCTATACCGCTCCATAACTTGTCTTATTAAGAAAATGGCTTCCATGGTTGACCTTCCGGACATGAAACCAAATTGGTTCATAGAGACCCGTGTTATTGCTCTCAAACGATGCTCGATAACTCTCTCCCATAGCTTCATAGTATGGCTCATCAACTTAATTCCCCGGTAATTTGTACAACTTTGAATATCCCCTTTATTCTTGTAGATCGGTACCAATATACTTCTCCTCCACTCATCAGGCATCTTGTTCGATCGAAAAATATGGTTGAACAGCTTGGTTAACCATACTACAGCTATGTCCCCGAGGCATCTCCACACCTCGATTGGGATACCATCCGGTCCCATCGCCTTACCTCCTTTCATCCTTTTCAACGCCTCTCTGACCTCAGATTCTTGGATTCTCCGCACAAAGCGCCTATTGGTGTCATCAAAAGAGTCATCTAACTGAAAGGTTGTGTCCATATTCTCACCATTGAACAATTTGTCAAAATACTCTTGCCATCAATGTCGGATCTCATCCTCCTTTACCAAGAGATGCTCCCTTTCATCCTTAATGCACTTAACTTGGTTGAAATCCCGTGTCTTTCTCTCACGAACCCTAGCCTTCTTGGTTTGCATAAGATCAGAATTTCAGAATGGTCAGTTCAGTCCTGATAGCCTTCTCTAAAGAGTTAATATAAGCATTCAAAAGCAAAAAGGTGAAAATTCCCTACATGACAACCTTTTGTAGTTTTCTTAGACTTACAATGTTACCGTGTACCTTCATAGCATCATCATTCGTACTGTGAGTTTAGATGGCTCAGTGCTAATCTACTAGGGCTAGTAGCCAGATTGTTGAGAACACTGAGAATGCCAGAAGAACATGTCAAACATGTTAGTAGAGAAATCCATGTTTGTATGGTGGAAGGACAACCCAGTGCAACGTCTAATATTGCCATTTTCTTGTAGAATAGAGGAAAAAAACTTCTCATAGCCAAAATTTATAGATAATACTCTGCCAGTTTCAATTTTAATGTTGGTAACAACATCAATACCAGCACAGCACCGGGCACCCACTTTGTTTCCAGGTTACTATAAGAGAAGTAGAGAAACGTATCATGTTGAACCACCTTATTGTATCTCAAATTGCATACCCCAAATCCCCATGACTGCTGTAAAACCAATGCATTGTCTTGATTAGAAGAGGGAGAATTCTGCATTCTCTTAATATCCTAATGCACGACCCTAGAGAATGGCTAACTCATAAAGATCTAAGAACATTTACTCATTAATAACATAAGTCAAACAGAATAGTAAAGATCATGGAAGCAGAACTATGTAAGAATAATTACTAACCATGACTTGGTGACCAATCTACACAGTTGATTGCCTTAGTGTGACCCTTCAAACAAACTGAGAGCTTCAAAGGGAAACTTGTGCTTGGTCCAGGCTTTGGTTGGCATCGCAAGGAATGCAAAATGTCAGCTCGTAGATTTGTATAGGTGATAGAGCCATCTGTAACAACATGTTCACTGTTACAGAAATACAGAAGGTAGAAAATGGGCTGCTCAAGCAACATATAAAAATACTACTAAAGTACAGATGTGTCACTCCCTAAACTAGTTCCTCGTGAAATCATCATGATAACAGAAAACAGGACCCTTGAAACAAAGCACTTCGGTTTTCTCACACAACAATTGGATATTACGAAACAAGCTTTTTATCAGCCTTTATCCAAGACCCCTGAACATTGTTCTTCAAACAGTTTAAACCATTTCAGACATCTAATCATGGAAGATTAAATTCATCCTGGGATCCACTACACTATTACAAATCAATTTATCAGAACTAATCACATAAAACTATCCTGAACCCAGCAAGCAGTCTGGTGAAGCTGGTGTCTTCCCATGGGAGCAGCTAACCAGCAACCCAGGACAAATTTTATGCTAGGATAATCAGCATCTTTCAATCTGCTGCAATGGGGGCCCAAAAAGCTCACCTGCGCAATCAAACTCCGTACTCGTCCGCGGAGGCAGGGGTGATCCGGATTCTACATGTGCCTGCGATGAAGCCAGGAGAGCACGCTCCCTCTTGGAAACGTACCTGCCACTGGATGGAGATGCCAGCGGCGTCGCTGCGTTGAGCAGGGGCTGTTGTGGGAAGCAGTGGGTTGGAGGGAGGTATTGGTGAGATTCCCACCGCGGCCGCTTCAGGGGAGGTGGAGCGAAGGAGGCGGACCCGGTGGCAACCGGCGCGGAGGAGGGTGGGCCAGCAGCATCCTCGTCGTCGGAGGTAGCGCCGTACGCAGCGGAGAGGAGATCCATCGGCAGTCGGGGTTTTGAGTACTCCCTCTGCCCAAGAATGCGGGGGTGTTCGGCAAGCTGGCTGCAATAGCCAAGCCAGCAGCAGCTGCAACCAGCCGCAGCAGTCACAGACTATGGCTTTTTTCACCTTCATCAATTTAAACGTGACAGGAACAAATGGTCAAATGGAGGCAATTCAATATTGCTGCAGTAACGTCTTAGCAGACCAAAAACAGATGATTCACAATGGCAGCAGAATTATTAATTGTTGATATTGTAACTCGAGATGAAAGGTCCATGCATCAGGTCCTGCAATGATGGTTTTCAGTTATGGCAAATTTATGTACTCAAGGGTCGATGACCTCTCAGCGAGCAGGAAAGCTCATGTTATTTAAACAGAAGGTAATTCAATTCAGGTTTGTTAAATAGCAAAAGGGTTTATAAATTGAATAATGGGTCTGAAATTATGGTAGGCAGTTTTAGCATAAGGTATCCACATTCGTAGTTTAACATACATTTTAAATCTCTCATACTTTGGTTTATTTCAAATTTGTATCACCTTAGTTCTAGGCCATTTTTTAGCTTAAAAGTTACTACAAGCAACAAAATTAAACTGTAGGCAAGGAACAAGGCGCTGAATTGTGTACAATAAGGACAGATAATAGAGCTAATCAGAGTTCACCTTAAGTATAAGTCTTTGATAGAAGAAGTTTTCCGTATGTATATTCTACGGAATCAAAATGTTCAAGTTTTTCACGAGTCTATGATGCAGTGCACAATTAAATACTAGTCGATAGTAGTACATTTTCGCAGTTAGTAATAGACATAAAAGTAGACTTCTATACCATATGTGGGATTATTAAAGTAGACTAGCATGGTAGTGACAATAATAATCCTCCAGATAATTAATTGTTGTCACTGTACAAGCAAAACAAATTGTAGAACGTAACATACTCTGATTTTGCGGTGACAGGGCTACTGGCACTGACTTTTTGGACAAGGCCAAGATCAAACCTGATAATAGCGAATTGCCAATGAGTAGTTAGAAAAAAGGAACTGACGACCATCACAAGTAGTATATAATCGTCGAATGTACTAGTCCCATGTCAAGGGCGTCGATGCCCAAGACAGCGGGTCCTCGGCTACGGAGCTCGTAGCCTTGACTGGTAATGGCGTCGGGGTTGTTGCCCGGCTGCCCAATGGTGAAGGAGGTGAGATTAGGAAGAAGAGAGAGGATTAGTGTTGGTCATTCTTTCTTAATCCAAAGAGTGCCAATTACATGAATTATATAGGCCCGTGGCCTGCTAACAAATGGAAACAAACTCCTTTATTCTAGCAATCCTTGCATGCCGATCTGCATGCCTAAATCCACACCTAGCCACTCGGTGCCGGTGATTGCTGCTCCTGGACGCGCGGCCGACGTCGGTACTGGAGGCCCAACATGACATCTCTCCCCCCCTCGACGAGCAGCTCGTCCTCGAGCGGGAACGTGGGGTAGCGGGCGACGAAGCTGTCGAGGTCTTCCCACGATGCTGATGAAGCGGGTTCGCCCTTCCAGTGAACGAGCAGCTGGCGAACGCCATGGGCAAGGCGAGCGCGCGTGACGCAGTCGGGCTCCGGGACCGCCGCTCCGTGGTGAATCGGCGGTAGGGCCGGTGGCGACGTCAGGGGCGTGCCGACGAACTTCTTCAGGAGACCGACGTGGAAGACGTCGTGAAGGCGGGCGCGATCCGGCAGCTCCAGCCGGTAGGCGACGTCGTTGATGACAGCGGCGACGCGGTATGGCCCGTAGAAGCGGGGTTTAAGTTTGCCCGTTGTCGGAGCTTGGAGGGACGCTACGGCACGCTGACGGAGGCGGAGCCAGACCCAGTCGCCGACGGCGTAGTGGACCTCCCTATGGTGCTTGTCGTAGTAGGCCTTGTACACCGCCTGAGCCTGCTGAAGCCGGTAGCGGACGTCGGCGAGCAGCTCGTCACGTTCCGCCATGGACTTGGCCACGGCTACAACCCTGGTGTCGCCGGGCTCGTAGGAGCGGATCGTGGGCGGGTCACGGCCGTAGACGATCTTGAAGGGCGTGTCCTTGAGCGCCGTGTTGTAGATGAACTCGGCCCATGGGAGCCAACGTACCCATTGCCGAGGACCATCACCGGTGAGGCAGCGGAGGTACATGACGATGATCTTGTTCGCGGTCTCTGTCTGTCCGTCTGATTGCGGGTGGAACGCCGACGTCATGTGGAGCTTGGTGCCCGTGAGCCGCATGAGTTCGCGCCAGAATGCCGACGTGAAGATGGGATCTCGGTCGGAGACCATAGACTGCGGGATGCCATGGAGACGTACAATCTCTGCGAAGAATGTCTGGGCCACCGACTCCGACGTGTACGGGTGCGCGATGGGGATGAAGTGGCAGTACTTGCTGAAGCGGTCCACCACCGTTAGGATGACAGACTTGCCGCCCACGCGCGGGAGCACCTCGATGAAGTCGAGGCCGATATCCGTCCAGACTGCCGTCGGGACGGGCAGCGGTAGAAGGAGACCAGCGGGGTGCAGGTGCTCGGACTTGTACCGCTGGTAGGTGGCGCAGGCGCGAATGTGATCTTGCGCCGTCTTGCGAAGGTTGGGCGAGTGGAAGTCCCGTCAGAGGCGATGGAGCGTGCGCTGAACACCCTTGTGTCCGTCGTCGTGGACGGCGGTGAGCACCTCGTGAAGCAGTGGCGATGCCGGCGGGATGTAGAGGCGGCCTTCGAATGCAACGAGGCCGTCGAGGAGTGACCAGGGAGACACGCGTGTATCCGCCGCCAGCTCGTCCCTGAGCGCCACCAGAGCCGGATCGGTGGACGTAGCTTGTCGGAGGCGGTCGATGTAGTCGAAGCGGGGGCCCGAGAAAGCCAGGGCCATGGCCTCCTCCGTGTCGCGGCGAGAAAGGGCGTCAGCGACTGTGTTCGTGTTCCCCGCCTTGTACTCGACGGAGAAGTCGAAGCCGAGGAGCTTGCCCACCCAGTGGTGCTGTGGAATGGTGGCCAAGCGCTGATCCAAGAGGAACTTGAGACTGAAATGGTCAGTCCTTACCACGAAACGACGTCCCCACAAGTATGGCCTCCAATGGCGGATGGTGAGGACGAGGCCGATGAGTTCACGTTCGTACGCCGCCAAAGACGCATGGCGTGGCACGGTCGGCCTGCTGAAGAACGCCAGCGGGTGCTGGTCCTGGAGGAGCACTGCGCCGAACCCGTAACTGGACGCGTCGCACTCGACGACGAAGGCGCGATTGAAGTCTGGCAGGGCGAGAACAGGCGCCGTCGTCACGGCTGTCTTGAGGGCGGCGAAAGCCGCAGCAGCTTCCGGCGTCCAGGAGAACCCTTCCTTGCGGAGGAGGGCTGTCAGGGGGCGGCGATCGTGCCAAATTCCCTGACAAACTTGCGGTAGTACCCCGCCAGGCCGAGGAAGCCCCGGACCGCCCGCGCCGAGCGAGGCTGCGGCCAGTCGGCCACTGCTTGGACCTTGGCGGGATCCACGGCGACACCCGCAGCGGAGATGATGTGGCCGAGGTAGGAAATCGAGTCGACCCCGAACGCACACTTGGATCGCTTGACGAAGAGCTGATGTTGCTGGAGCGTGCTGAGGACGGCGCGCACGTGGCGAAGATGATCGACCCATGACTCGCTGTAGATGAGGATGTCGTCGAAGAAGACGAGGACGAAGCGGCGTATGAAAGGGCGCAGGACGTCGTGCATGAGCGCCTGGAACGTCGCCGGCGCGTTGCAGAGGCCGAACGGCATGACGAGGAATTCGTAGAGGCCGTCGTGGGTGCGGAAGGCGGTCTTGGCGACGTCATCGGCGCGCATCCGAACCTGGTGGTAACCGGAGCGCAGGTCGAGCTTGGTGAAGAAGCGGGCGTGGCGGAGCTCGTCCAATAGTTCGTCGACCACCGGAATCGGGAACGCATCCTTGATCGTGATGGCGTTCAGGGCACGATAGTCCACGCAGAATCTCCAGGAGCCATCGGCCTTCCGGACCAAGAGGACCGGCGACGAGAACGCCGAGGAACTGCGGCGAATGATGCCCTGGGCCATCATCGCGGCGCATTGGCGCTCCAATTCATCCTTGTGCGTGGCGGGGTAGCGGTACGGCCGGACAGCCACCGGGGCGGATCCCGGCAGAAGGTTGATGCAGTGGTCGCGGGTGCGTTGCCGGAGGCATGCCGGAGGGCTCGGCGAAGACAGGGGCAAACTCCTCGAGGATGGCGGTGAGGAGATCGGCGCCGATGCAGGCCTGGATCGCAGAGCCTGCGGGAGCCGCCATGCCGCACTAGCGCATCCGGCGGCCGCCACGCCAGAAGGACATGGTGAGGGCGCCGAAATCCCACAGAATTGGCCCCAGCGTTGCCAGCCACTGGGTCCCCAGGACGACGTCGTACCCAGCCAACGGCAGGGCGTAGAAATCCGCGGTGAACTCCTCCGCATTGATGGAGAACGGCGCGTTGCGGAACACGCCGGGGCACTGGACGCGCTTGCCATTTGCCACTGTGACCCGCAGTTGGCCCTGGGTGAGGGTCGGGAGCGTGGCGTGGGCGGCCGCCTCCTCGGCGATGAAGTTGTGCGGCGAGCCGGAGTCGATCAGGGAGAGGAGGGAGGTGCCGCCCATCGTGAGACGCATCTGCATGGTTTCACTGGTGCACACGCCAGCGATGGCGTGGAGTGAGATCTGGGGCTCCGCTGAAGTGGCCTCGTCTGTCTCCGATTCAGTGTCGTCCTCGACCGTCGCCAAATCGAGGAGGAAGATGCGTTGGCAGACGCGGTTGTGGCCTCGCCCAAACTTCTCGTTGCAGTTGAAGCAGAGGCCTAGGCGGCGGCGCTCCTCCATCTCTGCCTGCGACAGGCGCTTGACCTGGCGATCCTCGACAGTGACCGGCTGTGGCGTTGGCGCGGGGGCCGTATTGGGCGCTAGGAGCGCCAGACGGGGCGGTGGCGCCGGTAGGATGCCCCTCTGGGGATCACGCCCTGGGCGTGGTGGTGGCGCGGCCGCCGCGGCACACTGATCGCGGAGCTCCAACTTGCGGGCGAGGCTCATGGCGACGGCGAGGGACTGAGGGTTGTGGAGCTCGACGTCGAGGCTAAGGGGCGGCAGCAACCCGGTGGTGAAGATCTGCACCTTCTGGTCCTCGGTGAGGTAGCCCGCGCGAGGCAGGAGAGCTTCGAACCGACCTTGGTAGTCGATGACGGAGCCCGTGCGCTTGCATGCCATCAACTCGCCCAAGGGGTTGGAGCGCAGCGGCGGCCCAAATCGGAGGTTCAGGAGCTTGGCACCGAGCTCCACGAGGGAGTGCCTTCTTCCTGCTGAATTTGCATGAACCAGAGGTGGGCGTCGTCGTCCATGTTGTAGGACGCCATCCAGACTTGCTCCTCTGGAATGATACGTTGCTGGCGAAAGTAGGATTCACATCGGTTGATGAAGATGAGAGGGTCCGACTTGTCGTCGTACTTGGGGAAGTCCAATTTCTGGAATCGTGGAGGCCGATCTTGATGGTGTTCGCTGGAGGACGACGAGGATGGCGGATGTCGCGTGTCGTGCAGGTGCTGGATCGCCAGCGAGTTGGCTTCCACCGAGGCTTGCAGCGACTTGAGGGAGGCGGCCAGGGCATTCAAGGTGGTTTGGAGGGCGTTGGGATCGCTCATGGCGGCTGTGCGGCGTGGGGGAAGGGCGGGACGACGGTGGTGGCGATGGTGGGCGGCTGGGAGAGGAAGGCCTGGATCGTGATACCAGGTTGTCAAGGGCGTCGATGCCCAAGACAGCGGGTCCTCGGCTACGGAGCTCGTAGCCTTGATTGGTAATGGCGTCGGGGTTGTTGGCCGGCTGCCCAATGGTGAAGGAGGTGAGATTAGGAAGAAGAGAGAGGATTAGGGTTGGTCATTCTTTCTTAATCCAAAGAATGCCAATTACATGAATTATATAGGCCCGTGGCCTGCTAACAAATGGAAACAAACTCCTTTATTCTAGCAATCCTTGCATGCCGATCTGCATGCCTGCATGCCTAAATCCACGCCTAGCCACTCGGTGCCAGCGATTGCTGCTCCTGGACGCACGGCCGACGTCGGTACTGGAGGCCCCACATGACATCCCATCAGTTCATAAGCTGGTAATTTCAACTCTATTCTTAAAATAATCATGCTCTGTAGGAGTGCATTTGGTCATATAGGCCCTGGCTTGTACGAATCCATTATAGATAAAATTACGTTCATCTATGAAGGTATGTGTATGCTGATGCATGAATAAGTAAGCTGCAGCTAGTTGCATATTTGACAATAGATAAAATTATGTCCGAGTAGTCATCAGCCAGTGATATGAAATGCAAGAAAGGATGAGGTTCGTCTGGGCAAATAATAATGCTCACCGGGCGGGTCTGTGCGGACGGTGACGGCTTGACGGTGGTGGCCGTTGACAGAGTGCAAACAGGGTCGGGCGATGCTCAGGAAGTGATGGCCTCAGATCCACACCGGCCAGCCGCAGGGCATCCTCCTTGCGTGAACGCGAAGGTGAAGACAGGCGCGGCGTGGTGGAGAAGATGGCGCAGCTGTCCTCCCCTCGACGTCGGGGAAGCGGCCGCAACAGATCGATTCTCGGGCGTCGCGGGAGGAGGCGACGACGGCGCCACAGCGGCAGGGGAGGGCGGCGGGAGACGGGGAGAGGAGGGAGCGGATAGAGGCGACGGCGCAGCGGGAGGAAGGGGCCGCCGACCGCCAGACCCGAATCCTACGGGGTCGACGGGGTTGAGCGTACCCGTTTTATAATGGCATATCGTGGAGTATTAGAGAGAGCGACAGGAATTAGAGTCGTGCCATTCGTTCCGCTTCGCCGCGGCCGCCGCCTCCGTGTCGCCGACGCCCCGCAGAACCCTGAACCCTAAAGGCCGCCGCCACCATGCGCCGCCTCCCGCCCGTTCCCCGCCCCGCCGCCGCCGTCGCCTCCACATCCACCCCGGACATCGTCGCGGAGCTCGGCCGCGTCATCTCCACGCGCCGCTGGAACAAGGGCCGCGCCTACAAGCGGCTGGCCCCCTCCGTGACGGCCGCGCACGTGGCCGCACTCTTCCGCACCCCGGTGTCCCCTCTCGACCCGGCCACCGCTCTGGCCTTCTTCGAGTGGGTCGCACGCCGCCCCGGGTTCCACCACACCGCCGCCTCCCACGCCGCGCTGCTCCAGCTCCTCGCCCGCCGCCGCCCGCCCGCTAACTACGACAAGCTCGTCGTCTCCATGATCAGCTGCTCCGGCACCGCAGAGGACATGCGCGAGGCCGTCGACGCAATTCAGGCAATCCGTCGAGTGGGTGGTAAGCGACTCGTGCTGTCCCCAAAGTGCTACAACTTGGCGCTCAGGTCGCTGTTGCGATTCGACATGACCGAGCATATGGGGAAGTTGTACGCGCACCTCGTGCAGGAGGGATTGTTGCCAGACACAGTGACTTACAACACTATGATCATGGCATACTGCAAGAAGGGCAGTCTCACCATAGCGCACCGGTATTTCCGTCTGTTGAGGGAGTCTGGGATGGAGATGGATACATACACTTGTAATGCATTATTGCTGGGGTACTGCCGAACAGGTGACTTGAGAAAGGCTTGCTGGCTGCTTATGATGATGCCGCTGATGGGTTGCAGGAGGAACGAGTACTCCTACACCATTTTGATTCAGGGGCTCTGTGAAGCACGGTGTGTACGGGAGGCACTTGTGCTTCTGTTCATGATGGTACAAGATGGGTGCTCCCTGAACCTGCACACATATACACTCTTGATCAAAGGTCTTTGTAAGGAGGGTAGGATTCATGATGCCAGGGGGTTGCTTGATGAAATGCCTCTGAGAGGGGTGGTTCCAAGTGTTTGGACGTATAATGCAATGATTGATGGGTACTGTAAGTCAGGAAGGATGGAGGATGCATTGGGGATTAAGGCACTGATGGAACGAAATGGGTGTAATCCAGATGACTGGACATACAACAGTCTGATTTATGGCCTATGTGGTGGGAAGCCAGACGAAGCCGAAGAATTGCTGAATGGCGCTATTGCGAGGGGCTTCACACCTACAGTTATCACATTCACTAACATCATTAATGGGTATTGCAAGGCTGAAAGGATTGATGATGCACTCAGGGTAAAGAGTTGCATGATATCAAGCAATTGCAAACCTGATTTACAGGCATATGGAGTGTTGATCAATGTCCTCATCAAGAAGTGTAGATTAAAAGAGGCTAAAGAGACGCTGAACGAGATGTTTGCATATGGTTTAGCTCCTAATGTTGTCATCTACACCTCTATAATTGATGGGTATTGCAAGGTTGGGAAGGTTGGTGCTGCACTAGAGGTCTTCAAATTGATGGAACATGAAGGTTGCCGTCCAAATGCCTGGACTTACAGTTCTTTGATATATGGGTTAATTCAGGATCAAAAGCTTCATAAGGCAATGGCTTTAGTAACTAAAATGCAAGAGGATGGGATAACTCCGGGTGTTATCGCTTATACTACTCTGATTCAAGGCCAGTGCAAAAAACATGAATTTGATAATGCTTTCAGGTTATTTGAAATGATGGAGCAGAATGGCTTGACACCTGATGAGCAAGCATACAATGTCCTAACTGATGCACTATGCAAGTCTGGAAGAGCTGAAGAAGCTTATTCATTTCTTGTCAGGAAGCGAGTCGTCCTCACAGAGGTGACATATACATCCTTAGTTGATGGTTTTAGCAAGGCAGGCAATACTGACTTTGCTGCCGTCCTTATAGAGAAGATGGTCAATGAGGGTTGTAAGGCAGATTCGTACACATATAGTGTACTGTTGCAGGCTTTATGTAAACAAAAAAAGCTGAATGAAGCTTTGTCTATACTAGATCAGATGACCCTAAGTGGAGTCAAGTGTAACATTGTTGCTTATACAATAATTATCAGTGAAATGATCAAAGAAGGGAAGCATGACCATGCTAAGAGCATGTTCAATGAAATGATTTCATCAGGACATAAGCCTAGTGCAACCACATATACTGTATTCATTAACTCGGACTGCAAGATAGGTCGAATAGAGGAGGCTGAGCATCTAATTAGGGAAATGGAAAGAGACGGTGTCGCACCTGATGTGGTAACCTATAATGTATTCATTAATGGCTGTGGGCATATGGGATATATGGATCGTGCATTTTCTACTCTGAAGCGCATGATAGATGCATCATGTGAGCCAAATTACTGGACTTATTGGCTTTTGCTCAAGCATTTTCTAAAAATGAGTTTGGTTAATGCTCATTATGTAGACACATCTGGCATGTGGAACTGGATTGAGCTGGACACAGTTTGGCAGCTTCTTGAAAGGATGGTGAAGCATGGCTTAAATCCTACGGCAGTGACATACAGTTCTATCATTGCAGGATTCTGCAAAGCAACACGTCTAGAAGAAGCATGTGTGCTTCTTGATCATATGCGTGAAAAAAATATATCTCCCAATGAAGAGATATACACAATGCTTATCAAGTGTTGTTGTGATATCAAGCTCTTTGAAATGGCCATGTCATTTGTTACCGACATGATAGAATTTGGGTTTCAGCCTCATCTCGAGTCCTACCACTATCTTATTATAGGCCTCTGTAATGAGGGGGACTATGACAAGGCTAAATCACTGTTCTGTGACTTACTAGGAATGGACTATAATCATAATGAAGTTGCATGGAAAATTTTGAATGATGGTTTGCTCAAAGCTGGCCATGTGGATTTGTGTTCACAGTTGCTGTCTGCTATGGAGAATAGACATTGTCGGATTGACTCTGAGACATATTCAATGGTGACTGATAACATTCATGAGGCTTCTGGCAGTGTGGTTAATGAACTGAGAGGAGAAGCTGCCTGACCGATGGTAAATTTCATTTTCTATTCTTTCCCACAGTGTGCAATTGTTTTCTGTGGTTAATCAACATTTTGAAAGCATCCATTTCATCTGGATCATCTGATATAATGGTTAGTGGTCCCACAGATCATGTGGAGTATGCTGTTCATACCATAACAACAACAACAACAAGCCTTTAAGTCCCAAACAAGTTGGGGTAGGCTAGAGTTTTAAGTCTCCTTTTATTGCCTCTACCCAAGTCAAATTCGGTCTTCCTCTATCTCTCTTCACGTTACTATCCTGGCTTAGGATTCCACTACGCACCGGTGCCTCTGGAGGTCTCCGTTGGACATGTCCAAACCATCTCAGCCGGTGTTAGACAAGTTTTTCTTCAATTGGTGCTACCCCTAATCTATCACGTATATCATCGTTCCGAACTCGATCCCTTCTTGTATGACTGCAAATCCAACGCAACATACATATTTCCGCGACACTTATCTGTTAAACATGTCGTCTTTTCGTATGCCAACATTCTGCACTATACAACATAGCAGGTCTAATCGTCGTCCTATAAAACTTACCTTTTAGCTTCTGTGGTACCCTTTTGTCACATAGAAAACCAGATGCTTGGCGTCACTTCATCCACCCTGATGAGGACATCGCCACGCTGGACACACTGACGCCATGGTCTTCCCCAAGTTGCAATTCGTTCCCAACTCAGCTGCCACGTCACCCTCGGATTCAGCAGACACGTCGTCACTGTTTCGGTCATAACTTCCTCATACGACGTCGAAACGGGCCGTTCTTGGATGCGTTGGAAAGGGGACGACGACGCCGTCGTTTTGGATCTGGTCCCAGCTCCAGAAGGTCCGTGGATCATTCTGTGTGACCACGGCAAGGTGCTGCGTCACCTATTTGGGCCAACTTGGCCATGTATCGTGTCGGGCCTTAAGCCCAAGTTGTGGGCGCCCAACCCCTGGCCGTCCCCAACCCTAGGTCGAGTCTTAGACTATAAACACAGCCGCCGCCGCTGCTACACAATTGGGTTTTGTTTAGAGTTTAGTTTTCCATCGAGAAACTAAATCGTTCATTGTAACTGTGGTGACAAATCCTTTTACAGTGATCCAGGGCCCCCGTTCTTGATCTCCTCCACTGTGTCGATTAGTCCTTTGGAACCGAGTTCTAGAACCCTCTATTGATATTTGCGTCATTCATATTTGCAATATCAGATTGCATGTTTTACCTTCTTGCTTGTGCTCTTCGATTCGCTTGCAGGAAAAGCCTTTTTGGCGAGGTCAATCAAGTTGTGCTTGGTTGATAACCAACGGAGCAGTGGTGTAACGGTTGCAGGGTTCGAATCGTGTCTGATTTGAAGCCGGATCGCCAACGTCGAGATCTCCACAAATCGAACTTACCGGCTACCTCTCGGAAGATCGGGCCTGTACCCATCACACCCTGCTTTGATTCTATGCCTAACATCTTCATCAATATCCCTGTCTCTCTGTAGCATTGATCCTAAATATCGAAAGGTATCCTTCCTAGGCACTACTTGACCTTCCAAACTAATATTTTCCTCCTCCCGAGTAGTAGTGCCGAAGTCACATCTCATATACTCAGTTTTAGTTCTACTGAGTCTAAAACTTTTGGACTCCAAAGTTTCCCGCCATAACTTCAGTTTTTGATTCACTCCTATCCGACTTTCATCAACTAGCACTACATCGTCCGCGAAAAGCATACACCAAGGGATGTCCCCTTGTATGTCCTTTGTGACCTCATCCATCACTAAAGCAAACAGATAAGGGCTCAAAGTTGACCCTTGATGTAGTCCTATCCTAATCGGGAAGTCATCCGTGTCTCCATCACTTGTTTGAACACTAGTCACAACATTGTTATACATGCCCTTAATGAGCCCGACGTACTTCATTGGGACTTTATGTTTGTCCAAAGCTCACCACATAACATTTCTTGGTATTTTATCATAAGCCTTCTCTAAGTCAATAAAAACCATGTGTAGGTCCTTCTTCTGTGGTTAATCAACATATTTTATCAAAATGCTTGTTGCCTAAAAACTGGAACAACATAGCTCTTTCTTCCATTTTGTTCATGATTCCATTGAAGCCCAAACTTGGGAATATTCCAATTCTTATTGGTCTGTATATCAATCTATAATTCAACATTTGGTAATGTTTTGCTTGGCTGTTAGTCTTGTAAAAGTGTATGCAAAAGCTTTCGGTACAACTAGTTTGAGTAGATTATTCCTTCTCTATGGTTGTGTCGTTCTGGTGCAAGTGGTAATCAGATACTGAAATTCTACTGCTTACGATTTGATGCTTACTACTTAGCTTTATCATATTCATGTTGATTTGATAAACAACCAGGTAGAGAATAGTTTTGATGACATAACTGGCAAAGTGGTAGCTGACTTTGGCTGTGGTGAGTGCTTTACTGGATGGTGAGTCAGTATGTTTAACTTGGTAATTTTAGGCAATCATGTTCTTCTTTCCCTGACAATCCCTCCAGCGTGTAATGTCTACTTCAGTACAACAACAACAACAAAGCCTTTAAGTCCCAAACAAGTTGAGGTAGGTTAGAGTTGAAACCCATCAGAAGCGATCAAGGTTCAGGCACGTGAATAGCTGTCTTCCAAGCACTCCTATCTAAGGCTAAGTTTTTGGGTATATTCCATCCTTTCAAGTCTCCTTTTATTGCCTCTACCCAAGTCAACTTCGGTCTTCCTCTGTCTCTCTTCACGTTACTATCCTGACTTAGGATTCCACTACGCACCGGTGCAACTGGAGGTCTCCGTTGCACATGTCCAAACCATCTCTACCGGTGTTGGACAAGCTTTTCTTCAATTGGCGCTACCCCTAATCTCTCACGTATATCATCGTTCCGAACTCGATCCCTTCTTGTATGACCGCATATCCAACGCAACATACGCATTTCCGCGACATTTAGCTGTTGAACATGTCGTCTTTTCGTAGGCCAACATTCTGCACCATACAACATAGCAGGTCTAATCGCCGTCCTATAAAACTTGCCTTTTAGCTTCTGTGGTACCCTTTTGTCACATAGGACACCAGACGCTTGCCGCCACTTCATCCACCCTGCTTTGATTCTATGGCTAACATCTTCATCAATATCCCCGTCCCTCTTTAGCATTGATCCTAAATATCGAAAGGTATCCTTCCTAGGCACTACTTGACCTTCCAAACTAACATCTTCCTCCTCCCGAGTAATGTCTACTTCAGTAATTTTTTTTAAAAAACAAACTTCCTGTTTAGTGCTTATGTTTGTATTTTGCACGGTTCTTTTATACGCTGATGGATCTAACAAGAAGTGTTTGCCTCTGTAGTCTGTAACTGTGTCCTGATAGATTGTGCCTAAGTTCTTGTTTGCTAGTAATTGTGCACGTGTCTTGCAGATGAAGCTAAAACAAAGAGTAGTATTCCATGTCATGAAATGATTTTAGATACTGTAGAATACTTTAAACACAATTCCTATCCATCGGGTGCCTGATTATTTTAGTCTGTCAGGCGACGTTGCTACCTGCAGTGGCTAGTAGAAACCTGTTTCTTGCCTCTTTTGGTTATCACATCATCTGCCCTCTTGTGATTTATTAATTGTTTTTTGTATTATAATATATTATTAAAATTTTGTCCTTGTCTAACTATAGAAATAAATTGTAAATTGTTAATTGTTTTTGTGCTAACACAAATTAAATTTTGTCAGGTTTGTGGTTTTGTTTATTCTCGAACCCGAAAATTGCACATTATATCTATACAAATTGCAACGAACTAAAACTGTAATTTTAACATAAAAATTTATGCTATAACCGTTGTCTGAAAGAAAGTTAAAATTCAGGCACCTGAATTTTAGCAAATCCCAACTTTAAATACTCCTCATTAATATTTATGGCACACAGCTGAACCAAACACACCCATAGTATGCTTCCTGATATGAAATTAGGCTTTACCATTTATTCTGGGTGATATTTATCTCTCTTGTAGCTACAATGCTCAATATTATAGCAGTTCTATTCTCTTTTTTTTTCAACAGGTCATGACTGAATAAGCTAACATTTGCCAATTTTCATTACTGTGTACAGCCTGTATAAAATGATATCTAATGTGTGATACTTAGGCTCTGTTTGTTTCAGCCAGCTTCTGCCTTTTGCCTCAGAAGCAGAAAGCTGAAGCAAACAGCTAGCTTTTGAAATCGGCTTTTGGGAAGCAACACTTTATTTTTATTAGAAATTTAGAAGCTAGAAGCTGGTGTAGGAACTTATGTTGACTTCTAAGTTCTAAGGGATGATAATCTGAGGGGTATTACATATATTATACATTTCAAGAAACAGGTTTTCTAGAAGCAGTGACATCATTTAAAAGCCGGTTTTTGAAAAGCATCAGCAGAAACCAACATGCCCTTAGATATGATGCTATTGTTTATTAGTGTGCCAGTGCTAACTGTGATGTACCGTTTTGATATACTTGCTTTAGAAGTTTCTTGGTAGTGTTGGGCGTGCAACCTGCCTTTTCTGTTTCTTTTTTCTTTTTAAAAAAACTTGGGAGTCGAGCATATGATTATCCCTTTTTGAAGATTAAACTACTCCAGAGCAATGAAGCCTCAATTTCATTAATTTTATAGACTTGTTGATTCTTCTGGTATTTATGAACAGGTACATTGCTTAGGAGTGAAAGTAAGAACTTAACCACTGCCACACTTCAGTCAGGACAGGAGGAAGCCATTTCATCGATTGATCATCATTTTCCAGGAAATGACAATGCTAATAAGGGTGATTTAGTTCAAAATGACTTTCATAGATGTCCTGATCCTGATGTAAATCAGACTTCTGGCCAGCATTTGCTCACGTATGCCTACACCCAATCCCGATGTCTCTCTCTCCACTCTCCTCCTCCCCCTTCCTTTCCCCTCTTCCTCTCTCCATTACAGGCATGTGTGTACACAGGCTTTAGTTACTTTGATACACTGGGACCTTCTCACACATTATTACAGGCAGTGTTTCATTTGAATGGATAAATAAATTAATCCTGCTTTTTCCCCATGTAGCATGGATGGTTACTGCTGCTATATTTATCCTGTCATTGAGAAAAGGTTGCAAGGTTTGTGGAGTAATAACTTGGAGCAAACTAATACAGAAAAATGGTTATCATGGTAAATTCCTGCTGCCTCCTTCCTGTCAATTAAACAGAATCCACTGCCTTTCTTTTTTTCACATCTAAAAATCTACTTTATTTTCTTCCAATTTGAGTAGAAGAGTTATCTTGCTCTATTCATGATGAGGACCTTGGTGGTTCATCAGCAAAACTTGGGAATTAGCAGATAAAGCTGCCCTGGATCAAGTCTGTAAAGCAAAATCATCAGATACTCTCAAGCATTCACCTGATGATGAAATAGAAGGGGAAATAGTTTATTTACAATCCAGGCTACTCGACAGTGTTATTTCTATGAAGCAGGGATATGGTAAGTTTTTATTTGTCATGTACATTATTATTCCTTATGCAGCCATACAAGATGGTTTTGGTTGTTGTCCGCTTTATTAATTCCCTTGCTGCTGCAGTACTATCTTAATAATTAGTCTTCGTAGTGCTAAAATGAACTGCTTACATGTGTTTATATTTCTTCAGCTTTCTGAATCGAAATTTCAGTTCGTCTTATATCTTGCATAAGATTTGATACTCAAGGTTGTCCAGAATATTTCTTATGAGTTGGATTCTTTCAATAAAAAAAAGAAAATGGGATCATATCATTGTGAATCAGTTTCTTCGTGATCTGAGTGAAGCTAAGAAGCGCAAAAACTCAGAGAGGAGACAAAGGAAGCTCTAGCTATCCTGGCTGCAACTGCACCTTCTGTTGTACCGACCTCACGAAATGCAACATTGAGAATGTGACATCTACTAAACGAGAGGTTATCACTGTGCTTTGCTTGTTCAGTTGTTTCTTGTCAGGCATTATCGTTTTTTTATTGACGTATGTTTGTTTCCTGAATATGCCAAGAAGCATTGTTGGATCCTCAAGAATTGGCCAACTATCTTCATCGCCACAAGCAAAGGATTTATCATTTTCCAATAGCAAATTCTAAGAAGAAACTAACTTTGGCATTTTCAATCTGGCAAAATTCTCCAAGAAAAGTGTTCTTACCTGTGATATATGTTTGTGATGCGATACTGTATTGAACCGTATTTTTGCCTGCTCCGCCTGTAAGGTGATTTGCAAGTACCTTGCTCACCAGGTTGTGCTTGCCGCCCGCTCGCCGGTCTCAAGGCGCAACTCCTGGGCTCCATGGTGGAAGCCGACATGTCATCCATCACCTTGCGTGTGCTTGTCCTGCCGATGACGAGATTGGGGACTACCTGGCGGATGACAATGTTTTGGCACTTGCATTGGACCGGTTCGCGTTGGATCGCCTCAAGATTTTGTGTGCTGGAATGCTGTGGGATGAAACATATAACTCCCCGCAGCTGAAAAAGAAGTGCATTGACTATTGCGGAGGAGAAGAATTTCAAGAAGGCAGTGTTAGGTTTCATTCAGCTGGTGCAACAATTCCCATCGATTCTTGATGAGCTGAGGGTGAAGGTTGGAGCATAGAGGCCTGCAGCATGCCAGCATATATACATGCATGCTAGCCTATGTGGCTATAGTACTAGGCTTATGGCATTTTAAGTTCGGCAAATGCTATTTAAATCGATTGAGAAGTGCTTGAATTTTCGGTTTCTATGTGTCGCTACTATTATGATACTACTACTACCATGCGCATTTTGTATTACCCAATCAACAATTTGGTATGTGAATTAGAGCTGTGTCGATAGAAATAGAAACATCTGAAGATACGTATGAGTCTTCAACCATGCTCAAGTACGTCTGTGGAATGTTACCTCTATGCTAAGGAGTAGTAGCATTGCACTATAGTTATCCAATTGTAGTAGGAGCAACGTATTAATTATTTATATTAGTTTGGACATTTTTCTCTTTGTTCGTTGTTCGTTTCTAACACAATATGTATATAAATATTCTCTAAACTTTGTCTAGTTGCGACAAACTAATCAATTACATATATATATGTTTGTTTTTTCATCCATAACCGTAGTTTGTTCCCTGACACTTATGTGTATCTTCAATATGGATTTATTTAGTTGAAACCTTATATTAAATTGGTGAGGGTAAAATCACCATTGAGGTCCGGAGTAAGGGCTTAAGCATTTCTACCTCTATTTTGAAGCGAATTGGTGATTTTATCCTCGTTTTTTTAACTTTATGATTTTACTCCGGCTCTTTCAAAACAAAGAGAGGCTTTACCCATGTTCTGTTAAATCCACCTAACGGTGTTAACTTTTATAAAAAGGACAACTTTGCCCGTGCGTTTTTACTCCGGTTTTATTTTGATATTTGTGTTTTACCCCTATTTTCGTATCTAACAATTTATCAATTTTGATATAAAATTATACAATTCAATCAGTACAAAACTCAATAATTTTAAGGAAAAATTCGACATCATTCAGAGAACAATCCGGAGCCAGCATTGACAAACGCAAACACTGGGGAATCATGAGATGACAAGATGAGACTGCAAGTATGCAAGCAGGCAGGCCAAGAAAGATAGCAGCAGCATCTCGTTTGCTTTTGGGCACTGGCCGAGAGCTTATCCATTGACAAGCGCAGCTACAGCCACTTGCGCGGATGGAGGGAGCAGCCTGCCTTGCAGCACCCCAACTCCATGGCGTCCGCGGGAAGGAGCAGCAGCATACACAGCGCGAGCGAGATGCGTCTCCGGCGCCGCAGCGAGAGTGGCTTCGACTTTGGCGGCAGCGGCGGCGGCTGCAGCGCATGCCAGATGCCGACGGCTCCGCGCACGAGCGAGGCGAGGGCGGCTCCGGCAAGCCAAGCGCGAGCGAGAGACGAGTGCGGCTCCAGCGCCTTGGGGAGTTGGGGGCCGCCGGGCAAGCAGATCGGGGCCGCCCAGCGCCAGCCATGCCTGATGCTGGAGACGGGGAGATGGGGACGGGGAGCAGATGGAGACGGGGAGATGGGGAGGCAGAGGAGATTGAGACGGGGAGTTAGGGTTCAGGGTAGGAGCGTCGTTGGGTTCGGGGGTGAGAGCCGTCGCGACCGCGGCGTGCGAGTGCGGGTGCGGCTCATATATGAGGCGGGGACGGTGGGCCAGCCAGCTGGGGCGCGGGGACGGTGGGCCGGGAGGGGAGGAGTAGAGCGAGGAGGGGGAGGGGGGTGGCCGGGCCGCTGCTGTGTCAGCCCACGGGCCTGAGCAGCGGCCTAGGCACGGCCTACTCCCTCGGGCCGGGTCAGCCTGGGCCCGTATGTCACCGGGCCGTGCCGTGCTCGTGTCGGGCTAAAAAAGCGGGCTTCGTGCCGTGCCGTCGTGCCTCGGGCTGTATGGACAACTATAGATTAAACGGTGTGAGAAAGTATGGGTAAACGACAGCTTTATTCTAAAATTACAAGGGTAAAAATATAAAGTTAAAAAAGTGATGGTAAAATCACCATTGAGGCCTGGAGTAAGTGCAGAAACACCAAATTCCCTATTACGGTGTCTTCTGTTGCAGCCCATGCCTCATCACGTGATGATTCTAGATTTTTGTTTTCATTTTAGTTGCAGAATTATCTGTTAATATTTAAACCTTATAATCATTGTTTACCTCAAATGAATCTTAGTATTTACTTCAAAGGAATCTCAAAGACCATGGAGGTATAACCATAACACTCATGATATTGAATTTGTTAGAATTATATGTGTAATAGTTTTGTTTTATAAAAAATATAGAGTGCTTAAAATATAATTACTAGCATTGATATGATATAATATTTTAGGCAAAATGTATGGACTTTATATAAAATGAAAAATTACGAAAATTATTGACATGGAACATTAATATTAAAATTTAATTGTTAGTGCCATTGATACACGATTTGTCATGGGAATATTTCTTTCACGCTTAATAAACTGTTGAAATAAATATTTCCCTTAATACATGTGTGTTAACTTGGTCTATAGGGTGATACATAGAATTATACCTACTTGTAATTTAAGAAATGTAGAATAGATGATGAAACTTTTAGCCTCAGGAGACATTATTGTTGCAAAGGCGCTAGTCTGACCGCGAAGTGGTGGTGCCCTGTATAAGAGCAAGGCTAATACATCTTATAATTCGTACTTTTTCATCGAACAAACGGTATTTTTCTCTCCCAACAAATCAACTAACAGTAGTCATGGCTTATCAGCCAAGTGAATAGGGCAATAATATAGAGCCTTCTCTCAGCCCACCCATGTAGTAGTTAGCTCTTCACTATTAATACATGGTCCACTTGTCTCTCTCACAAAGTTTCTCGGTTCTTGTGTCTAAGCTGGTTGTAAGCTTATAGGCCGCTTCTCTTCTCTCTCCTCCACCTCAGCATTTAGCCGCCTTACAACCTGCTATTATACTTGCTCTTAAGTAGGGCTAGGCGCTAGAATTATTACCTGTTGTTGCATTATGAAATCTTGCCGCTTTTGAGTTTGCTATTACGGAGTTTGTTCGCGTTTTCACCTGCTGGTTTGCTTCTAACCTTCGGCTAGAGTGATCCTTCTGAAAGGATCAAGATGCCCAAGAGGGGAGGTGAATTGGGCTAATTCTAAATTTCTTTTAATAATTAAGTCCTATTGTTAGCCCAATTAACCCCTTGTGCCTAAAAAGTGTTTCTAGTTGTTCTACCGCACAAATAACTTGCAACCTAAGTTCCAATTCTACTCTAGCATGGCAATTCTAATAATGTAAAGACATGAATTGAATTGCACAAAGTAAATGCTCAAAGTAAATAGAGAGGAAAGAACGCGGCAATGTTTTGCTGAGATATCAGAGAGTCGCCACTCCCCACTAGTCCTCGTTGGAGCACCCTCACAAGGGTGTAGCTCACCCTTGATCCGCGCAAGGATCAAGTGCTCTCTACGGGTTGATTCTTCGATACTCCGTCACGGTGAATCACCCACAACCACTCACAACTTGAGTTGGGTCACCCACAAGCTCCGTCGGGTGATCACCGAACTCCCAATCACCACCAAGCCGTCTAGGTGATGACGATCACCAAGAGTAACAAGCACGAACTCTCACTTGACCACGACAAGCCTAATGAGAAGGTGGATGCACACTTTGCTACTCTTGATCTTCACTAATGAGGGCTCTCATTGGGATTCTCAAATCTCAATCACCTCACTGGGACCTTGCTCTTCTTGGCACTCTCTAAGGTGTTTCTCAGCTGTTGGAATGAGCAAAAGTACCCCCACACACGAGTGGAGGTGGTATTTATAATGTGGGCTGAAAAACAAACCGTTATGTGCCTCTGCGGGGTGACCGGACGCTCTGGTCAGTATACCCTAAACTCCAGAGTTTATAGTGTGACTGGACGCTACCAGCGACCGGTCAGCACTGACCGGACACGTCCGGTCACGATCTTCCCTCTCTGGAGCCTTACTGAAAATGATCGGATGCTAGCTCTCAGCATCCGGTCACTTGACCTTCCAGCGTCCGGTCACACCGAACGATTTCACCTCAGTCAAATGAACTGACCGGACTCTGCACCAGCGTCCGGTCACACCGAAGCCAGTGTCCGGTCAGTATTTGACCCTCTATTCACTTCCAACTCTCGATCATACGTGAATGAAGTTTGCTCCATTGGATCTTAGGCATATGTAGGAGCTACCTAGCGCTAGTTTTAATAAGTGTGCACCACACCTAACTCACTAGACTTACCTAGGTCAAGCTACCCGTCCACACCCCCCTTAATAGTATGGCCAAAGGAAAAACAAAGTCCTAAACTACTCTAAGTGTCTCTTCAACTCCAATCGACACTTAGAACTAGTCCATCCTTAACCTTTGAAAGGTCCTAATATGGCTAGAGGGGGGTGAATAGCCTATTTAAAAATCTACAAATTAACTAGAGCAATTTGATTAGTATGACAAATAGCGTAATGCAAACTTGCTCTAGCTCTACAAGGGTTGCAAGCCACCTATCCAACAATTCTAGTTGCAATGATTACTCAGGCACACAAACTTGCTACTCCAAAGAGCTCAACTAGATGAATGTAAATAATAAAGCAAGCTCTCAATTCTAATTACACTAAAGAGCTTGTATCAACTAGTTTGCAAGAATATAAACAAGTAAGTAGGGTGATTATACCGCCGTGTAGGGGATGAACCAATCACAAGATGAAGATCAAGCCAATCACCGGGAGAATGCAAATGACAAGAGACAACCGATTTTTCTCCCGAGGTTCACGTGCTTGCCAACACGCTAGTCCCCGTTGTGTCGACCAACACTTGGTGGTTCGGCGGCTAAGAGGTGTTTCACAAACCTCATCCACATGATAGGACACCGCAAGAACTGACCCACAAGTGAGGTAACTCAATGACACGAGCAATTTACTAGAGTTACCTTTCGGCACTCCACCGGGGAAGGTACAACTCCCCTTACAATCACCGGAGATGGCCACGAACAATCACCAACTCGTGCCGATCCTCCACCGCTGCTCCAACCGTCTAGGTGGTGGCAACCACCAAGAGAAACAAGCGAAATCCGCAGTGCAACACGAATACCAAGTGCCACTAGATGCAATCACTCAAGTAATGCACTTGGATTCTCTCCCAATCTCACAATGATGATGGATCAATGATGGAGATGAGTGGGAGGGCTTTGGCTAAGCTCACAAGGTTGCTATATCAATGAAAATGTGCAAGAGTTATCCCTTGAGCCGGCCATGGGGCTATAAATAGAGCCCCCATCAAATAGAGCCATTGTACCCCTTCACTGGGCAAAACATGCTCTGACCGGACGCTCCGGTCATACCGACCAGACGCTGGCCCTCAGCGTCCGGTCGCCCGATGGACGCCACGCGTCACCAGCTTCAAACGCTGTTCGTCAGATTTCAACGGCTACGAAGCTGACCGGACGCTCCGGTCAAAACTGACCGGACGCTGAAGCCCTAGCGTCCGGTCGTTTCCAGTAAGCTCCCCGAGGCATGTTTTTTCGACCGGACACGTCCGGTCCACCTTGACCGGACGCAGCTAGCGTCCGGTGCTCAACCCTTAGCCACTGTGTAGACCCGTCAGTTTGACCGGACGCAGAAACCAGCGTCCGGTGCATCTCAGGTCCAGCGTCCGGTGCAACACCGAAACTGGCGACCTCTCTGCTAGCTCGACCGGACGCAGCCTTTCAGCGTCCGGTCGCTGAGTGACCCAGCGTCCGGTCAGTAGACTGACGCCAGCATCATTTCGACCAACTCCATTTCAACTCTAACTTCTTCACCCTTACTCAAATGTGCCAACCACCAAGAATTTTGCATCCGGCGCAATAGAAAATAGACATTTCATTTTTCCAAAAGCGCCGAGGGACCCAAACCCATCTCAACCCTACAAACACCTTGTGCACATGTGGTAGCATATTTTCACAAATATTATCAAGGGTGTTAGCACTCCACTAGATCCTAAATGCATATGCAATGAGTTAGAGCATCTAGTGGCACTTTGATAACCGCATTCCGATACGAGTTTCACTCCTCTTAATAGTACGGCTATCTATCCTAAATGTGATCACACTCACTAAGTGTCTTGATCACTAAAACAAAATGGCTCCTACATTTTATACCTTTGCCTTGAGCCTTTTGTTTTTCTCTTTCTTCTTTTCCAAGTTGCATTTGACCATCACCATGCCATCACCATTGTCATGTTCTTCGCCATTGCATCATCACTTGGAGTAGTGCTACCTATCTCATAATCATCTTGATAAACTAGGTTAGCACTTAGGGTTTCATCAATTAACCAAAACCAAACTAGAGCTTTCAACCTTGCCGTCCATCCTTTGAAAACCGAAATAATTTTCATCGTAGGGGCATGACCACCTTGATTGCTCAATCGATCTCCATTACCATGACCTAACTTAATTGCCTCTGCAAAACACACGTTAGTCATAGTAAACTTGTATTGTCATTAATCACCGAAACCCAGCTAGGGGCCTAGATGCTTTCAATCTCCCCCTTTTTGGTGATTGATGACAATACCACCTCGAGTATGGGAAAGCGTTGAGGTTTTTTAACATGCTTGGATCATATAAGCTTTTGTCAATAAGAACAAAAAGGTTAGGCGAGCTTATATGAACCAAGCCAACATGATGTACTCAAAAGATATGAAATAAGCATGAGTACAAGTAATAAAGCTCATTTGTATCGGAGTAAAACGCGGAAGCAAAGGCAAATAAGCATAACACAAGTGATATGACATATAAATAATTCAAAGTAGAGAGCACACATGTCATATATCACGGTCACGTAGATATCACTATCACATATATATATAGTTCAATGCATGAAAGTAAGCACATGATGAATGCATAATAGCGTATCACACATAAAAACTCCAAATGTAATATATAAGCTAATAAGATAACTAAACTCCCCCTAAATACGTCGCTCCCCCTAAGACTAATATACTTGAACCCTCTCCCCATTTGGCGTCAAACACCAAAACCTACGGGTCGGTCGGTAGGGCTGCAGTGGACGAGCCGGGCGCTGAGGTACGAGGAGCGAGCTGGAACTGGTCACCATCATCGTCGGATCCTGAACTCTGAGCTGTCTGACCCTCTATAGCTGGCAGTGTCGCTGAAGTAGTCTGAGTCTGAGCTGGGACAGGTGCTGCCTGTGACTCTGCTAGTATGCCTATAGTAGGATCTGAAGATGCAACTGAGGAAGGAAGCCTCTGTGTAGTCACGGCGATGGGAGCTGCTGTAGAAGGACCTGGGGCATACAAATGTGGCGGTGTAGGCTGCCCTGTCAACTCACTGAAGGAGGCTCCAAGACTCCTGGAGACTAAAGTATCTGGCTCAAGCAGTGACGATGTTTGTGCCGATGTGAAGCCCATTTGTAATGGAGTGAACTGCGGGGCTACCACTAGCGAAGCGAACCACTAGGACACCTGCTCTGTAGGAGAAGCATACTGTGCTGGTGGATGTCCCTGACTCTGAAGCCCACTAGGCTGTAATGCTGGAGTCATCAAGGTAGTGGCAATCTGACCAAGCTAGGGCAAAAGCCATGACAGTGGAGCCCTAATAGCAGTCACAACATGCTGCATAAATCCATGGAGCTGCTGCTGCATGAGGATCTGCTGCTGATGCATGGCTTACTACTGCTACTGTAGAGCCTACGTCTGCTGATGTATAGCTAGCTGCTGATGCTGGATCTGCTGCTGCTGGCGCTGGAACTCATCCTACCGAGTCTGGAACTATGCAAATGTAGCAGCTGTCTCCTGAGCCTGGCGTGTCTGGTCCTGCCTCACCCGCTCAAGTATAGCAAGGATAGCGGGGTCTGTCTGCGGGGCAGGTGGCGCTGAACTAGAGCTACCGGCCTCATGATCATGCTGCCGTGCAGGCATCTGAGGAATAGGCTGGTAATCATCATCTGAGTTGTCACTGGGATCACTCCTCTCTTGCTGAGCCTCAAGCAGCTCCTCCTTAGTAGTTGTAATACCCCTGACGATCTCATCCTGCTGGGCTACAGACTCTGGCACATCAGGACATCGACGCGGCTGACTGGGTGCTATGGGTGTACTATGCCTGATCATCTGTGTCATGTTATAGGTAGGAAACTCTGTCGCGGCACCACTGTACTCAATAAGCATCTCTGGTGGCCTCACGGTGACTGCTCTGTGGATAAGCCAAGTGATCTAGTGAGCATAGGGCAACTGCTTGCGACCTCTAAAGCCCTTAGCTATAGTATCCTCCATCTCTGACAGAATAAGATCCTAGATATCAAAGACTATCTGCTGCATCAGGGAGTTGATCAGCCACAACTGTATATGTGTCAAGCCCTCTCTGTATTCCATCCTGGGAAGCAGTGTCCTCCTCATAATAGCCTAAAGTATGTGAGCAGTGGGATTTAGGTCATTGGGGTTCCTGTGTGATCCCTCTCCAAAGGGCTCAGTGAAGCAGTGGCGAACCAAGTCCGTAGGGGGCACATTGCCACCATGAGGGCGTCTAGGGGGTGCTGTCTGGCCATAGCACACCTCATGAAGTCTGACTGGCTACTCCTAAAGTCTCAGTATCTCCCTGACCCTCTAACTTGTCAGGCGGTAGTCTCTTCCTCTGAATGCGAAGTGAATATATCTATGGTGCGGGTCAATCCAGAGGGAAGCATAGAACTACCGAACCCAAGATGGAACATATAGTTCGGTCTGTCCAATCAAACCTGATAGCCCCGATAGATATGTGAGGTAGGGGCAAATGTGCTCTCCAGCTGCTGCAACTATAGAGTCAATGTGGCACACCCTCTAAGATCTAAAAACTGCCCCACTGTTGAGATAGACATTGTAGAAATCCTTCTACAGTGGAGTGTAGAAGCCCTCTGAAGCTCTCTCATCCCTCCTCGACGGAAGCCATACCTCAAACTCAACAAATCTCAGCTGCTGAACCTGCTTGGCCGTGACGGCCCTCAAGTCAAGATGGGTCACTGGAGGCGGACCCTATGGACGAGGTGGTGGATGAGAACCCCTCCTCTGAGTGACTGGCCTCGATGAAACTAGGACACAAGTACAACTAGAGCGACATAACTATGGCTGTGGTGCCGGCTTGGTCTCCTTGGCCTGCTGGACCTGCTCACCCTCCTAAGACTGCTATGACAGCTATCCCTCCTATGTCTCCTGAGCTAGCTGAGGCTCCTGAGTCTGCTGTGGCACCTACTGTGACTCCCCTTGAGGCTGAGGCTCCTCAATGGCAAGACGTCGTCCTGCCATCATGACAGTCCCAGGTGGACCACCATGAAGACGCTCAATACGCTCAAGTCTGCCCTGCGCTTCTAGTGATAGATGATCTGCAATAACAACTCCACTGCGAGCGCCTCCTCTCTTGGCATGCTCTGCAGCCTCTACAACTGCGGCGGCCCTCGTTGTATCTGCATCTAGATACTTGCGCTTCCTGACTGCCAGCTTCTTCATCACCTTGCCTTTAGGATCTGCAGGCAAGCAAGGTGGACGCCTCGGATCCTCATCTCCTGGACCACCTCCGACGTTCTTTGTCTGAGCCATCTATAAGATCTGAGGAAAAACTGCCACTGACAAAGAAACAACTGCCTCTGTCGAAGATCAACTGTCGCTGACACTTTCGAGGCTTGACCTCGATCCTTACTCGTGAGCTTGACCCTGAGTTAACTGACAACTGCCACACAATCTCAATGGCACCGACTCGCTGCACGATTTAATAGAAGGATATACAATAAATACAATGTACCTAATAGATGCGAAACCCTAGGAAGCAAGCAATTTAGATACAAAATTGAAACGACAGGCTTTCTACCTGACAAACCGGCGACCCGAGGAGAAAAGAGACGACGCGTGGGGAACCACCGAAATGTGAGGCTAGGGTTTGCAGTGGTGGATCGGTGATCCAAAATGGTGAATCGATGGCCCTGGATAGCAATGGGTTCTAGGGCACTGCAGCGCTTGCAATGAGGGTGCTTAGCTAGGTCTAGGGCGGCACTGCTGTGGAGGATCTCAGCGGCGAGCTTAGCAGCGATGGCGCACAGGGCAGCTGGCGATGGCGCTGGAGCAGTGGTGGCACATGAGGCAGCTGGCGGAGGCGCTAGAGCAAGGGTAGTGGTCACACGTGGGCGACAGGGTGGTGCGTGGGAGAGGCGGTGGCGCGTGGGCTGACGGCGGCGAATCCGGCGAGTTGGCGTCTAGGGCAGGAACGCCAGCGTGGAGGCGCTGGAGCGGTGATGACAGCGCGGCGTGGAGGTGGGGTAGGGTAAGACGACGCGCAGCTTAGGTTATAAGGTGACCCCCCATGATTCAGATAAGGAAACAGAGAAAAGAGATCTGATGCTGCGTGTATTCTACTGACTGGACGCTCCGGTGGTAGCGACCGGACGCTACCACCCAGCGTTCAGTCGATTCCAGAGAGGTCCAAATCCTCTAGAATCGCGACCGGACGTAGCCAGAGTCCAGTCACCTAGCCTTGACATCTTCATCATCTACTGGACGTTGAAGCTTCTTCTGACTGGATGCTAGAAAACACTGTTTCAGCATCCGGTCACTCTTTCGGCAGTAGGTTCACCTCTTGTGAACTGACTGGACGCTGGACATCAGAGTCCGATGCAGCGTCCGGTCACTCTTTTTCCAGCAAATCTTCAAAGTCCTTTGCGCTGCCTATTCCCAATCAAGTCCCAACTCTAATAAGATCCAAATAAACACTAATTTGGACTGATGTGAGTGACCTCTCTCAAACCCTCAAGTTTTTTAAAATATTTTGCCTTAGGCTATAATTCTTTTTAAGAAAATAGGCGAAATGAGGGCGATTTGAAGACAAATGACAAAACAACATTCATGCATATGCAATACTTGAATGTAAATCTAGTTGCTTGTCAAGTTTGATCCAAGGTTAAGCTTCTTCACACGCTTTTCGGTGGTTATCTTAACCATGTTAGACAAGCCCTATATGCAATATAAAGCATTAAAACATGTTGTATATTACAATGCAATGCAAGGGACAACACAAGCTCAATTTTTAGTAAAGTTACTAAAATCAAGCACATTTAGTTCATTCCGCAATCTACAAAATGTTGCCTCATCTAGCGGTTTAGTAAAGATATCCGCCAATTGATCCGCAGTCCTTACACCTTCTAGTGATATATCATTTTTAGCAACATGATCTCTAAGAAAGTGATGGCGGATATCTATGTGCTTGGTGCGAGAGTGTTGAACCGGATTATTTGCAAATTTTACCACACTTTCATTATCGCACAAAAGAGGCACTTTATCTAGAACTATACCATAGTCTAGCAAAGTTTGTTTCATGTAAATTATTTGTGCACAACAATCATCCACGGCAATGTATTCCGCTTCGGCAGTGGACAAAGCCACACTATTTTGTTTCTTGGAGGACCAAGACACAAGAGATCTACCAAGCAAATGGCACCCTCCGGATGTGCTTTTTCTATCAACTTTGCATCCGACATAATCCGAGTCGGAATAGTCAATTAATGAAAATCTAGCTCCTTTGGGATACCAAAGGCCAATGCTTGGTGTGTGCTTAAGATACCTAAGGATTCTTTGTACGGCAATTAAATGTGATTCCTTAGGTTTAGCTTGAAATCTAGCACACATACACACACTAAATATGATGTTGGGCCTAGATGCGGTTAAATATAACAAGCTACCAATCATAGAGCGGTAGAGAGTTTGATCAACCGTGTTACCTCCCTCATCTAGGTCGAGATGTCCATTAGTTGGCATTGGTGTCTTGATTGGCTTACATTCATCCATCTTGAATCTCTTGAGGAGATCTTTTGTATATTTCTCTTGAGAGATAAAATCCCTTCTCTCATTTGTTTGACTTGAAAACCAAGAAAGAATGTAAGCTCACCAATCATGGACATCTCGAACTTCTTCGACATCAATTCACCAAATTCTTTGCAAGAATCTTCATTTGATGATCCAAAGATAATATCATCAACATATACTTGACAAATGAAGATATGCCCATCAAGCTTCTTGGTGAATAGTGTGGTGTCAACCTTCCTAATGGTGAAGCCCTTCTCAATGAGAAAGTCCCGAAGACGCTCATACCAAGCTCTTGGGGCTTGCTTAAGCCCATATAATGCCTTTGGACAACCTATAAACATGATTAGGATATCTAGGGTCTTCAAACCCGGGAGGTTGATCAACATAGACTAGTTCATTAATAAAGTCATTTAAAAATGCACTTTTTACATCCATTTGATATAATTTCATCTCATGATGTGATGCATATGCAAGGAGGATACGAATGACTTCTAATCTTGCAACCGGTGTAAAGGTCTCTCCAAAATCCAAACCTTCAACTTAAGAGAACCCCTTTGCAACTAGTCTTGCCTTGTTTCTCACAACAACTCCTTGATCATCTTGCTTGTTTTAGAACACCCACTTTGTTCCAATGACTCTTGCTCCTTTTGGCCGCTCTTCAAGAGTCCACACTTCATTGCGAGTGAAGTTGTTCAACTCTTCATGCATTGCATTTATCCAATCCGAATCTTGAAGAGCTTCTTCAACCTTAGTAGGCTCAAAACAAGAGACAAAAGAGTGATGAATAGTAAATGAAGCAAGTTTTTGTGAGCGAGTCATTCCACCCTTTGATGGACTCCCTATGATGAGATCTTGTGGATGATCTTGTAGTAGAGATGTATTTCTTCTATTGACCACTTGGGGAGGAGGTTGTGGAGCATCAACATCTTGTGCTTGTACCACCATTTGCGTATGGGAGACATGAGTATCTTCATTTTCTACTCTTCTATCTTTTTCATCATCTTGTGGCACGTTTGATGAAGAAGGTGGATCAATCACTTGTACATCATCTTTATCATCTTTAGGCTTGATGTCTCCAACCAGAATGTTCTTCATAGCCTCCCTCAATGGTTCATCACCTACATCATCAAGATTCTCATGTGCTCCTTGGGAGCCGTTAGATTCATCAAATTCCACATCATATGTTTCTTCAACCAAGCCGGTGGCATGATTAAATACTCTATATGCTTTGGACTTTGATGAGTAACCAACAAGAAAACCAATATCACAATATCTTTGAAACTTCCCTAGGTGTTGCCGCTTCTTATAGATGTAGCATTTGCAACCAAACACCCTAAAGAAGGAGACATCCGGCTTCTTCCCATTGAGCAACTTATAAGGTGTCTTACCAAGGAACTTTTGAAGGAATAGGCGGTTGGATGCATAGCATGCGGTGTTGATTGCTTCCGCCCATAGAGCTTCGAGGGTATTGTACTCATCAAGCATTGTTCTTGCAAGAGTGATCAATGTCCGGTTCTTCCTCTCAACTACACCATTTTGTTGAGGAGTATATGTTGCGGAGACTTCATGTTTGATTCCAAGTTCATCACAATAAGCTTCTATGTTTGTGTTGTCAAACTCTTTCCTGTTGTCACTTCTTATCTTCTTGAGCTTCACTTCAAATTCATTTTGTGCTCTCTTGGCAAACTTCTTGAAGCAAGATGCAACTTCAGATTTGTCATGAAGGAAGAATACCCATGTCTACCTTGAATAATCATCCACAATCACAAGACAATAAAGATTTCCTCCCAAACTCTTGTATGTTGTTGGTCTAAATAAATCTATGTGAAGGAGTTCTAGCACTCTTGTGGTTGACATGAAAGCTTTTGTTGGATGGGTATTTGCAACTTACTTGCTGGCTTGACATGCACTACAAAGCTTGTCCTTCTCAAACTTCACATCCTTCAATCCTCTCACCAAGTCATTCTTCATAAACTTCTTGAGTGAGCTCATTCCAACATGAGCAAGTCTTCTATGCCATAGCCACCCAAGTGTTGTTTTGGTGAAAAGGCATGTCTTCAAGTTTGCATCTTTGGAGGTGAAGTCCACTAGATATAGGTTGTTGTATCTAAATCCTTTGAATATCACTTGTCCATCATCCTTCTTAGATACAACAACTTTCTTCTTGGTAAACAAGCATTGGAAGCCAAGATCACATAATTGCCCAACAGATAGCAAGTTGAAGCTCAACGAAGCAACATATAGCACATTAGAGATTGAATGATCATTTGATATTGCCACTTTGCCCAATCCTTTAACCTTGCCCTTTGAATTATCCCCAAATGTGATTCTTTCTTGTCTATCTACTTCTTCATCTAGTGTGGTGAACATACGAGGATCACCGGTCATATGTTGTGTGCAACCACTATCAATAACCCAATGACTTCCATCGGTCTTGTAGTTCACCTACACACAAGAGATCAAGCTTTAGGAACCAAACTTGTTGAGGGCCCTTCACCTTCTCAACAAGTGACTTTGCAACCTAAATTTTCTTAGGCCTATTCTTATTGAGAGGTCCTAAGAACATCACTTTTATCTTTCCACTAGAATTTTTTCTAAGCATGCAGTGAGCATTGAAGGCAAAGGGTCTAGCATGCTTGGGCAAGGGTTGTGGCGGTGGAGTTTGGCACTCATGAGCAAAGTGGCCTTCTTGTCCACACTCAAAGTATCTCTTTGGCTTTGGCTTTGATTGTTGTTGTTGAACTTGAGCCTTCTTCTTTTCTACATTTACCATGTATCCAATGCCACTTCTATCCATCTTCATGATGGTGTTCATTAAGAGCTCATTTTGAAGGTGCTTGCCTCTTGTGAACTTACTCAATCCAATCTTGAGATGTTCTTTTTCCAACTTGAGCTTTTTGTTCTCTTCCTTGAGTGCATCACTACTTTTATCTTTCTTAAGTGCAACCTTGTTCCTCTCTTCCTTGAGCTTCTTGTTTTCTTGTTTTAGCTTCTCATTCTCAAGGACCAAGTCACCATCATGATCAAGAGTTTCTAGCACAATGGTGTTGTGGATTTTGAACTCTTCAAATTCTTTCTTGAGCTTCTCATTGTCATGCTTGAGCTTGATATACTCATCATAGTCATTGCACTCAACCACTTGCTTGCCTTTGCCACTAGATCCTTGCTCAATGCTCTCATCAATTAAATCATCACATGATGTAGCTATATCAATCTTAACAACATTATTAGTAGCATCATGTGGCTCATTGGGTAAAAATTCTTGAGTAATAACTAGATTGTCATGATTAATATTGAGAGTAGTATATTCATCTTTTAGCTTGTTATGGCTAGTGATGAGCTCTTTGTGCACCCACTCAAGTTTATCATATTTATCTTTAAGCTCTTTCTTAGAAGATTTGAGCTCCTTGAGTTTAGATGACATAGCATCATTTGCTTCTCTAAGCTCAACACTAGTCTTTTCGGCTATGTCACATTTAGCTAAAAGAGAATCATTCTTAATCTCAAGCTTTTCATTTTTTGCTCTAGTCTTTATAATGATCTTAGTGTATCTCTTTAGCAATTTAGCAAGATCATCATAGGTAGGTGACTCATATTCATCATCGCTATCACTATCACTATCATCATTATGAGCATGATCATCACCACTACTATCATCATCATGTGATACCTTGCATTCACCCTTGGCCATAAGGCATAGGTGAGTAGAGGATGATGGCAGTGGTGGCGGTGAAGATGATGAAGAATCAATAGCAATAACAGCCACCTTCTCATCGTCACTATCATCATCGGATGATCCACTAGATGAATCAATGTCCGTGAGCCAATCACCAACAATGTAAGCCTTTCCACGCTTCTTCTTGTGGAAGTCCTTCTTCTTGCCATCTCTCTTCTTGTATGGCTTGTTCTTTTTCTTCTCATCTTCATCTTCATTGCTTGAGTCATCTTTCTTGCCCTTGTTCTTATTCTTGAACTTGTCTTTCTTGGGCTTTGTACATTGGTGAGCTAGATGACCAAGTTCACCACAATTGTAGCAATCCATCTCAGAGATTGGCTTTCTTCTTGAGCTTGTGAAGAACTTCTTCTTCTTGCCATCGAACTTGATGCCACTCTTGTTGAGCTTCTTTAGCATCTTGGTAGTTTTCTTCACCATGAGAGCAAGGCTTTCATCATCAACTTCATCATCACTTGAGCTCTCATACTCAAGCCTTGCTTTGCCCTTCTCTTGGCTAGCTTTGAATGCTAAGTCTTTTTATTTCTTCTTTGTAGAGGATGAGCCATCTTGAGGTGTGATGTGCATATACATCTCATGAGCATTGATCTTTCTAAAGATTTGTGTCGGTATAGCGGTGGAAAGATCACCTTGATGTAGCACGGTCACAATATGTCCATATTAGTTAATGGGGAGGACACTTAAGATCTTTCTTACAACATCGGATGGTTGCATTTGAGTAAGTCCAAGCCCATTGACTTCCTCTACAAGAACATTCAAACGTAAATATATTTCATTAGCACTTTCTTTAGGAAGCATTTCAAAAGAGTTGAGCTTTTTCATGACAAGATAATAGTGTTCCTCACGCTCACTCTTAGTTCTCTCATGGAGCGCACAAATGTCTGGCCATAGTGCATGGGCGTCATTGTGGTTCCTCACCCGATTAAACACATCTTTGCAAAGGCCTCTTGAAAGGATCAAGATGCCCAAGAGGGGGGGGGGTGAATTGGGCTAATTCTAAATTCTCTTGCAATAATCAAATCCTACGGATAGCCCAATTAACCCCTTGTGCCTAGAAAAGTGTTTCTATCAAATAACGCACAAAAGACTTGCAACCTATGTTCCAAACTTACTCTAGCATAGCAATTCTATGAATGTAAAGACAAGTATTGAATTGCTCAAAGTAAATACTTAAAGTAAATGCTCAAAGTAAATGGAGAGAGGAACGCGGCGATGTTTTGCCAAGGTATCGGAGAGTCACCACTCTCCACTAGTCCTCGTTGGAGCACCCATGCAAGGGTGTAGCTCCCCCTTGATCCGCGCAAGGATCAAGTGCTCTCTACGGGTTGATTCTTCGACACTCCGTCGCGGCGAATCACCCAAAGCCGCTCACAACTTGAGTTGGGTCACCCACAAGCTCCGCCGGGTGATCACCAAGCTCCCAATCACCACCAAGCCGTCTAGGTGATGGCGATCACCAAGAGTAACAAGCACGAACTCTCACTTGACCACGCGAAGCCTAATGAGAAGATGGATGCACACTTGTCTACTCTTGAATCACTAATGAGGTTTCACTCTTGGATTCTCAAATCACAAACACCTCACTAGGACCTTGCTCTTCTTGGCACTCACAAACGTGTTTCTCAGCTGTTGAAATGAGCAAAAGTGTCTCCACACACGAGTGGAGCTTCTATTTATAAGGCAGCCTGAAAAACGAACCGTTATGAGCTTCTACGGGATGACCGGACGCTCCGATCATTTTGACCGGACGCTCCGGTCAGTTCAACCCGCGCAACAGTTTTCAAGTGATGACCGGATGCTGTTAGGATCCGGTCAGTACTGACCGGACACATCCGGTCGCTCTTGGATGCTTACTATAATCGACCGGACGCTGGATACTCAGGGTCTGGTCACCACTGACCGGACGCGTCCGGTCACACTTTCTCAAGTCTGGACCCTTACTGGAGTCGACCGGACGCTGGCCCTTAGCGTCCGGTCACATTGACCTTCCAGCGTCCAGTCACACCAGACTTGTTCTCCTCGGTCAAATGAACTGACCGGACCCTGCGGCCAGCGTCCGATCGCACCAGAGCCAGCGTTCGGTCAGTATTTGACCCTCCATTCACTTCCAACTCTCGATCATATGTGAATGAAGTTTGCTCCAAAGGATCTTAGGCATTCATAGGAGCTACCTAGAGCTAGTTTTAACAAGTGTGCACCACACCTAACTCACTAGACTCAACTAGGTCAAGCTACCCATTCATACCCCCCTTAATAGTACGGCCAAAGGAAAAACAAAGTCCTAAACTATTCTAAGTGTCTCTCCAACTCCAATCGACACTTAGAACTAGTCATCCTTAACCTTGTCGTCAATCCTTTGAAAACCGAAATGATTTCCATCGTAGGGGCATGACAACCTCGATTGCCCAATCGATCTCCATTACCATGACCTAACTTTATTTGCCTCTGCAAAACACACGTTAGTCATAGTAATCTTGTATTGTCATTAATCACCGAAATCCAACTAGGGGCCTAGATGCTTTCAATCTCCCCCTTTTTGGTGATTGATGACAATACCACCTCGAGTATGTGAAAGAGTGAGGTTTTTGACGGACTTGGTTCATATAAGCTTTTGTCGATAAGAACAAAAGTGTTAGTCAAGCTTATATGACCCAAGCCAACACAATGTACTCAAAGGATATTAATTAAGCATGAGTACACATAACAAAACTCATTTGCTTTCAAAGTTTAAACGCGGAAGCAAAAGCAAATGAGCATAACACAAGTGATATGACATTTAAAAAATGCAAAGTAGAAAGCACACATGTCATATATCACAATCACGTAGATAGCACTACCACATATATATAATAGTATGCATGAAAGTAAACACACGAATGCATAAGTAATAGTGTATTACACAAATAAAACTCCAAATGTATATAATAAGCTAATACTAGATAACTAGCTCCCCCTAAATGTAGCTCCCCCTGAGACTACATACTCGAACTCCCTCTCCCCCTTTGGCATCAAACACTAAAACCTAGGGGTCGGTCAGTGGGGCTACAGCGGACAAGCTGGGCGCTGAAGAACATGGGGCAAGCTGGAACTAGGCACCATCATCATCTGACCCTGAGCTCTGAACTGACTGACCCTCTATGGCAGGAAGTGTCAGCTGAAGCGGTCTGGGTCTGAGCTGGGGCTGGTGCTGCCTGTGAAGCTGCTAGTATGTCTGTCGTAGGATCTGACGAGGCGACAGACGAGGGGAGCCTCTGAGTAGTCACAGCGACTAGGGCTGCTGTAGACAGGACCGGCAGTATGCATATGAGGCAGGAGTAGGCATGCCGGTCAACTCGCTGAAGGATGCTCCAAGACTCCTAGAGACTAACGTGTCAGGCACAAATAGCGAGGAAGACTGCTCTGGTGTGAAGCCCGTCTGAAGTGGAGTGAACTACGGGGCTACCACGGGTGAGGCTAACCACTGGGACACCTGTACAAGAGGTGAAGCAAACTGAGCTGGAGGCTGTCCCTGACCCTGAAGCCCGCTGGGCTGTATAGCTGGAGTCGTCGGTGGTGGAAGCAGGCTGAGCAAGCTGGGGCGAAGGCTGTGGCCGTGGGGCCCCAAGAGCTATCACTATGTGCTGCATGAAACACATAAGCTGCTACTGCAAGAGTATCTGCTGATGCATCTGCTGCTGCTGCATGGCCTGCTGCTGCCTCTGGAACTCGTCCTGTCGAGTCTGAAACTGGGCAAAACTAGCAGCTATCTCCTTGTGCCTGTCTATCCTGTGTCTACTGCATCCGCTCAAGAATAGCAATGAGAGCGGGGTCTGTCTGCGGAGCAGGTGGAGCAGAACTGGAGCTACCGGCCTCTGCATCGTGTCTGCATGGAGGCATCTGAGGAATAGGCAGATAGTCATCGTCAGAGCTATCACTGTACTCGCTCACCTCCTGCTGTGCCTCTAGCTCCTCCTCCTCAGTGGCTGCAATCCCTCTGATGATCTCATCCTACTGAAGCTATGGATTCTGGCACATTCGGGACGACGCCTAGGCTGTCTGGGTGCCTGAGGAGTGGTGTGTCTGATCCTCTGTGACAGGTTGTAAGCTGGGAACTCTATGGTGGCACCTGTATACTCATCCATCATACCAGGGGGCTTATCAAGCACTACTCTGCGGATGAGGAACGTGATCCAGTGAGCATAGGGAAGCTGCCTGTGACCCTTGAATCCCTCAGCTATAGTATCCTCCATCTCTGAAAGAAGGAGGTCCTAGATATCAAATACTGTCTGCTGCATTAGGGCATTAAGAAGCCAGAGCTATAAGCGAGTCAGGCCCTCTCTATATCCCAACCTGGGAAGCAGTGTCCTCCTGATAATGGCCTCTAGCACTCTCGCTGTAGGAGTCAAGTCACTGGGGTTCCTGCTCGACCCCTCTCTAAAAGGCTCCTTGAAGCAATGTCGCACTAAATCTGTAGGAGGCACCAACCCTCCATGAGGACGCCTAGGGAGGCTCCTGCTATCCATAACAAACCTCATGCATCTTGACAGGCTGCTCTTGTAGCCTCAGTATCTCTCTGACCCTGCCACTCAGTCACTCTGTAGTCTTTGCCTCTGAAAGCAAAGTGAATGAATCTATGATGTGGATCAATGAAGAGTGAAGCATAAAACTGACGAACCCAAGATGGTACATATATCCCCATCCGTCCAATCAAATCTGTCAGTCCTGGCAAATATGATAAGTAAGGCTGAATGTGCTCTTCGGCTACTGCCACAATAGACTCTATCCGACAGACTCTCTGAGATCGAAACACTGCCCCACTGTTGAGATAAGCATTGTAGAAATCCTCCTGCAGTGGTGTGTAGAAACCCTCAGCTGCTCTCTCATCCCTCCTCGGAGGAAACCAAACCTCAAACTCAACAAAACACAGCTGCTGAACCTGCCTGGCTGTAGCGGCCCTCAAGTCGAGGTGTACCACTAGAGGTGGACCCTATGGTCTAGGTGGAGGACATGATCCCCTCCGCTGTGTCGGCGGCCTCGGCGAGACTGGTACACGGGTCCATCCAGAGCGGCAAAGCTAGGGGCTGGCTCTGTCTCCTCGGCCTCCTAAGTCTGCTGGGCCTGCTCGCCCTCCTGAGTCTACTGAACTGTCTCCTGCTCTGATGACGGGCCTTCCTCAATGGCAACCCATCGTCCTGCAAATGTGGCAGTCCCAGCTGGACTACCGTGATGACGCTCAACCTCCTCAATTGCAGCTCTGACTGCTAGTGAAATCGGCTGATCTGCAATGACAACTTCGCTGCGGGCACCACCTCTCTTGGCACGCTCTGCGGCCTCTACAACAGCTGCTGCTCTCGCTGTCTCTACGTCGGGGTACTTCCGCTTCTTGGATGTCACCTGCTTGGTTGACTTGCCCTTTGATCTGGCTGGCTGGCGAGGCGGGGGCCTCTGATCATCATCACCTGGGCCACCACCAACGTTCTTGGTGCGAGCCATCTGAACTGACAAGATGATGAACTGCCGCTGATGAAGATCAACTGTCAAACTGCCGCTTTCGAGGCTTGGCCTCGGTCTGAACTCGTGAGCTTGGCTCCGAGTTGATTGCCAACTGCCATAAGAACCACAACAGAACTGACTCGCTGCATGATAGAATAGATGGATATACAAATAAATACAATATGTCTAATAGATGCAAAACCCTAATAGAGAAAGCAATGTAGATGCGAACTTGAATCGAATGGCTTTCTACCTGACGATCAGCGATCCGAGAAAAGATAAGATGCGACACTCGAGGGAATCCTCGGAACCGGCAAGGGCTAGGGTTACAAGGAGCAGTGATGAACTAGTGGCCCTAGAATTTTTGGAATCAGCGCATTGTATTGCAATTTGATCTAAGCAAATTGAAATTGAAACAAGGAGCTAGCCTTACTGAGAGGATATGGGGCTAGAGCACACGGCGCTTCGCGGTGATGAGAGGGCCGGTCGAATGCAGTGGCATGGTGACGTGCGAGGAAGCACAGCAATGCAGCGAGCTATGGTGGCGCGTGGCTGGCGCGGGGGCTGGGCGAGCGCGGGCAAGGGAGGCACGGGCTGTGTTGGCGCGGGTGAGCAGCGGTGGTGCGGCAAGGCAGGAGCACGGCGGCGCGTGGCTGGTGAGCTATGGAGGCGGCGGCAAGGACTAGGGCTAGGTCACGGGGAATCAAAAACAAAGGAACGGCCAAATTAAATAGATCCCCCAATGCGACAGAGAAGGAAACGGAAAAGAGTCCTGAAAATGCACGAGATTCACTGACCGGACGCTCCGGTGGTAGCAACCGGACGGTACCACCCAGCGTCCGGTCGATTCCAGAGAGGTCTAATCCATCTGGAATCAGGACCGGACGCGTCCGGTGGTCCATGACCGGATGCAGGCAGGGTCCGGTCAGTACAACTTGGTCTTCCTTCGATCGACCGGACGTTGAACCCTTCCTGACCGGATGCACAGAGGCAGCGTCCGGTCACTCCTTCACCAGCAGTTCACCTCCTGTGAACTGATCGGACGCTGGACAGCAGCGTCCGGTGCAGCGACTGGTGCACCTTTTTCAGCAAATCTTCAAACTCCCTTCGCGCTGCCTGTTCCCAATCAAGTCCCAACTTGAATAAGATCCAAATAAACACCAATTGGGACTGATGTGAGTGACCTCTCTCAAACCCTCATATTTTTCAAAATATTTTGCCTTAGGCTATAATTCTTTTTAAGAAAATAGGCAACAAGAGGGCAAATGGAACAAAACAACAAAACAACATTCATGCATATGCAATACTTGTAAGTAAATCTAGTTGCTTGTCAAGTTTGATCCAAGGTTAAGCTTCTTCACACGCTTTTCGACGGTTATCTTAACCATGTTAGACAAGCCCTATATGCATTGCCACAAATTAAACATATTGTATATTACAATGAATGCAAGGGACAACACAAGCTCAATTTTTAGTGAAGTTACTAAAATCAAGTACATTGAGCTCATTCCGCAATCTACAAAATGTAGCCTCATCTAGCGGTTTCGTGAAGATATCCGCTAATTGATCTTCGGATCTTACACCTTCTAGTGATATATCATTTTTAGCCACATGATCTCTTAGAAAGTGATGGCGGATATCTATATGCTTGGTGCGAGAGTGTTGAACCGGATTATTTGCAAGTTTTACCGCACTTTCATTGTCGCACAAAAGAGGTACTTTCTCTAGAACTACTCCATAGTCTAGCAAAGTTTGTTTCATGTATAATATTTGTGCACAACAAGCACCCGCGGCAATGTATTCCTGCTTCGGCGGTGGACAAAGCCACACTATTTTGTTTCTTGGAGGACCAAGACACAAGTGATCTACCAAGCAAATGGCACCCTCCGGATGTGCTCTTTCTATCAACTTTGCATCCGGCGTAATCCGAATCGGAATAGCCAATTAATTCAAATAAAGCTCCTTTAGGGATACCAAAGGCCAATGCTTGGTGTGTGCTTAAGATACCTAAGGATTCTTTTTACGGCAATTAAATGAGTTTCCTTAGGACTAGCTTGAAATCTAGCACACATACACACACTAAACATGATGTCGGGCCTAGATGCGGTTAAATATAACAAGCTACCAATCATAGAACGGTAGAGAGTTTGATCAACCGGGTTACCTCCCTCATCTAGGTCGAGATGTCCATTTGTAGGCATTGGTGTCTTGATTGGCTTACATTCATCCATCTTGAATCTCTTGAGAAGATCCTTTGTATATTTCTCTTGAGAGATGAAGATGCCTTCTTTCATTTGCTTGACTTGAAAACCAAGAAAGAATGTAAGCTCACCAATCATTGACATCTCGAACTCCTTCGACATCAATTCACCAAATTCTTTGCATGAGTCTTCATTTGATGATCCAAAGATGATATCATCAACATATACTTGACAAATGAAGATATGCCCATCAAGCTTCTTGGTGAATAGTGTGGTGTCGACCTTCCCAATGGTGAAGCCCTTCTCAATGAGGAAGTCCCGAAGGCGCTCATACCAAGCTCTTGGGGCTTGCTTAAGCCCATATAGTGCCTTGGACAACCTATAAACATGATTAGGATATCTAGGGTCTTCAAACCCGGGAGGTTGATCAACATAGACTAGTTCATTAATAAAGCCATTTAAAAATGCACTTTTCACATCCATTTGATATAGTTTCATTTCATGATGTGATGCATATGCAAGAAGGATACGGATGGCTTCTAATCTTGCAACCGGTGCAAAGGTCTCTCCAAAATCCAAACCTTCAACTTGAGAGAACCCCTTTGCAACTAGTCTTGCCTTGTTCCTCACAACAACACCTTGATCATCTTGCTTGTTGCGGAACACCCACTTCGTTCCAATGACTCTTGCACCTTTTGGTCGCTCTTCAAGAGTCCAAACTTCATTGCGAGTGAAGTTGTTCAACTCTTCATGCATGGCATTGATCCAATCCGGATCTTTAAGAGCTTCTTCTACCTTGGTAGGCTCATAGCAAGAGACAAAAGAGTGATGAGCAATAAATGACGTAAGTTTTTGAGATCGAGTCATTACACCCTTTGATGGACTCCCTATGATGAGATCTTGAGGATGATCTTGTAGGAGAGGTGTATTTCTTCTATTGACCACTTGAGGAGGAGGTTGTGGAGCATCAACATCTTGTGCTTGTACCACCATTTGCTCATGGGAGATATGAGTATCTTCATTTTCTACTCTCCCATCTTTTTCACCATCTTGTGGTACATTTGATGAAGAAGGTTGGTTAATGACTTGTACATCATCTTCATCATCTTTTGGCTTGATGTCTCCCACCGGAATATTCTTCATAGCCTCCCTCAATGGTTCATCACCTACATCATCAAGATTCTCATGTGCTCCTTGGGAGCCGTTAGATTCATCAAATTCCACATCATATGTTTCTTCAACCAAGCCGGTGGCATGATTAAATACTCTATATGCTTTGGACTTCAATGAGTAACCAACAAGAAAACCTATATCACAATGTCTTTGAAACTTCCCTAGGTGTTGCCGCTTCTTGTAGATGTAGCACTTGCAACCAAACACCCTAAAGAAGGAGACGTCCGGCTTCTTCCCATTGAGCAACTCATACGGTGTCTTGACAAGGAACTTTTGAAGAAATAGGCGGTTGGATGCATAACATGCGGTGTTGATTGCTTCCGCCCATAGAGCTTCGGGGGTGTTGTACTCATCTAGCATTGTCCTTGCAAGAGTGATCAAAGTCCGGTTCTTCCTCTCAACTACACCATTTTGTTGAGGAGTATAGGTTGCGGAGACTTCATGTTTGATTCCAACTTCATCACAATAAGCTTCTATGTTTGTGTTGTCAAACTCTTTGCCATTGTCACTTCTTATCTTCTTGAGCTTCACTTCAAATTCATTTTGAGCTCTCTTGGCAAACTTCTTGAAACAAGATGCAACTTCGGATTTGTCATGAAGGAAGAACACCCATGTATACCTTGAATAGTCATCCACAATCACAAGACAATAGAGATTTCCTCCCAAACTCTTGTATGTTGTTGGTCCAAATAAATCCATGTGTAGGAGTTCTAGCACTCTTGTGGTTGACATGAAAGCTTTGGTTGGATGAGTGTTTGCAACTTGCTTGCCGGCTTGACATGCACTACAAAGCTTGTCCTTCTCAAACTTCACATCCTTCAACCCTCTCACCAAATCATTCTTCATAAGCTTCTTGAGTGAGCTCATCCCAACATGAGCAAGTCTTCTATGCCATAGCCACCCAAGTGTTGTTTTGGTGAATAGGCAAGTCCTTCAAGTTTGCATCTTCGGAGGTGAAGTCAACTAGATATAAGTTGTTGTATCTAAATCCATTGAATATCACTTGATTGTCATCTACCTTGGATACAACAACCTCCTTCTCGATGAATAAGCATTGAAAGCCAAGATCACACAATTGCCCAACGGATAGCAAGTTGAAGCTCAATGATGCAACATAGAGTACATTAGAGATGGAATGATCATTTGATATTGCCACTTTGCCCAATCCTTTAACCTTGCCCTTTGAATTATCTCCAAATGTTATTTTCTCTTGTCCATCTACCTCTTCATCTAGTGAGGTGAACATACGAGGATCACCGGTCATATGTTGAGTGCAACCACTATCAATAACCCAATGACTTCCACCTGTCTTGTAGTTCACCTACACACAAGAGATTCAAGCTTTAGGGATCCAAACTTGTTGAGGGCCCTTCACCTTCTCAACAAGTGACTTAGCCACCCAAATCTTCTTAGGCCTACTCTTGTTGGGGGGTCCTAAGAACATGACTTTCATCTTTCCACTAGAATCTTTTCTAAGCATGTAGTGAGCATTGAAAGCAAAGGGTCTAGCATGCTTGGGCAAGGGTTGTGGTGGTGGAGTTTGACACTCATGAGCAAAGTGGCCTTCTTGTCCATACTCAAAACATCTCTTTGGCTTTAGCTTTGGCTTTGATTGTTGGTGTTGAGCTTGAGCCTTCTTCTTCTCTACACTTGCCATATATCCAATGCCACTTCTATCTATCTTCATGACAGGTATTCATGAGTAGCTCACTTTGGAGATGCTTGCCTCTAGCAAACTTGCTCAATCCTACCTTGAGATGCTCTTTCTTCATCTTGAGCTTCTTGTTCTCTTCCTTGAGAATATCATTGTTCTTCTCTTCCTTGAGTTTCTTATTTTCTTCTTTGAGCTTCTCATTCTCAAGGATCAACTCTTTGTCATGATCAAGAGTTTCTAGCACAATGGTGTTGTGACTTTTCATCTCTTCAAGATCTTTCATGAGCTTCTCATGGTTCACTCTTGAGCTTGACATACTCATCATAGTCATTGCACTCAACCACTTGCTTGCCTTTGCTACTAGATCCATGCTCAATGCTCTCATCAATTAAATCATCACATGAGGTAGCTATATCAATCTTAACAACATGGTTAGTAGCAACATGTGGCTCATTTGGTAAGAATTCTTGTGCAATAACAAGGGTATCATAATTGATCTTTAGAGTTGTATATTCATCTTTTAGCTTGTTGTGACTAGTGATAAGCTCATTGTGCACCCACTCAAGTTTATCATGTTTATCTTTAAGCTCTTTCTTAGAAGATTTGAGCTCCTTGAGTTTGGATGATATAGAATCATTTGTTTCTTTGAGCTCATCATTAGCCTTTTCTAATGTATCACACTTAGCTAAGAGTGAATCATTTTTAGCATTAAGTTTTTCATTTGTAGCTGTACTCTTTCTAATGATCTTAGTGTATTTTCTTAATATTTTGACAAGATCATCATATGTGGGTGAGTCATCATCGCTATCGCTATCATCATCACTAGCTTGCTCATCATCACTACTATCATCACTCTTAGTTACCTTGCGTTCACCCTTGGCCATAAGGCATAGGTGTGTAGAGGATGATAGCGACGGTGGCGGTGAGGATGCAAGATCAATAGCAATGGCGGCCACCTTCTCATTGTCACTCTCATCATCGGATGATCCACTTGATGAATCAATGTCCGTGAGCCAATCACCGACAATATAGGCCTTGCCACTCTTCTTCTTCTTGTAGAAGTCTCTCTTTTTGCCATCTCTCTTCTTGTATGGCTTGTTCTTTTTCTTTTCATCTTCATCACTTGAATCATCTTTCTTGCCCTTGTTCTTGAACTTGTCTTTCTTGGGCTTTGTGCATTGATGAGCTAGGTGGCCAAGTTCACCACAATTGTAGCAATCCATCTCGAAGATTGGCTTTCTTCTTGAGCTAGTGAAGAACTTCTTCTTCTTGCCGTCAAACTTGATGCCACTCTTGTTTAGCTTCTTTAGCATCTTGGCGGTCTTCTTCACCATGAGAGCAAGACTTTCTTCATCATCTTCATCACTTGAGCTCTCATACTCAAGTCTTGCCTTGCCCTTATCTTGGCTAGCTTTGAATGCTAAGTCTTTCTCTTTCTTCTTTGTAGAGGATGAGCCATCTTGTGGTGTGATGTGCATTGACGTTCTCATACATCTCATGAGCATTGATCTTTCCCAAGATTTGTGTCGGTGTAGCGGCGGAAAGATCACCTTGATGTAGCATGGTCACAATGTGCCCATATTTGTCAATGGGGAGGACACTCAAGATCTTTCTCATAACGTCGGATGGTGACATTTGAGTAAGTCCAAGCCCATTGACTTCCTCTACAAGAACATTTAAACGAGAATACATTTCATTAGCACTTTCTTTGGAAAGCATCTCAAAAGAATTTAGCTTTTTAATTACAAGATGATAGCGTTCCTCACGCTCACTCTTGGTTTCCTCATGGAGCGCACAAACGTCCGACCATAGTGCATGGGCGTCTTTGTGGTTCCTTACATGATTGAACACATCTTTGCAAAGGCCTCTAAAGATGGTGTTGCGAGCCTTTGCATTCCATTTTTCATAGTTTACTTCATCACCTTGAAGTTGTGCGGCATTCTTAGGTGTTGGGAACCCTTGAGAGGCGGCTCTAAGAATTCCAACATCTAGAGCTTCTAGGTATGCCTCCATGCAAATTTTCCAATATGGAAAATCATCCCCCTCGAAGATAGGAGGAGGTCCATCCCCATGAGACATCTTTCTCTAAGCAGTTAAGCTTAAAAACATGAGCACGAGGCTCCGATACCAATTGAAAGGATCAAGATGCCCAAGAGGGGGGTGAATTGGGCTAATTCTAAATTCTCTTACAATAATCAAATCCTACGGATAGCCCAATTAACCCCTTGTGCCTAGAAAAGTGTTTCTATCAAAATAACGCACAAAAGACTTGCAACCTATGTTCCAAACTTACTCAAGCATAGCAATTCTATGAATGTAAAGACAAGTATTGAATTGCTCAAAGTAAATACTTAAAGTAAATGCTCAAAGTAAATGGAGAGAGGAACGCGGCGATATTTTGCCGAGGTATTGGAGAGTTGCCACTCTCCACTAGTCCTTGTTGGAGCACCCGCGCAAGGGTGTAGCTCCCCCTTGATCCGCGCAAGGATCAAGTGCTCTCTACGGGTTGATTCTTCGACACTCCATCGCGGCGAATCACCCAAAGCCGCTCACAACTTGAGTTGGGTCACCCATAAGCTCCGCCGGGTGATCACCAAGCTCCCAATCACCACCAAGCTGTCTAGGTGATGGCGATCACCAAGAGTAACAAGCATGAACTCTCACTTGACCACGCGAAGCCTAATGAGAAGATGGATGCACACTTGTCTACTCTTGAATCACTAATGAGGTTTCACTCTTGGATTCTCAAATCACAAACACCTCACTAGGACCTTGCTCTTCTTGGCACTCACAAACGTGTTTCTCAGCTGTTGAAATGAGCAAAAGTGTCTCCACACACGAGTGGAGCTTCTATTTATAAGGCAGCCTGAAAAACGAACCGTTATGAGCTTCTGCGGGATGACCGGACGCTCCGATCGTTTTGACCGGACGCTCCGGTCAGTTCAACCTGCGCAACAGTTTTCAAGTGATGACCGGATGCTGTTAGGGTCCGGTCAGTACTGACTGGACACGTCCGGTCGCTCTTGGATGCTTACTGTAATCGACCGGACGCTGGATACTCAGGGTCCGGTCACCACTGACCGGACGCGTCCGGTCACACTTTCTCAAGTCTAGACCCTTACTAGAGTCAACCAGACGCTGGCCCTCAGCGTCCGGTCACATTGACCTTCCAGCGTCTGGTCACACCAGACTTGTTCTCCTCGGTCAAATGAACTGACTGGACCCTGTGGCCAGCGTCCGGTCGCACCAGAGCCAGCATCCGGTCAGTATTTGACCCTCCATTCACTTCCAACTCTCGATCATATGTGAATGAAGTTTGCTCCAAAGGATCTTAGGCATTCATAGAAGCTACCTAGAGCTAGTTTTAACAAGTGTGCACCACACCTAACTCACTAGACTCAACTCGGTCAAGCTACCCGTTCATACCCCCCTTAATAGTATGGCCAAAGGAAAAACAAAGTCCTAAACTATTCTAAGTGTCTCTCCAACTCCAATCGACACTTAGAACTAGTCATCCTTAACCTTATCGTCAATCCTTTGAAAACCGAAATGATTTCCATCGTAGGGGCATGACAACCTCGATTGCCCAATCGATCTCCATTACCATGACCTAACTTTATTTGCCTCTGCAAAACACACGTTAGCCATAGTAATCTTGTATTGTCATTAATCACCGAAATCCAACTAGGGGCCTAGATGCTTTCACCTCTAAAGATGGTATTTCGAGCCTTTGCATTCCACTTCTCATAATTTACCTCATCGCCTTGTAAGTTAGTAGCATCCCGAGGTTTTGGGAAGCCTTGTGTGGCGGCTCTAAGTATACCAACATCTAGAGCCTCAAGATACGCCTCCATGCGAATTTTCCAATAAGGAAAGTCATCTCCCTCAAAGATAGGAGGAGGTCCATCCCCGTGAGACATCTTGCTCTGGGCGATTAAGCCTACAAACGTGAGCATGAGGCTCTGATACCAATTGAAAGGATTAAGATGCCCAAAAGGGAAGGGTGAATTGGGCTAATTCTAAATTTCTTTCAATAATTAATTCCTATGGTTAGCCCAATTAACCCCTTGTACCAAAAAAGTGTTTCGAATTGTTCTACCGCACAAAAGACTTGCAACCTAAGTTCCAATCCTACTCTAGCATGGCAATTCTAAGAATGTAAAGACATGAATTGAATTGCACAAAGTAAATGCTCAAAGTAAATGCTCAAAGTAAATAGAGAGGAAAGAACACGGCGATGTTTTGCCGAGGTATCGGAGAGTCACCACTCCCCACTAGTCCTCGTTGGAGCACCCGCACAAGGGTGTAGCTCCCCCTTGATCTGCGCAAGGATCAAGTGCTCTCTACGGGTTGATTCTTTGATACTCCATCGCGGTGAATCACCCACAACTGCTCACAACTTGAGTTGGGTCACCCACAAGCTCCGCCGGGTGATCACCGAACTCCCAATCACCACCAAGCCGTCTAGGTGATGGTGATCACCAAGAGTAACAAGCACGAACTCTCACTTGACCACAACAAGCCTAATGAGAAGGTGGATGCACACTTTGCTACTCTTGATCTTCACTAATGAGGGCTCTCTTTGGGATTCTCAAATCTCAATCACCTCACTAGGACCTTGCTCTTCTTGGCACTCTCTAAGGTGTTTCTCAGCTATTGGAATGAGCAAAAGTACCCCCACACACGAGTGGAGGTGGTATTTATAACGTGGGCTAAAAACGAACCGTTATGTGCCTCTGCGAGGTGACCAGACGCTCTGGTCATGTTGATCGGACGCTCTGGTCAGTATACCCTAAACTCCAGAGTTTACAGTGTGACCGGACGCTGCCAGCCTCCAGTCAGCACTGACCGAACGCGTCCAGTCATGATTTTCCCTCTCTGGAGCCTTACTAGAAACGACCGGACGCTGACTCTCAGCGTCCGGTCACTTGACCTTCCAGCGTCCGGTCACACCGAACGATTTCACCTCAGTCAAATGAACTGACCGGACTCTGCGCCAGCGTCCGGTCACACCGAAGCCAATGTCCGGTCAGTATTTGACCCTCCATTCACTTTCAACTCTCGATCATACATGAATGAAGTTGCTCCATTGGATCTTGGGCATATGTAGGAGCTACCTAGCGCTAGTTTTCACAAGTGTGCACCACACCTAACTCACTAGACTCACCTAGGTCAAGCTACCCGTCCATACCCCCCTTAATAGTATGGCCAAAGGAAAAACAAAGTCCTAAACTACTCTAAGTGTCTCTTCAACTCTAATCGACACTTAGAACTAGTCCATCCTTAACCTTGTCGTCTATCCTTTGAAAACCGAAACGATTTCCATCGTAGGGGCATGACCACCTTGATTGCCCAATCGATCTCCATTACCATGACCTAACTTAATTGCCTCTGCAAAACACACTTTAGTCATAGTAAACTTGTATTGTCATTAATCACCGAAACCCAACTAGGGGCCTAGATGCTTTCACCTTCGCTCTAAAGTTGGTTCTCGTCTCTTTTGGAGTTGTTTTCATTTTTTGTTTGTTTTATTGGTAATCCTCCTTATAGGTGGTCCATCCGGACCCCACCCTTGCGCGCACCGCCCCACCCGCGTTGGCCGCTAGCTCTGCACGTTGCGCTCCCCTGCTCATGGGACGGACCCTGCCCTTGTCTACGTCGCGTGGCCTTGCTTGGACTCACGCCTCCCGTCGCGGCCGCACTCCATCCACCTGCCGAGGTCCGTGTTACCGACAAGCTCCACACCAGCGACCTTTGCGTCACTCCATGGCATCGAGCTCCATGCCGACGTCGAGCTTCGCGTCGACGGGCCTCCATTTTCGTCCAAGCAGCAAATAGATGTTGCGTTTAAAAGCGCATGTTGCAAGTGTCTCTTTCAGAGGTTTCAGAGGTTTGCAAGTGTTTCATGTGGATATTGCACATGTTACAATGGTTGTACATGTACGTTGCAAGCTTTTGTTCCTAATGTTTTATCTGTTTTTAGACATATGTTTGCAAGTATGTTTATCTGGATATTACATATGTTTCATACATATGTTACAAGTGTTTTATCTGGATGTTGCGTATGTTTGGCAATAGTTTCCAAGTGTTTTTTCAGATGTTTTTGCAAGTGTTTCAGATGCATGTTTCAAGTGTCGCATCTGTCTTCAGACGTATGTTGCAAGTGTTGCATCTGGATGTTTTAAAAGAAAGATCGGGTGTTGCACATGTTGCAATGTGACCCACCTACCGTGACCCCTGCTGCTGCTGGGGCACCGCCGTGGGTACGCCTCCGTGGCACACATCCGCAGCTGGGGTGAGGCAGGCGCGGTGGGCGAACTCCTGTCTGTTGCGGCGCTGTGGGGTTACGGGCGCGCTCCTATCTGTTGCGGCGTTGCGAGGTTACGAGGCACGCTTCTGTTATGGGGACGGGACAGGGTGCGCTTCTGGGATGGGATGGGACGGGGACACGATTGATGCACTCGAACGGGAGCAGCGCCTAGACGCCTCATGCGGCCGGACGTTTGAGCGCTAGCCCTTCCGTTGTGTTTATTAATGATTTGTGCTTGTGTATGTTTATTGTTTTTGCGAGATGTCAATGAAGATATTGCTACTCCTGGTTCTAATCCCAGGGAAGAGGATCAGGATATGTTGAGGTTTGGGTGTCGCTCTTATTTCTGATTAGGTGACTTATGGCTGGCGTTGTTTAACTGGATTTAGTTTTTTTTTAGATAATGAAAAATTTCCGACTTCAGTCTTCTTACAAGAATAAGCATCAGTCAAACTTATTACAGTAGCACACCCATAATTAAAATAGGTTCAGAACTAAAGTTCAAGACGGTAAATGAAGGACCATCCATGCGATGTCCATGGCTCTCGGCTCTAGTAGCTTGCAAGCGTCAAGAATCTATCCCTGCCGTCATCCGAGCGCTGCAATAGAGCTCAAAATCGTAACCAGAGTGTCCCTTGAAAAAAAACCTGTAAAAAAGTTTTTGTGTGACCTTTAACAAAAACCACATCGTCCCCTGTGATCCATATTGCCCAGCAAAACACCACGATGATTATGTTTGGAACCTCCTAGTTTTAGTTAGTCAAATCACACCCCTATGTGGATTATTTAACGCTGATTTTACGACGCACGACGGTTTTAGCCTACATGATGCCATGTTACATGGTGTCACGTTAACCGTGAGAGGTAAATTTGATTATGTTAATAGTTAAAGGGGCAAATAGACTTTCAAGGATAAGTTGTACAAATATTTTTTTAAACAATATTTTTCTAGAAAAAATATGAATTAAAATTCTAAAATCTTGTTTAATCACACAAAAATTATTTTAGCTTGGAGAAATATTAAACCAATTTCATATTCTTTGTAAAATCATAATCTACCTTATGGTGCCTAGCCCAAAAAAAAATATACATATGCGCTTTTCAAATCTCCATTATTATATTATGGTGCTTCTAATAGTACAAATTCTTGAAATTGATAAAATATCTAAAACCTAGGTGCTAACAATATTGTTCGCAATTGAACACATGATACTTGGTTACATAGGATTACCTAGGCACCTGCTGGTTCGATTTGGCACCCACACCCAACCCTCGTTCATCTCGGGCTCCGAGTCAAGAGCCAAGGGTGCAACTTGACACCCCCACACCAGTACACCACGAAGGCGGTAGCAAAAAAAAAAAAAAAACAAAGAAAATATTCATAGAAGATTCAAGTAAATCTCTAATGTTCAAGGTAAAACGGTGTTTCTAAGATTAAACCAGAATTAGGATAATTGTATATTTTTTCTAAAAACCATTTAATAATCTTTTAAAAACGTATTTTTTATATAATTCTTATGGTAAAGTCTATTTGGCCCATAAAGATGTAGTCCAAATTATCCTCCTCACGACTGGTGTGGTGCCACATAGACTAAAATCGTTGTGAACCCACAGTTAAAACTAATTTGTCCATAGGGTGTATAGAATAATATGATTTTATACTTTGAGGGGGCGAAATTGGACGGTGTGGGTAGCTGAGAGAGGTAAAATAGATTTTTTTTCCCACCATTTTATATGCACAATAAATTGGGCATCAATCAGTTTGAGGCCCAATATGGCAATATGAAGTCTAATTTGAGTCCAAACTGAATCCAATTTATTGGCACTCAGGCATATTTCCAACAATCTCCATTTCTCCCAGTTTTGATTTGAACATATCAAGACATATTTCCGTGTCAACTACTTGACTGTTCGGAAAAGAGCAGCTATTCTAGTCTAGTAAATAAAAAGCGATCTTTAATTTACATGGGAATGGAGAAGCAATGAAGTGCAGAATTACAAGGTGGCAGCTTTCTGGGGGATCAGGAGCAGCCATGAGCAAGTATATACATTGCAGAAAGGACGAGGAGCAAGATGATACTTCCCTCCGACAGGAAGCATGCATTACAGTTTCTTGAGGCTGTTTTGCACACTGCGATCGTGCATGGTTTTACGACGAGATTACGCAGTTGCAGCTGCGGCTTCCTCGGCCACCTGGGACGCCTGCTGCAGCGTGCAGATGAGGTTGCGGTCCCCGTAGACGTTGTCCACACGACCTGGCAAGAGCGCAACAGGGGAAGCAGAGATTAGATTAGCCTCGCTCGAAGTGTTAAGAGACGAGAAGGCTCGCCCTGGAGACGACGGTTGAGCTATTCGTACCTGTTGTTGGCCAGAACTTGGCGCCCCGGAGCCATGCCGCGGGGAACGCAGCGTACTCCCTGGAATACGGCTTGCTCCATGTGTCACCCATCAAGAGTTGCGGTGGGTGAGGAGCGCCCTGCACAAACAAAGCAAAAACACCTGTGAACCTCTCTCTGTAAACATGCAATGCAAGAGGTGTCCTGGCTGTGTGCAAAACCATCTCCTGTGTGGAAGACTTAGCATGACACATACTCTTTACAGTCAGTGATGACTTCTTTCTTTAAAGTTATTCAGACCCAGTAGGCAAGGAATATGATTCAGAAGGACCTAGAAACCACTGACTATGTGGAGAGAGATACGGCTTCGGCTTGATATGGAACAATTGCTACCTAACTGACAACACCATTTGGCACTAATGGATATTACCTTCAGGACATTGTTGAGCACATCTGCTTTGCCATTTTCTATCTCTGCAATCTCTTCCCTGATGGAGATAAGAGCATCACAGAACCTGTCCAGCTCGGCCTGCCAAGACAAAATGTTATGATATCATAAGCTAATGTGAAATCAACTAACTGATATAATGGGAAGCAAAAGATTGCCAAAAGCTACATATGCTTACCTTGCTCTCACTTTCAGTTGGTTCAATCATAAGTGTGCCAGGAACAGGCCATGACATAGTTGGTGAGTGAAATCCGTAGTCCATCAGGCGCTTTGCCACGTCCTCTGGCTCTATACCAGCAGTCGTCTGACAAAGTTCCAGGAGCCAATTAGAGACTGCAATGCATCGATGCATGGTTCAATTGCTAATATGATTCATATATAAGTACCTTAAATCCTCTTAAATCAATGATGAATTCATGGGCAACAGTTCCGTTGACTCCACGGAACAGAACTGGGTAGTGTTTCTGCAAAAAGATCATTACCAAGTAAATTTTAGAAACTAATTTGATGAATATAACAAATGTCACTAAGGTATGCTATCATGAATGAAAAAGTACCTCCAGACGTTTTGCCATGTAGTTTGCATTCAAGATCGCGATCTTTGAAGCATCAGTGAGTCCCTGTGAACCCATCATGGCTATATATGCATAGGAAATTGGCAGAATCAAGGCAGATCCCCATGGAGCACCAGAAATGGTACCGAGAGGGTCGGTTTTGTCAGGGAGAGGAAAGCCACCAGTGGGAATCTGATAATAACTGGATTAATCAGATGATGTGGTTGTATTTTCTTTTGGATGAAATAATGGAAGCATGCAGAAATTATGAACAAATTTTCTGGTTTAGTGCTCTGCATTTATAGAACGGGTTGATTTGTTAACACATGACCACTAAATAGTGCAGTAGTATCACCTGCAATGCTTTCAACATGAAAGAAAATGATGCAGACACTTTCTTGCTTCACTAGTTTAGGACAGGACATGAAAATAAGTCCTTAGGTTGCAGAATACGATAGGACAACAAGGGTTCTAGTTTCGAAAGAATAGTGTAAGATTTGTCATAGCATAGAGAAACACATGCAGAATCTATCTTAATCTTCAATCTGAACATCTTAGGAAACTGTTCTTGGAAGTTAAACATGGTTATAATAATCTGTTTTGTGTTGTATGAACATGGAACTTTACAAGCTCGTAAAATTAGAGTGCAAGGTCGTGACACTTTCTATAATACTAAACTTGTGTCACAAATCAAGTTATCCGTTGAATAATGGGCAGTACTAATATGCCTCAAATCTGAATATACGCCTCAGGTCGGAATATGAACTTTTACAGATTGACAAACGAGAAGATAAAGAATTAAGGGAACTTACCACTGGGTGAGATGGTAAAAACGGTGCCAAATGCTTCTTAACCCCAATAGGACCCATGCCGGGACCACCTCCACCATGTGGAATGCAAAATGTCTTGTGAAGGTTAAGGTGACAAACATCAGCTCCAATAAAACCAGGGCTTGTTAACCCAACCTGTAAAAAGAAAACTTTTGTAAGCTCAAGGAAATTTCTAGTGATCCTATTATTTTGGCAATAGCTATCCAATAAGGGGCATTTAAGTCCTGTACTAGGTTCAGGTGAACTAGGAGAAAATACTTTTCTTATAGAACAAAAAGTAGTTAGGAACATACAGTTTGATAGATTATACACGAAATTTAATATTTTCAAGAGAACCACAGAATTACTTATCTTGCTAATGCTAAGTACTGAACTCTAATAGATTTGTCTCGTAAGTTCACCACACAAGTATTTTCTTTTCAAAAATAAGAAGAATCAACTTCATCGCATGTTGGAATGCCATCTACACATAGCAATATAAATGTGTCCCATAATTTTTAGAATAATAATTTCTTGAAGAGAGTGCTTGCATAATGAACAAAGTACAGAAGATGGAATAGCAAACTGTGAAAAAATAACCTGAGCATTCATGTTAGCCCCGTCCATGTAGACCTGTCCGCCATTTTCATGAATGATCCTGCAGATCTCATCAATGCCTTCTTCATAGACTCCGTGGGTTGAAGGGTAGGTTACCTGAAAATAAGTTAATATTGTAACACACTGTTATTCTCGACACATAGTGATAATCTTTCAGTATATTAATAGAGATGAAAGAGTAAATGTCCAATGTAAATCCTCATATTTTTTGAACGTGGTGGCAGGAGCTCTGCCTTTCAATTAAGTAAGGGGGAAGTAAATCCTCATATTAAAAGGGCATAACAAGAGCAAGAGTACCATCAGAGCAGCCAAGTTGTCCTTGTTTGCTTCTGCAGCTTTCCTCAATTCCTCGATGTTTATGTTACCCTTGGAATCAGTTCCAACAGCAACAATCTTCATTCCAACCATAGCAGCACTTGCAGGATTTGTGCCGTGTGCTGATACAGGAATGATGCAGACATCGCGGTGGTGGTCTCCGCTTGACTGCATTTTATCAGCATAATTCTGTAACAAAGATTACCAGAAAAGCAAGAGAGGAAAAGGCTAGGCCACATAGATCATGACATACGTTGTGGTATGCACGGATAACCATCAATCCAGCATACTCTCCTGCAGCACCAGCATTTGGTTGCAAAGAGAAAGAATCAAAACCTGTGATCGTGCATAACAGGTTGCCCAAGTCATCAAACATTTCCTATGACAGAAAACAAGTTATTTCAGATGTTTGGAAATTCATGCTGCGAATACTTTGCCATAAGGATAGAAACTGAATCATGGTCCTTACATGGTACCCTGCAGCCTGATCAGTGGGGGCAAACGGGTGCAGGTTTGCGAAGTTGGGATATGTAACAGGCATCATCTCAACAGTAGCGTTTAGCTTCATTGTGCAAGAACCAAGAGGGATCATACTGTGGCACAGTGAGAGATCCTTGGACTGCAACTTATGCAGGTAACGAAGAAGCTCATGCTCTGTGTGGTACCTGCAAGTCCACAGCAGCATGGCAAATCAGAAACATTCCGACAAATTAGTGGACCAGACTGGGCTTCAGATTTCAGAGGCACGTACATGTTGAAGATTGGATGCGTTAGGTAGGGGCTCTCGCGAGCAAGGCTGCTAGGAATTGAGCTTGAGACCTCTGGTGACAGGGATTCAGCTGTGAAGCTGGCCTGAAAGTGTTTGCAATGGCACACCATTTAATTTAATATTTGGGTCTAATTTCACATCGTCATTTAATAACACACGCACATTAAGCCTGTTCGTTTGGCTGTGGCTTGTCGTAAACGATCGTAAATTTCTAGCCGGAACAGTATTTTTCTCTCACACAAATCAGCCAGCAGTACTTCTTCACGAACCAGCAACGATACGAACCAGCCAACCGAACAGGCTGATTATACTTTGCAGTGATTGAATGAGTACTTACTGATTTTCCATTGTTGAACACCTTGAACAGCTTGTCAACATCCTCCAGGGTGGAGGTCTCATCAAATGCTACGGTTATCTATAGGAATGCATCACAATTAGGAGTTAATAAATGCTCAGCTCTGAAAATCATCGCGACGAGCTGGAATGAAATAGTGACATATATAGTGATCGATCAAATAAAATCGCACCGTGTTGGCGTCGACAACCCGGAGGTTCATCTCGTTTTTGACAGCTTCCTTGGCAATTGCACGTGCATCAGAGCACGTGACCTTGACCGTGTCGAAGAAGGGCAGGTCCTGCACGGTCACTGTCCCGAGCTTCTTGAGGCCGTGGGCGAAGGTGCCAGCCAGGCCATGAACCCGGTCAGCGATCGCCTTCAGCCCCGCTGGACCATGGTAGACAGCGTACATGGCAGCCATGTTGGCGAGCAAGGCCTGCCAACCACAAGCGTCCTTGTCACTAACTACTACTCTATCACTAACACACTAGTGTACGATCGATCGGGTCACTGTCAGGCAATTTGGTGAGCGGGGTGGGTGGAGTGCGCTGCGCCGAGAGGTACCTGTGCAGTGCAGATGTTGCTGGTGGCCTTGTCCCGGCGGATGTGCTGCTCCCGGGTCTGCATCGCCATGCGGAGCGCGGGCTTGCCGGTGGAATCGACGCTCACTCCGATGATACGGCCGGGCATGAGTCTCTTGTACTCCTGCGACGTGGCGAGGAACGCGGCGTGCGGGCCGCCGTAGCCCATGGGCACGCCGAAGCGCTGCGCGGAGCCGACGGCGATGTCTGCGCCGATCTCGCCTGGCGGGCGCAGCGTGGTGAGCGCGAGCAGGTCGGTGGCCATGACGACCTTGACGCCGTGGGCGTGCGCGTCCTTGACGAACTGGGCGTAGTCGAGCACCTCGCCCTCGGTGCCCGGGTACTGCACGAGCACGCCGCAGACGTCGCCGCCGCCGTAGTCGAAGTCCTTGGCGTCGGCGACGACGACGCGGATGTCGAAAGCCGTCGGCGCGCGTCCGGCACACGTCGATGGTCTGCGGGTGGCAGTTGGAGGCGATGAGGAAAGTCTTCTTCTTTCCCCTAAGGATGCCGCTGCACATGGCCATGGCCTCGGCGGCGGCGGTGGCCTCGTCGAGGAGGGAGGCGTTGGACATGGGCAGGCCGGTCAGGTCGGCGACCATGGTCTGGTAGTTGAGCAGCGACTCGAGGCGGCCCTGCGCGATCTCCGCCTGGTACGGGGTGTACTGGGTGTACCAGGCCGGGTTCTCCATGAGGTTGCGCAGCACCACACCGGGGACGTGCGTGCCGTAGTACCCCATCCCGATGAAGGACTTGTACGCCTTGTTCATGGACGCCAGCCGCTGCATGTGGTCCAGCATCTGCGACTCGGTGAACCCGGCGTCGAACCTCCCGGAGAACCGCATCGGCGGGGCGCGGATGGCGGCCGGCACCGTGGCGTCAATCAGCGCGTCGACGCCGCCGGGGAACCCGCAGACGGACGCCATGGCCGCCTGCTCGGCGGGCGTGGCCGAGTTGTGCCGCCGCGGGAACGTGTCGCTCGGCTGCAGCGCCGACACCGACACCGGCCGCCCCTGCGCGTGCTGATGGGGAGGAGGCCGGGGAGCGCGGCGCTGCTGCTTCTGCTGCTGCTGCCTCCCCGCGGGCGCCGCCGGCGACAGGGTGGAGATGCCGCGGGACGACGACGTGGTGGGCGAGGCCGCGGCCGCCGCGAGCAGGCGCCGCAGCAGCGCGCGGCTGGCGTGGCGGCGTGCGCGCTCCATCTGGTTGGGTGGGGTGGGGAGGCGAGGGGGGAGGGGGCGCGACGCGAGGCGAGGCAGGCGCAGGAATGGGAAGTGGCCCGCCCCGCGGTGGGAGAGGACTCGGCTTCCGCTCCTGCCGAGAAGAGCGGGCGGCGGCTGGGGTGCTGCCTGCCTGGCTTGGCTAGTAATGCATGCAGGAGAGCAGAGCAGCTGTCCGCCAAGCTGCTGCTAGTATAGTGGAGGTGGAGTCAGCACGCACGCGTGACGCTGACGCAACTGATCGGCAACGGGAGGCGGAGCGCGCGGATGGCGTTTGGATGGACGTGGAGCGTGGCAGGTAGCGGAGGCCCAGCCACAGAAATCGGCAATCGGGGGTTGGCACGGGCGCCCATCCGCTCCGGCGGCTGCAGAAGATTTTCGCCGAGCGCCTTGGCGGTCTCTGAGGCGGTGTTCAGATACATAGAATGTACCGGGCTGTTCGGATACTAATAAAAAAAATAAATTATAAAATTCATCGATAAACCTACGAGACGAATTTATTAAGTCTAATTAATTCGTCATCAGCATATGTGTTAATGTAGCATTTTATTGTCAAATCACGGACTAATTAGACTTAAAAGATTCGTCTCGTAAAGTAGTCGCTAATTTATGTAATTAATTATTTTTTAAATCTATATTTAATACTCTATACATGTGTCTAAATATTTGATGTGACAAGCTGTAAAGTTTTGAACGGAGGAACTAAACGAGAGGGCTAATTTTTGCGGCGCCCACTGCCTCGTCGCTGATGGCCGGGCACGGTGCCTGTCGAAGTCGGCAAACCCGTGCTGGCGACCGCGCCGGGACGGGGATCTGGGGGCCGGATTCTAGCCCCCGGCGAAGCACGTTGGGTGGCGCCTGGCGGCGGGTGGACGGATGCGGTGACGGGCGCGCGGATTGGGTATGCTGCGTCAGTCGGTCAGTGGTTCCGGTGGGGACAGGATTTTTGTTGGGATCCATCACCTACCGCCAAAGAATCTCTGGGAACCAGTGGGGGTCGTTGGAGGAGCGGACCGGTGTCCTTGTTCCACCAACCCCGTAGAGCAATCTCCTATGTTCACCTCGTTCCACCAATTTCAGCTGGGCCACGTTTAGTTTAAAAAAGTTTCTCACAAAGTGATATAGTAGCCATCACATCAAATCTTGCGATACGTGCATGGAACATTAAATGCAGACGAAAAAAATTAATTGCACAATTTGGTTGGAAATCACGAGACGAACGTTTTGAGCCTAATTAGTCCATAATTGAACACTAATTATCAAATAAAAACGAAAGTGCTACGGTAACCAAATTCTTAAAAAAAGGTAGGTTCACAGGAACAAAAATCAAATCTGGGTCTACCTCCGTCTTTGCCATTTTAGATCCACGGGTGCTAATAGTTACCATCACTATTCCTAATTATATGGTGTTTTGATTTTTCTAGATACAGAAATTTTAGATATACACTTAGATATACACTATGTCTAAATGCATAGTTAAAGCAATATATAGAAAAGCCAAAACTTCTTATAATTTGGAACTGAAATGAGTAACAGTTAAAATTAGCAAATCAGAATTCAAACAAGGCTTCTAACAATTAGCCCATTAGTTAGTGGAGGGGTGATAATAGTTCATATATGTCTGTGGTGACTTCGTTAATCTCGAGGAATTACCGTCTTAGTCTTCGAAAATGCTCACTGGGCATACGGTTTGCATGCATGTGTTTATAGGGGTAAGTGTACGTGTGTTGTAAGTGTCTCCGTTGTACCGTGTAATCACAAAAAAACTAAGGTCCCATTTAAGATCCACTAAATTAATTATTAGTCGTATTAACTAGAAAACAATCAACTAATAGCTAGTTGTTAGCTAGGTGCCAGGTAAGACATTAGCTGTGACTATTAGCTGAGGATCCAATATAACCTTGGACAATTTTAGCATCTACTTATATTAGTTACACTACGACTCAATACCCTAATTATCCAACCACCTAGGAGGTGCATCCAAACGGACCCCAGCTATCCAACCACCTAGTTCGTAGCTATTAGCTGCTAACTATTAGTTATTAGTTAACTATTTGTGAAGCTTCTTAAGGATGCTAAAAAACACTAGTTCCAGTTTCTAATCTTCATATAGAGTTAGAAACAAACTATCCGACACTCACTAATTACACATGCCATATTTCTTTGCACCAATTTAGGCCTTCGGCCCTTGAACTATCTCATCCTTAGTGCCGACTCCTTTCAATATAGCCGCCAAGGGCTCTTCAGTCTTCACCAATGAGGTGACCACTGGGATGGATTGAACTGGTGATCCTCCATCGGTCAACACCGTTTTTCTATCCACAACGCTTTCGTCGCAGTTCCTCTCAGCACCCAAAGGGCCTTCACACAAGGCCGACATTGGTTGCTTTATTCTCCCATCGCACTGCCACCAAATATTGGGCTTGCTCAACCAACCATGAACCACTAGTTGCCAGCCCAGGCCTGGGCCACGTTTAGTTCACCAGACTTGGCGCCGCCTGATTCCCTGTAGCAACACTAGTGCCGTTTTGTTTTAATTTGTTAATAATTGTCCGATCGTTAATTAATTAGGCTTAAAATGTTCGTCTCGTAAAGTACAACCAAACTGTGCGATTAGTTTTTGATTTCGTCAACATTTAGTACTACATACATATACCGCAAGTTTAATGTGACGGAGAATCTTCTTTTTGCATAGTGTAAAAGTTTAGAATCGGAGGGAACTAAACACCCCCTGGTCATCGCCTCTATCGCCCCAGCTAGCTAGCCTCGACTAGGGGCTACCCTGTGTCTAGGTCGGTCACAGCCACCCAGTCCACTACTAGGCAAGCCTTTGCCAACCAAGGACCATTAGCGATCTTTAGCAATAGGGATCATAGTGATTCGTAAGGGTTCTCTTAAATATCTAGAAAGTTAAATTTGCCCTTAAGAGCATGTGCATCCTCCAAGAGTGCACACATTCCATATATATCTAATGGTGACGTACAATGAGCACATGCCCTTGAGAGCAAAAAACAGTGTTCCTAAAGCCTTTAGCAAGTTGTCTGTATGCAGTATGCTTGTTCATCGGACAACATCAGTTCAGCCAAATGCTAATACGCTATGGGCTCATTTGTATGAAGCCCTGGATAGAAATTGCCTAGTTAAAGAGGTGCCTTGGTGCGCCTATCTATCGTTTGGTTGGAACCCTATTTTGTTGCCTGGCAGAGGCATGTTGTTGAGGCCCAGGCATATGAAATCGGCACCTGGTGGAGCCAGATAGCACCCCTTGTACTGTAATAGAGCTTTAATGGTGTGTCTTTGTAACACCTCTAGTGTTACGAGCTTGCTTAGCACTAGGTTAATGCCTGATAACGAGTAAATAGCGAATGGCTTGTTTATTTGATTAAACATGAAGAGCAATTTTTTTATAAACAAAGATAAAATATAACTTGTATTTAGTACTTAAATAAATTCGAAGTGCAACTGTGGATTTGATGAATAGGTGTCGTTCCATGGTATTTCTGATAGCTCAAAGATCGAATTCCGTTGAGTCGGCAAACTAATGATTTGTGTTTAAAAGTGCTATCTTGGGTGAATTATATAGTGGGACCTACTTAAATAGCGCTTTAATATTTTGTTCCATGAATTAGTATGAAGTATGGACTATGTCATGTTATGTTGTTAGTTGAAGCCTTAGTTGAAGCCGACGAGGTTTAAAGCTTGTAAAAATTAAGACAAAAGTGTTAACAGGTGTTAAGTTCTAACGAGCCCCTCGACAATTGCTAAGTTAGGGACGATATAGACGATGCTACTTTGGCATTTAAAATTTAACAAAAATGATTAAACAATATATCCATGTTTTTGTATAGTTTGATGATTCATGGCGAGTACCTTAGCTTGGTGTAGTTCGTAGGATGGTCTGACGTAGCGGGGTTACCCCAAGAATTGCTCGAAACTCCTTAGAACACGCGAGGAACCATGTTCGGTGTTCTATTCGCGAACCGGTGCGCTGTGCGACGAACTCATCTTGGTCTTTTTTATCCTTTTTCCTAGTCACTCTTTGGTCACTGCCGAGTACTTTCCTAGCTAGCTGGTGGCGTGGACTTTAGGTTAGTGAAGTTGGCCGAACCTTAACCACGCTGTTTGGCAGCCTTGGCATCGCTTTACAAAGCGTGCACAGCACTGGTTTTGGTCGTTTGGCCTTTGGCCGCGGTCACCACGGGTCTCAGCGCGTTCTGCCATGTTTGGCCGCGCTGTGGCCTGGCTACTGGCTGGGCGTCTGGCCGAGCCTATCCACCGTCGCCGCGCTGCCGTCACTGAGCGTCTGATCGCTCTCCTGCCATGCCTTGCCCCGCTGCCCTGCTGGCCAGCCTTGTGGCCATCGTCTGCACGTCGGGCCTGGCATGACCGTAGTCGCCCCCTGTTGTGCGCAAGCTGTTGTTGGCCGTGGCGGTAGCTCTCGCGCACCAGCATAGGTCTACGACCCGGCTGACCGACACTGACTGCCTTATTGTGCGCTGTTGTTGCCTCGCTGCTGCGTTGCTGGGCACGCATGAGCAGTCACGCTGAGCCGTTGTGCCCGTGTCGTGTCGCGTCCCGTCGCGCCGTGCTCAGCCAGCGCCACGCATACCTGCCGCCTTTATGCATGTCACGACACCGCTCGGCTGCTGCACGCTGTGTCGCTGCGCCTATGCTGTGGCCGTCTCGTCGAGCTACCTCCTTGTCGGGTTGTCGATGCCCTTTCCCGCGTGCCTCGCCGTTTTGCTTCAGCCGCCCGCTCTCGGACAAGGCCAGGTGGTCCCGTCGTGTAGCCGCCCATCTCCACCGTCTAGTAGCGTAGCCGCCTTGTCACTCGCACGACCCAGCAAGACAAATCATGCCCTGTGTCGCGCACTGTGCCCTGCCGCGCCCTCGTGCTGCTGTCGGCAGGCGCCGTTCAAATTCACAATGCGTGGTCCATCTCGAGTCGATTCTTCGTGTTAGTAGCTAGGTCATGAAGCTAGCTAAACTGCCCAACCCGCATAGAGAACCTAGAAGTGCGTTGTTGCCGACCAATTTGGCATTTCCGTCGCCAGCCGGTCAGCTCGCCGTCCGAAGTAGGGTGCAATTAGGGGGTAAGGTCCTAATCGTCGGTAGTGGTTCAATTGTTGGCACCGGTAGTTTTGATTTGACCCCCCTCTATCGTGTGCTCACCTCCCTTTGGCCAGGGTCCTCACCGGTGACTGCGGTGACGCGGCCATGTCCCGCTGTCTTGGTCGCTCGCATGTGGCTGGGCCGGCTCGACCAGTCCTTCGCTCCAATCGTCTCCACAGCATGGACCGCGATGAGCCACTGCTGCTTTCCCCCCATCTTTACCTCTCCATTAGCATCCTAGGACGTCGGCGTGCTCGCGCCACCATGGCGGGTGGCTTGGCGGCGCGGACAGAGTGCTAGGACCGTTGTTTTTCTCTCAACCGTCGTCTTGGAGTTCGTCTTGACCCTGCGGCACTCGTCAGCTTGCTCGGGTAGCCGGGCCCCGCTCTGTTGGCCGGCATAGGTGTGCTGTGTCGGCCGGAACTGTGTCGCTGCGCCCAGGTGCGACGGGGATTTCGTATTTGCGAAGGTGATGTATTACGGGGTGCTCGGTGCGAAGTCCGTCTCTATTGTAATAGTGCGTGGAGTCATCGTGTGATAACCGCGTAGTACGAGGACTTTTTTACAAAATCGTCGGCGCTCACGCGAGCTTTGCATCGTGGGCCGCTCGTTAGTCCGGCTTGCTGCGTGTGTGAACGTTCCACGTGGGTCGAGGGAGTTGTTGGGCCGAAAGGGGTTGTCGTCGGCCCTTTTCATTTTCTACTAGGTAGCGTGCTCGTGCGTTGCTACGGGATAACTAACATTTTGTACTAAAAACACACGGATCGCACGATAAGATAACAATATTGTAAAAATTAAATACCAACGTTATAGTGACATTTAATCCAAAAGGCAAAGTTTATGAATTTAACACAGTCACGGAGTATGCGGCGTCAGTAGGCTCACAAACTCTACTTTATAGATATTTCCAGTGATGCGGCTAAGATAATGTTTTATATTGGCAGGAAGAAATCTCTATATCCATTTCTTTCGTGCTCACAAACTAATGACCCTAGGTGCAACAATGGAAAATACAAAGGAGCTATCCTCGTGAATGCGCGGAACCAACGCCACTACGATCGTGCCATCCCACGACCACTGGTATGGTGTTGTTTAGCACTATTGTTCACTATTATCAGCCAACTTGCTTCGTTGGTTTTATTCAAGTAATTTATGTTTGTAATTATGCAGGTGCTAATTCGGTTGATCCCACATTGGCACATGAGAAAAGTGGGAAAGTCGACAAAACTTATGGTTTTGAGAACATACACGTGTAATAGTTATGAATGGTTACAAAACGAAATATTATGAACAAAACACTGAAAGTGTCATTTTTATAACAATAATATAACACATGTTCAATTTTCATTATGCCATCACACAAGTGTATATACAACATCTCTGTGTCGAGTCTGATAAACCATTTAAAAATACCTAGGAACAGCAACAAATATGGCATTAGTGAGATATTATTTGTACAATATAAATTGAATGGAAAAAATGTATTGTATGTGTTAGTAATGTTCTGTTACCTCGCATATGGCGTTAGAACCTCCTTAAATACAATATTCTTCGTGAAAGTTCCATCCGCTATTGGGGTCTTCTTATCCTTATCTTTTTTATTTGACGCATTCTTATTTTTTTCCTCTCGGCATTCTTTTTAGCATTTTTCTTCTCTATCTTTTTGGCCTCCTCCTCTTGTGCCTCCGCATCAGACAGGAGGGCAAGGATCTTAATATTGGTTCTTGACGTGGCTCTAGACATTGCAACGTACAACTGACCATGAGAGAACATCGGTGCAGGTAGGTACACACCCACATTCGGGATAGTTTGGCCCCGTGACTTGTTGACTGTCATGGCAAAGCTTAGCCTGATAGGAAACTGCTTCTCTTAAACTGGAACGGGAACATCTCATCATCAGACGGGTATAGCGGTATTCGAGGAAGGAATACCTGCTTCCCAGCATGCTGCCCCACCACGATTTCAGTGTTAATTGTATTTCTTTGGAACCCCCGCACCACCAGCCCTTGTACCATTGCATAGCCCATTGGCAGGGTCAATATTCCTAAGCAATATGACAGGACACCCGAGCTTGAGCTTCAAGACGTGGGGAGGCAGCCCATTGGGGGTCAAACTGTTAAGGAACTCTAATGGATAGTAGTTATGTGGATCATCTATCGCGGAGTCAAAACTGTGATACACCGTCTCGCCGCCCTGGAACATATCAATCATTTTCATATTGATCATGTCCACCCAATCGTTACTTGTAGATAAAATCGCTCTGGTGGTGATGTAGTCTTTGTTCGCCATGTTTGCATTTAGATCTAGAAAGATGATGTCGATCAATGTATGAAGATCTTTTTCGGCATCTCCAGAGTACGGGACACATATCTCGTTTAGAATACGTACATTGCCATCTCCGTTAACCTCTTCCGTTCCACCACCAATGCACAATAGATAATCTGCAAACCACGGGTCACTCTGAGCCCTCATGTTGTGGACAAGCTTTAGGTGGCGCATGGATTCCCAAAGATACGACCTTCGTAGAGAAGCACCGACTATTTGAGCTCTGGATCCTTTTCGCACAACAGGGAGGACTTGTCTGAAATCCCCACCAAGGACAACAGTCTTTCCACCAAATAGTAGGTTTGACCGGCCCATTATATCCCGTAGGCTGTTGTCTAGTGCTTCCACATTTTGCCTCTTTGTCATAGATGCCTCGTCCCAAATTATGAGAGCTGCTTGCTGCAGCAACTTAGCAGTACCACTCTGTTTCGTGAAGCTACAGCAACCTGCCCTCTTGAAGAGTGAGGGGTATCTTGAAATGCGAGTGGGCCATCCTCCCACTGGCATTATGGCTGCTATGACTCCAGATATAGCTAGTAGCCATGGCAAGCTTGTCCTGGCTACGTAGTTTTGCAAGAAGTGCCCTATACAAAAATGTCTTTCCCGTCCCACCAGGTCCATCCACAAAGAACAACCCGCCTTGTTTGCTGTAGACAGCGGCCATTATCTCATCATAGGCAGACCTTTGCTCGGCGTTGAGTGAGTCGCACAATAGCACATCTTCGGGATTCTAGCTCGACGCTAGCTTCCTCAAATATCTCATGAGGAATATGGCTGGCATCATCATATGAGTGATCAATATCTAGAAGAGGAAATGACCTTATGTCCTTCCCCATAGACTGCAGCATGTTTCTAATGTCTATCAAAACCATTTGTTGCACCAGATCCAGGGATGGATGATTGCTATTGTAGTCCTCTGACATTGCATCATAGTGTTTTTTCCACAACCCCATCACATCATGCGGTTCGCAGAATACCAATATTGTTGCAAATAGCCTCTATAGACAGGAAGGCATCTGGAATAAAGTAGCTTCAGTTAGACATTCATCCAGTGTATTGTCTTCTTTGATTAGACCCCTCCTTTCTGCAGCTTCACGGAACGAAGGTAGTAGCATGCCATCAACCGTCCTCAGATGTTCGTATGATGTAGCACCAGCAACATTGTTCAAGAGAACACGAAGAAAGTAACGTTCTCCCTCAGCAGGATGAGCCAAGATGACTCTTCCAACTTGAAAAACAGAGTTTTTCCTTTTCTGCCAGAATTTACCATCAGACTGCCAGGTAAAATGCTCCAGGAAGTCCTGATATAAGATTCCACGGGCTTCCTCATGATGCATGTTTGCATCAAAGTATGCTGTCAGCATTGACTCTTCTACACCTGGCCTATTAACGATGCGTTCGACCTTATCCCATTTATGAAATGCCACCATGTGCATGTCGGGTAGATGAAGCTGCAGTTGCTGTACTGGTGGATGGTTCTTGCTCAAGTCAAAGCCATATATGCTCCATAGTGCTTCTAGAGGCATCACCCATCGGGCATCTCTATACTGCTTGATCTCATCAATGTTCCCTTTCTCGTCTGCTTTGTCGGTCTCCCTCATCACCATCGATGCCCTGTCATGTCCCTTGTATATGTATTTGAATAGATACTTTACTGATTTAATGCTCCGACTGGCCTCAACATTGATATGGCAGTTGAAGGTATGTAATAGGCAAGGGTTGTAAGGCATGACCCATTGATTGTCTAGGTAATGGCCTCGAAACTTTTAGCGTGTGGCCATCATTGCGTCGCCGATAGATGGGGTACAAATCCTTTCCCTGTGACGTTGCCTCACAGAATGGGCGCAGGGTAACGATTCTTGAATGACCCATGGCCCACCGTGCACGGACAGTATGGATTTAGCGTCCCGCAGGGACCATGCATCATATGCTTCATCACCATCTTGTAGAGCTCAGGGTACTTCTTCTTGTTTGGTAGCTCTGCACTGATAATCATGTCATATTGCTCGGGACATGTGAGCTTGTACTTCCGTTCCATTATCAGCAAGAAGTGTGCATGCGGCAAGCCCCTCTTCTAGAACTCCACTACATATACGTAGGCCTTCACCTTCCCAAGTATGTCTTTCTCCATCAACATTTTCCCTCATCGCCTCTAACTTTGCTCTGAAGACCCGTGTGACTGAGATCTAGGCGGTCCTATGGTGTCTGGCCTAGATAAAGTTCATTCTTGATCTCATCCCAGTTAGGGTTGCACATCATTGTGAGGAAGATATCAGGTTTACCATACTTTCACTCAGAGCCATTGCATCCATGTATCGACGCCTCATATCATGGGGTCCTCCGATGAATGATGAAGATAGGACAGTACGCCTTCCGACATTCTCAGCAGATCCTTCACCCGAATGCATGTTGTCCACCAGGCCTTGGTATGGGTCAGCCCTCAAAGTATCCTGATTGTTCCTCATGTAGTCTAAATGCGAGCTCTCATTCTTGATGTAGGTGTCGATGGCGAACTGTTGGAAAAGACGCCGGCCATAGAGTATTGGATTAAATATCCCTGGCCGCATCTAGAACTTGTAGCAGTAGTAGTCGTGCACGGAGACACATGTATTCGAAACAGGTTCTATAGGGAGACATTGTTTGAATTAGTATCATGCATTAACAGAAAAGAGTTTATATTGCATTATAGAAAAGAGTTCAAGTTACCTCCATCATCATCATCATCACCATTCTCAGCACGCTTTTTGCGGGATTGCTCGAGCTCGATCAACTTGAGCCATAGTCACACCCACTTTTGGAATGCAGTTGTGCCACCTGAGCTCACCCATTGGAAAGAACACCGGGTATGACAGTGGGTCATAGCATGCATTATATGAGCACTATGCTTGTAGGAGAACACTATGCTCGAATTGGCCATGACGCTCACTCCCCTCAACCTAGATGGCGGACCACCTCTGATGTCAATGGCACGTTATATGTTCTCTGGTCAAGCCGCTGGTCAAGGTTCAACTCGACCCGGTAATCCTCGAGGTTTTCAACGTGTCCCATACTCCTTAGTTGCTGAGAGTAGGGATTCCCATTAAAGATACTAACCAATTGCTCTATAACTTCTCTATCTTTTTGGGTGCATTGCTCACGGCACTTGCTCATCCGATGTTCGAGGGACGGATCGTCGTCATAAAAATAAAGCTCGAGGTGTCTCTTTTCGACACCATCCTCTTTACCAAATGATCGTATGTTATGGTAAATCTGGCCATGGGCACGGAATGTGTAGACACCGCATATTCGCATGTTAGTGGTCACACGATCTAGGTGGTAGTACAGAGAAGTGAAAGAGAAGTGGCCATTGAAATATCTGATGTTTGCACGAAAGTGCCTAGCATCAGCGTCCGAGCTTGACCACAACCTCATGAGCTCTGGTGGTGTCTCAGGAGTTGAAAGATGAATCTTTCCACCCTGATAATAGAATCTGGGCGGTTCACCCTCAATTTCTTTGCAGTTGCAGTGCTCGTAGTTTGGCACCAACGGTAGCATGTGTGACTCTAACGGGACATTAGCATAAACCCTATCGTATGGATCCGGGACATTAGGCTCACTGTTCTCTTCCTCATCCATGTCAAGAATGTGCTCAACGTCGGTTCCCTCCTCCTCATCTTCTGATAAAATGTTGATGTGTTACGCGTTGAAAGAAAGTTTATGAAATAATGTTTTGACTATTACACGATGTACATTGTTCGGCGAAAAAGTACGCCTCATCCTCTTCCTCGTCCTCCTCAAATATGACATCCTCATCATAGTCTGTGCAACACAGCCACATATATGATGAGGGAAACATAATGGCATACAAAAAAACAAAAAGGATAAATTTAATAAAGAAAATACCATCCTCGACCATAGAGTCTAGGCGTATGAGCTTGTGCACCTGTTTGGAGGCATTGAAGAGGTACTGTCAACTACAGACGGTTGTGTCTGTGTACCTGTGCAATTATTAGGTGGTGGAACTAGAGTTTCCTGGGTAACACCACCTAGTAGTAACAAAAGGTATGAGTTTTTAGAATAGAAGAGCGAAGGTGAAAGTACCGACAATATATACTGATCAAGGCTAATTACCGTTGTAAACCACACTCGTTGAGTTGGGTCAGTTCGAATCATTGCACTTTCCATCCGCACACCCTCTAGCACTTCTTCCAATGTTTGCTTCAAAAGCTCGATTGTGACGGGATAGAAGGGCATTTCTCTCTCCAGTGGTCACTCGTTGCCTATGTATGGTCTGTGTCGTAAGCCACTTCAGGGGTCTAGACTTCTAGATTTTGAACTACAGTCAGCGCGACGTTAACAGGCGTGCCCCTCAATTTGTGTATTTCCATCTCGTGTGAAGGCGCTTCATGCGATTGAGGTGAAGAAGGGAAAATAAACTGAGGGTTAAAGTGAGGGCTCTCTATGGCTATTGAGTCTAGATGCAAATTGTTTGCTCGGTGTTCTCTCACCATCCTATTATATTTTTTCTTGCTCTCTTTTCGTTTCAACTCCTTCTCTTATGGAGTCATTTGTAGTTTTCTTGTAGCATTTTTCTGTGCATACAAGTCATGCTGTCTCTTATTTAAAAGCGCCTTTTGTTCAGGAGACTATTGCAGCCCTTCGTGCTCTATCTAGCTCACGCTTACGCTCTTTTGGACACGTGACAATATTGTCGATGGAACTGGATGCATTTACAGCACCTATATATAATAGAAAAGTACGGTCTCAAATAAAATACAGAAGGGCACATATTGCAAGAACATTAATTTATTATTACATTATCATGAACCACAATTGGGTTGCCCACTACACTTTTTCTTCTCAAATAGATAACATTAATGAAAAAAACAATGTACCTAGGTTTAGATCAGGTGATGCATGAGTCAATCATGCCACTTTGATCTATACATTTATTAGAGTATTCATCTACATATATATAATAATATGATATTAACCTTGGCCTCGGCATCATACAAACACAAGAAAAAATCATTAGTATTTAGGAGAAAAACCAAAATGATACATGTGTTATCTTTATCAATCTTCATGGGATTGTATGAGTTGTTTCGATGTAGCCAGTCACTATCTTCATAGACATCAGTGCTTTCCGTGGTCGAATCAACTTGGCATTCACTATATATTAAATAAACTAAAAATGGCAACACTGAATTTAGAAAAGCAAAATTAGATTTACCTGCTTTTTTCTGATGATATCGTTCACGACGCTTTCTATTTTTTTCATTTCTTTCTTCCTGAGTCATTGCCGTCGATCGTGCCTTTTCTCTTTCCCTTTTTAGCTTGGTGGCATCCGTGTTTTCCTTTGTCTGATGATACTTTTCCCTAAGTTTTTTATTTTTTTTCATCCCTTTCTTCTTGAGTCATTGATGCATGTCGTGCTTTTTCTCTTTCTCTTTTACGCTGCGCACGTTCATCTATTTGCGCTTATGAATTTGATGTTGTATGGTCACCTGTTTGAAAATAAGTTGATAAATATTTGCTTAATTACCGTAAATAATACAAGTGAATGCATCTATGGACATGAGTATAAACAATTACCTCCATTGATGATGTTTGTCAACTCTTCAAATGGTGCACGACCTTCATTATTTTACATATGTTCAATTGTGATTTCACTGAACACAAAATTAACCAATAAATTCGTATTATCAAACTTGTCCATGAGAGAGTTGATAAAAAGTTCCATTGATGCTAGAAAGAGTGAAATACTCCCTCCGTCAAAAAAATATACTTTGACTAAGTTTGTATTAGAAAATACTGATATTCATGATACAAAATAAGTACCATTAGAGACACACATGCTACAACTATTTACTCACAGAGAAGGTGGCCAGCGACGTGGACTTACGTAGAGGCGGCCGGCGGCGTGGACGCGCGGGAGGCGGCCGGCGGTGCGGAGACGTAGGTTGTTCCTGAAATTAATACAACGTCTGGTCTTCCTTTTATTTATTGAACTGCATCCGAAACCCCATTAGCATCTTGCGTCATTCCTTTAGTTGTTCCTGAAATTAAGCATTCAAAATTTATATATAAGAACCTAATCTAAGCATATCAACAGAAACCGACACTATGAGGCAAAAAAGCCTAACAATAACTGAATTATTTTTTGCATCTTTTCATCTCAGGTCTGGTTGTGAATGGCTAATTGGAAAAGAAAAACACAAGAATTCCCAATTGCACTAAATTGTTGGTTGCAGATATGATGAATCTTCACAGCACCCAAATTGGAGAATGCATGGATAGTCATGAGAGCATACACTAAACCTAACAGTGCAGCTATCTAAAATTGATATGAATCGTCGCAGCAACCAAACTGGAGAATCGATGAATATCCATGATGGCATACACCAAGTAATAAAAGCACGAGTAAACTCAAGTTTTGTCATTTAGATTCCTGATGGAGAAGGGTTAGAGGGTGGGTTTACACAGTAATAAACTTCAAGTAGGATGTTCCACAAGTAGTCAGATTTACATATTTTCTATTTTTTAATATTAGGTGACCATAAATTTTTCAGCAAAACTGACAATTAGAAAGGCTGGTTTGACAAAACAACAAAGCATGCCCACAGGCTTAGCGTTCTTGTAACCTGTAGGTAGGCATGGAAAATTGATTGTCAGGAAACTATAAATATCTTCATGACTGTCAACTTGAATAAATGCTAACCTTAGCAGATTTAACCAAGGAGCCAGTAATGAAATAATTTTTGACAATAATGAAATGGTATTATTTTGCATATGTTCCATTGTGATTTAAGATGTTTCCAGGGTTACCTTAATTAATTGAGAATGCTTAATATTATTAAAAATGTGAACTTGTGGGAATTTTTGTGAGAAAATGGTGATAGTGTTGATCCTAAAAATTTTACAGTAAACTCCTAACATTATTAGCTGTCCACTGTAATTTTTGTAGCTCTAGAATAATTAGTTTACTAGATAGATAATGATGCCCTATTTCAAATAAAGATTAAATCGATAGAATAGAATAAAGAAACATCTTGGGATTGTATAACTAAAACATCTGTTGGAAAGTAACATCTTATTCGACAACATGGATATGTAGCCTAAGTACGGTCATCGTTAGAACTAGCTTGTTAACTTGAGAGGCGTAAATCGTATTTTTACGAGTCACGATGGCAGTTGATTAATTACGTCTTCGCATCGCATCGCATTGCATATCATAATAGGGACGTCGATGGATCACGGAGTCATTGGGAGTTGCTGGAGAAATGGTACTTTTGGAGATCGTGTCGCCATGATGGAAAGCTAACTCTAATTAAATCTTACCTAGGCAAGCCCCGGTGCATAACCTCTACTTTTCTTAACTTTAAATTATATTTGTGCATTAAGTTTTAAGGAGTTGAATGAAACCCACTTGCATATATATATCTTTATCCTATGAGTCTTACTAGCATGACAGGATCGTGTAGATTGCTATGCTACAGGACTCCGATAGAAGTCGAGTGATTGTCTGTCACTCGCGAGAGATAGGAAATTTATTACTGTATTATTATCACTTGAAAAATATAAATGGTGGAATAATAAATGGTGACCGGGTAGGAATATGATTTGAGTATTGGTGGGTGTAAGAGGTTGTGTTCCGCGGCCAACGGGGCATAGCTTGGTTACACTGTTTTCTCTGTCTGTGTCGGTTAAGGACTGGCCGTTGCATTGGACGCTAGGCAAGTCACAGACTTATTATCCCGAACACATACTTGGGTATGGGCGCTTGAAAGACTTGTTACTCTCTTGTCATGGGTTTTGACTCTTTCTGAGCCGACTGTCATGGTGGTTTTTGGGTTAGGAGGTCCTTGCACCGCACTAAGTCCGGGGCTCAGGGGCAGAGGCTTGGAGTCCTAGTTTGGACGAGGACCTAGACCCTGTGACAAGAGGATAGTGGGTTGGTCCTGCTTGTGCCTGAGGTACAAGCGGGGCATGTGTTTTTGGTGTACCCAGCTGGGGACATGGATTTGCGAATCGCCGCCGTGTCGGTACGGCTTGTCTTAACTCTAGCACCATAGTAAGAGCTAAAAGATGAAAGATGGAAAAAAGAAATCTGATTGCTTACCACCTGCTTGAAAGTAGCACAAGTGCTTACATAGAATGGTTAGTTAATGAACTAATGCACTGCTAATAAAAATCGAATATAAGGACGCACATTTAGTAATGCTTCGTGCTGATGCAATAAACCCACAAGCCAGATAGCCTTGCATATCCTTGGAGTCTTTTCTTTCCTCCTATCGGGTAAGTCTTGCAGGGTATAATTAAGTACTCAGGGTTTTATTTCCCCTGTTGCAGGTGACAGGTGGATGCTAGAGCTGACTCTTATGTGTGGATTCCTCCTAGTGGGCTCAGAAAGGATTTCCTTTACGCTGCGATCATAGTTTTTATTCATAACTCTCACTAAGTGTTTTTATAAATGAAATTTTTATAATCTGTTGTCCTACTTTATTTATCAATGCTTCATCATACCATGAATAGCTATTTATTTCCACTGTAATTCTGATCACATGTTTATATTCCGCTATTAATTTAAATTGTCCATAGTTCTGATAATATGATTACATTCCGCTGTTATAACCATAAATAGTATACTCTGATGTTGTATTAAAAGTGATATAAGAAATGGTTAAGAATGATGTAAGCTTTATTCTCTCATTTGTGATCCTGATGGAAAAATATGGATTTTCGGGTTCTCCCCTAGGGTGTGCCCGACGGGATCGCGTAATTTAGTGTTCTCCCTTGAGTGTTTAGTGTCTAATGGAAGACAAGCACTCCTAGGAGGCATTAGATTAGGTGGTTCTACCACAGTCTTCAACCAAACAATATTTGCCCATGCTTGCTTAACCTGGCAATATTTACCAAGTTCTCAGGCTATCTCTAGGCTATAGTTTTACTTAGGCAACTAATCTAGGCCTTGAACCAAACAAGTCCTCTATGCATGTATATACCAAATTATGTACAATACAAAGGAAGTGCCTAAATCAAATTTTGTTTGCTAATGCTGCATGTACATATCACAAGACAATTACCTATAACATTATACAATATCAGGGGAGTTTGCGATTCATGACTAGTTTAGTTCTTACTTATAGAAAAAGGCAGTCCAACAAATATCTGCAAAGAGCATAATATGTTTAGTTCTTGGAGATCAAATTATTTGGCATGTTTTTTATTGTAATCATAATGTCTGGGGACCAAATTATTTGACATGTTTTCATATTGTATTTGGATGCCAAATTATTTGGCATGTTTTCATATTGTAATTGTAATTCCACGCAAGAACATATATATTTGACTTGCTCAGTGTTGCGTGTTTCTTGGAACAATTAAGTAATCCTAGCTCCAACATATTTATATCCTTGTTCGGGAGAGCCTTTTACGTCCATTGCATAATGTGTCCATGTTGACATTAAAGTTATCAATTTTAGAGACCTTTTTGTCATAATACTGTAAGTGTTTTTTTGACCAAAATATATGCATATTGCAAAGAATTTGTTTTCATTTACATGACAACTTTTACATTTAATTTATAAACACATGCTACAAATGACAAACAACCACCATACATCATTGTAGGCCCATACGACGTTATTTGCATGAAAACCTCTCATTCTTAGAGCTCAAGGTATGTTGTAACCGAACAAGTGGACCTACTTTAGGGTGAAGCCACAACTTCAATATATATAGTGGATATGCCCCCATGATGTAGTTGGTGGAGTGGAACTAGTTTCTGTAGGGTGAAAACTAATAAATAGACTGTTAACCTTTGGTTATTGCTAATCTTGATAGGCCAGACATGAAATGAAAAGTATACTATGCTCAGCTGCAAAAAGTAGATCTTTGCAACAGGCCAACCATATATACTCATAGGTGGAAGCAATCAAGAGCCTTTCATCTTAAAGTGAAAATAGCACACTATGAATGGATTATCGTAATCCCATGTTTTCAATAATTTTGCCATTGTTGAATATAATAATGTGCCCATACAAATGTGCTGGTGTTTATAGTATGCTTTTCAATCTAACATTTCATCTTAAAGTGAAAAATAGCGCACTATGAATGGATTCTCGCAATCCCATGTGTTCAATAATTTTGCCATTGTTGAATATAATAATGTGCCCATACAAAATGTGCCAATGTTTATAGTATGCTTTTCAATCTAACATGCCACCAATATAGTTAGAAGTACTAATACAACAATAAATTGTTAGGTGCCCCAAGTTTTTTGAGCCAAATATATGTTTAGGCCTCTTGTTTTCAGAAAATAGCATAATACAAAAAGAACAGTGCAATCTCTTTGTTTTGAATGTCATACTTACTAGTATTGATCGTATCATTTCACCAAATCATGCCACACAAAATCATGTCAATGTTTTTTTTTTCCACTAGTGCGATGTCAATAAGAAACTTTAACATACTTAGACATGTACAGTGGCAGAGCTTGGTCATGAATGGAGAGTGGGGAAATATGATATGATATAATATGCAAGAAGAGGAGGATATATTAACATTTCATTAGTAATTAAAGTAGTAAAGCTAAGACCTTCATTAAGAATTGATCAAGCTTAGGGGAGCTATGGCCCACTATGGCCCTCACTAAGCTCAAGGGATATGTACAAACATCATCAGGCTGTTCGGTTGGCTGGTTCGTATCGTTGCTGGTTCGTAGAGAAGTATTGCTGACTGGTTTGTGTGAGAGAAAAATACTGTTCCGACTGAAAATTTACGATCGTTTACGACAAGCCACAGCCAAACGAACAGGCTGTTATATGATTCTGGCAAATTGATGGCAACTTTAAGGCTATTTGTTTCTAAATATTCCATGTTAATGGTCTCATATATATTGTTGGATAATACTGTTAAAATGTAACAAGCTACCTTGTTAGGTCGCACACATAAAGATCAAACTAAAAAAAACAACCACATGTAGCACACTTAGCTTAAAAGATTTCCAAGTGTTTTTTTTTTCTCTACAGATCCAACTAATATGTTTGGTTGAATGCTTACCAACTACCAGTTGTTTGCTATCCGCCATAGTCGTGATGTGTGGACAGAGTACGTTCCTTTGTTTTTGGAGGAAGCCAACAAATAACATGCATGGTCAGTTGAATATCTAGTGGACCAAGGGTATCACACAAAGCTTGTCTCTGGAACAAACAGACAAACCAACTCTGGATAGTGGCGCACTGCATGCAGTGGTGTCACAAAGCGACCCGGCGTCACAAAAAACCAAAATAATCGCAATAAAGAACAGAAAAGTTCCCATCGCCACGCAAAAACCAAGTGGACTGATATCATTCTCAATAAAAACGTGTAGAGAAAAAACATTAAAAGACTGTACCTGATCACGGAAAACATGACAGCTAATTGAAAAGAACATGTATGGTAATCAAAATCCGTGGGAGGATTGTTTTCTTTGAAGGGCTGCAAAGATTTTTCAGGTTGAGTACTGAATACAAGGTATGAAAGGTTCAAATTTTATCTCAGATTACTAGGTAGTTTAGAGCATCTCCAAGAGTTTCCAAAACCCACTCTCAATCTTGATTTTTTGGCGAGATTGAAAAAAAACTGCTCCCCAACAACTCCCAATCTTAACTCTCAATCTTTCCGCGGGAAAATCCACCCAGCCACGCAGAAATATACGCGCGCGTTTTGATTAGCCAATCTGGAGGTGAAAGGATGTGGGGTGTGTGGGGGGTGGGGGGGGGGGGGGGACAAGAAGTACAGGATTCCCAAGGCAAATGTATAAAAGAGAAAGATAGTGTAAAAGCGGATATGGTGATTTGAAAATAATTCTGATTCAAAATTGTCTTCTATATTTTAGGAGCAGGGTTTTAGAAACTGTTGGAGAAGCTCAACAAATGTACTCCCAACTTTTTTTAGTCACTCAGAAAACTCATTGATACTAATTCATTTTTTGGAAACTATTGGAGATGCTCACATTGACTAACTCCATCCATACGTGTCTACCTTTTAAACCTCACCCATGCATACATCCATGTATGTCTTTTAAACATAAATGACTCATGTAATCGTAGCTAAAATCAATGACATGCATACATGTCTTTTTAAACTATGTCTTAATAGAAAATTAAGCAAGTTAACAACCCAACTAATTAATTAGTGATAGGTAAATTAGTCTTTTGCTAGACTCCTTATTTGGTCCTAAAATTGTTTACGTAACATGTATATTAAGATCGAGGAATATATAGTTAAATTACAAAATACTAAAAGAATACTCTCCACATTTGACTTTGTATACTGTCTTTGATGTATGTCTTTTTTTTTTGAATCACAATACTGACACAAACGCTCACGGTTCTAGATATAAGAAAGTAAAATAAATATGCATAAGTAGAAATTCTAAGGGTTACACGTAAAAACATCACAGATCTGCAATGTCCAGATAGTATAGGACCTATTCTGCAAGAATAATAGATGTATATGTAGATTTTGTAAGGACACACAGAAGAGTTATACTTTTTTCTCGAACATGCCAAAGAGTTGCACATCATTTTATTATAAAAGAAAAGAGTGTGTCATAGAGTAAAGGAGATGAGTCCCAAAACAAAATGCATCCAAACACACCTAGGAAAAACTACAGCCCACATTGCAAAATTACAGTTTTTTTAGAATTGCAAAATTACAGATTTACATGCCATTTTTTTTAGAGTTTAAGGGCCTTGCCCCAGCCTTAGCATTAACCAAGACAAAACGTTTACAGCGTCATCCAATTTAACAAGTACCCAGCTCAACATCGAGCACTAAGAAAAACGCACACCAGTAACAGCTATTACATTTGCCAGGCAGATTTGAATTGAACTAAGCTAAACCACTTGTTTTCATCCACCTTCCCCACCATTTCCTCGAAGCCAGCAAGGCGCTCCCTCACGTCTGCTGGAAGAGCTTGATGCTGCCAATCATGCGCATGCTTGTAGAGATAGCTCTCCCAGTCTTTTCCTACCTGAGACAACCGGGTAGCAAGTGTGGTCTTATGGCTATGATCATCAACTTCTCTAGCTTTTGATTGAAGTCCAAGAGATTTTCCTTGGGGCATAACAGCCTCCAGTTTTGAAGCATACTTACAACCCGTTGGATCAATATTTTCACATCCTTCTAAAGATAACCCTGAAAACAAAGACTGTTTCTCAGCTTCCAAAGCCCCCACAGGGCAGCAAAGCAAAACATATTTGCAACTAAGAACCTCTTGTTACTCAGCCACAAAGAACCAATGGATTCGAAGGAGCTACCTACATCTTTACCAATCACCTTAGACATATAAACCCAGAGTTGTTTGGCAACTACACAGCCAAAGAAAAGGTGATGCGCCAATTCAATTTCCAAACAAAATAAACATGTCTGATCATCTACTTTTCTTCTTAAACTTCAATTATCCCTAGTCAGCAGCTTGTTTTTGGATAGTAGCCAAAGAAAGAAGTGTATCCTAGGAGGAATTTTCAAGTGCCAAACAACAGGAACATGAACTGGCACAATGCCTCTAAAATTAACTATCTTATACAGAGACCGAGAGAAATACACTCCATTAGAGTTGAACCTCCAGATTAGAGCATCCTCGTCATCACTAAAAACAGTAGTGGAAGCTAACTGTACTACTTCTAACCAAAGGTTCATAAGTCTATTATCAACACATCTTCTAAAGGTGCATTTAAGATTTTCACCATCCCACAGACTAGCTACTGTTCTAGATTTCTCATTCACTAATATATATATATCTCCCAGTATTGAATAGCTAGGCTCCAAGCCAATTATCTTCCCAAAACTTCATTTTCCTTCCATTACCTATTTTCCAGGTGTATTCCATCTTGGCAGCAGAGGCTTCCCAAATCATTCCTCTAAAGAATTGAGAAACACCAGTAGGACTATCAAACATGCCATTTTCTTATGACTTGTATATCTGGATTTTACAGTTTTCTTCAGAAATTCTGTAGCCCATTCGTTCTTGGCCCGTATTCCTTTCTTCCGCTTGGCTTGGTTGGCCCGAAGGCCTGCTCGGCCTCCCCCGGGCCCCTCAGTATCCTACAAGCTGCGTGACCGCGGACGGGGACGGGGCATGGCTGTGACTTGTGAGTTGTGACGCATGGCCTCCGGGCCACGTGTGCGTACTGAGCACTGAGGAGGCGTACAAGCAGCGGCGGGCGGTGCGCGGGCAGAGGTACGGGCGGCCGGCAGGCCGGAAGGGTGGGGTCGCCGGTCGGCGGCGATGCGCGCGCCACGCGGCAGGGGCACCGTGTGCAAGCGGTGGTCGACCGACCATATATACGCTGCACGAGTGACGAGTGCACTCGGCGTTTGCGAGTTGCGACTAGTGATGTGTGGCACCACCACGCAGACGCAGGTGTGGAGTGTAGGGCTGGGCCGCCGCAGCTACTACCTGTGCACTAGCCGACTAGCGACGCAGCAAGCGCCATGCGGTGCCGGCGAGTTGGAGCGCCGAGCGCGTGTGCAGGCACTGGCGGCAGCAGCGTATGATGGGCAGTGTTGATGTACATGTCGCAGAACGAGAACAACAAACGAAACAAGGGCCGCCGCTATCGGACTGGACTGGATCGATGATGGACCGGGCTTAATCGCGTCGCAGGAACCACATGACGTTTGATTCGCGTTACATACCACGCGCTGTCTACATGCAAGCACGGTTGTCCGACAATAAATTTTCGGTAATGCAAGGGCGTCTGGACGTCACGTCCTTCACTTATTGTACCCACTGTAAATATTTAATACTCTAGGCTGCCTCCCAAAATAAAAAATCTCCCATTCCGCAAGCTGTCAGCCACAAGCCGCACACACGTTCTACTACTGCCAGATCCAGTCCACTCCCACTCTCCCCAAGTCCTGCAGTCAATTCGGAGCACCGCTCGCCGATATCGTCTCCACCCCAATCAGTCGAGGTCCAGACCCCCAACGACTTGTCGTCGCCCACCACCACTCTCCTCTCCTCCTCCGTGACCGCACCCCAGCCCTCATTCGCCCCCCGCCTCCTGCTCCTCCTCACCATGGCCCTTGCCGCCACCACAGCCTTTGTCATGCTCCGCCCGCCCCTCACTGTCGTGACCACAACATCTGCTGCCACGTGGCTGCTCTCCAAGCTCCCCCAAGCCCATGGTGTTGCTCATATCCTCGGATGGCTTCCGCTAAGGATACCAGTACAAGGTCCCTCTCCCGCACATTCACCGCCTCATCACTGCCGCCGGCACCGGCGTCACCTCCTCTTGCGGCTAGAGATGGCAAGGGCATCCTGGCCATGCCGTACTTCGCGACCGCGTCGACGCTCGCTAGACATGGTGGTCGCTATCCACTAGAGTGTCGCATTTGACATGTTGCAAGCTTATGTTTCAAGTGTTTCGGGGGCTTATATGTATGTTGCAAGGGTTTCATGTGGATATTGCAAAAGTAGATCGGGATATTGCAATGGCTATACACGTATGTAGCAAGCGTTTGTTCCAAATGTTTCATCTATTTTTTCAGACGTATGTTGCAAATGTGTTTGGATGTTGCATATGTTTCACACATTGCAAGTATTTTATCCTGATGTTGCATATGCTTTGCAATAGCTTTTCAAGTGTTTCAGGTTCTTCTGCAAGTGTTTCAGACGTATGTTTCAAGTGTTTCATCTTTCTTCTGATGTATGTTGCAAATGTTTCATCTACATGTTTCAAAAGTAGACCATGTATTGTATCCTCCTCCTCGCCTTCTCCTGCCGTGCCTCGGTGTGTCCTCCTCCTCTCGGCGTCGACTGGGCATCCGCTGCCCCCTCCCCCTCTTCTCGATGCTTCAAATGTTTTAGCTGTTTTAGATGCATGTTTCATGTGTGTTCATTTGTACGTTGCAATGACTATACATGTATGTTTCAAGAGTATACTGCATATGTTGCAACGGTTGGACAGATGTTGCAGAGGAGATAAGACGTTAGGACAGAGGAAGGGGCGCGACCGAGACAGAGCGCAGCGGATGACAGGGGCGTGACAGATGACATGGGCGCAGCGGGATGGAGCCGCAGCGGGGGTGGGGTGGGGCAACTAGGATGGGATCGAGTCGCGGGTGGCCGGACATGATCGCTGGCGTGAGATGCGTCGCAGGTGGTCGAATGTGATTCGTTGGCGCGGGATCTGATGCGAACACAGGGGCGTCCAATGCGGCGTGGGTGCAAGCGTCGGAGGCTAATGTTTGAATGTCTAAGAGCTAGCCACGCCGATAAATCTTTGACCACCGAACTATTAATACGGGACAAATACAACCACGTAGCTCATTTCAATGGCCAACAATTCCTTGTTCTTGTTTCAATGGTCAAAAATACATTATCCTTTTTTTCCTAATCGTGCGACGAGATTCCACTGAACTCACTACTACAAAAAGCATTTGTAGGGGCGGCTGGTAACCCTTTGTAGGGGCGGTTTGTCCAGCCGCCCCTACCGAACCGTCTATACAAACCATGCATTTGTAGCGGCAGCTGGTACTACGGCCGCCCCTACAAATCGATTTGTAGGGGCGGCCGTAGTACCAGCCGCCCCTACAAATACCTATTTATAGGGGCGGTTCAATCTAGAACCGCCCCTACAGTACGTTTTCCCACAAAAAAATCAAATTTACAATTCAAAATTGTGTTGCCGAACGCCTCGCGACCAACGTTCCGAACCGCGTTCGCGTTGTCGAACGCCCCGCGACAAATAGGTATTTGTAGGGGCGACTACAAGCACAAGAGTATTATATAAACTACAATTAAAAGTCTAATTCACAAGAATATATACAATCCATCATTAAATATACAAATTCCATATACATTGTTATCAACGTCCTAGAGCTAGCCTTTTAGTCTCACAAAGGTGTTGGTACTAAGGATTTGTACCTAACTCAGACTCTCGGTCATGGTAGGTGCCTTTGACATGTACAATCTGGTCCAATATGAAGTTGCAAAGGTCACCGACGAGCTCTAAGAGTTGGTCATCCTTGTATGGGTCTCTTTTTATTCCTTTCTCTTCTCTCCACTACAAGAGAACAAGTTTCAGTTTAGTATTTCATACCATGTACGAAGTTTTTATACTATGAGTGAAGAGGTTCAAACTTATCCTTAAGGGGTGTCTCCTGTAGGCACTGGTGTTACTCATCATAGAACATATATAGTATCCACAATGTACACTCCCAGGCTTCTGTTTGGGGCACTGTTTGTTTTGCATATAAAAATGTTAAGTAATGCTTTTGACAGCCATATAACGGAGTACTGAAGAAGTAAGTTACACTTACCACACATAGTGTTTTTATAGCTAGCTTTTCCTTCCTTGCTGGATCATGCCTTCCGTGATGATTAGTGACATAGAACCTAAATGCCATGTTTGAATTATTTTAGCAAAAACAACTTGTTAGTATCCAAAAGTGAACGTTACAAGTATGTATACAAACATATAAGCTAATGAGGATTGTCGATATGTATACGTCTTGAGAATCGATATGAAGTCTTTGTATGTCACCGGGTCCCTATCTATTGAATCAAAGACACATGCCATGCTCCTCCCGACATCGATGACTATACAAATCCAGAGGTTGCTGCATGGATTTAATCATAGAACTAGATAAGCTCTTTTACATCGAATAAAATATATCGAACAAAGTTTTAAGTATAGAGTTGAACTTACTCGAAGTTGTATGGTAGCCATATAGTAGAGTGTTGTTGGAGAGTTTTGAAAACCAGGGCAATGTATACCGCAACCTTAAGGGACTCTTCCCTTAGTTTCGCCGTACGGATGCGCTCTTTCTCCCGAAGAGTCTTTGCAGCAGCTAGCTCTTTGGCATACAACGTCCACTGTTTAGGGTAATTAAAATTTATTTGGGCTATAGCTTGAGGGTCTAGATACCCAGCTTTCACACTTGGCATTTGTTTGATAATGTGCACTTGCATTCTACAAATCACAGCGTGGGTTAGTTACAACAAAATTCAAAGATTACATTCATATCATATCAGGAGGACAAGGACTTACAGGCACCACGTGCGAATTAGATTCATCTCTATTTCTCCTAGATGAAAGCATGTGTGCATGTCATTGAAGTCAAAGGCAATTTTCCCGGCTGGGCTTCCAAATGTGTCGGTGGGGAAGCATGCTTGTATGAGATCTATGCTCGTTGGGAGAACACGCAAGTACCAATCATGTAACCTTCTCATTCCAAGTGGTAGGCGCTAGATGTCCCGGTTTGGTAGGAAGGGCTTGCCTCTTTCATATGTTTTCGGGCAATCCTTTGACCATTTGATGGCATCAACATTTGGATACTGCTTTGCAATTTGGTGGAGTTTGCTAGTGACGGCCTCCTTAGAACCCCGTGATGGGACTTTTTTAACTTGGTTCTCAGGCTTGAACTAGTCATGGGAATACCACTTGGACACTGACGAGACATCTTTCATCGGAACATAAACTGGCCTTATGTTGATTGGAATCTTCTTTCGAAGTTCCCATTCAGGCACGTCCTCATCTTCTTGTGCATCACCTTCTTCAAGAGGCACTCGTTGTTCATGTATCGCTTGTGCTTGTTGCGAAGACTGTGCCATCTCATCATGCACTTGCTCAGTACGAGCTGGAGAAGGTTGTGGCATCTCATCAGGCACATGCTCGCTAGGAGGCGGGAAAGAATGTGGCATCTCAGGAATGTGGTGGTCATGAGACGGTGAAAATATCTCCCCGACCTCAACAACTCGCTCCAAATTTGGGAGAGGGGGAGGCGGCGAAGAAGTAGTCAATATAATGTCCTATTTATGCCAGAGGATGAACTGCCCCATAACGTCTCTGAGTAACACCAGCCCCTTGGGAGTTGCTAGTCTATCCTCCACTGCGTGAACTCGGGCTTCACTATATGCACCTCGACCCTAGTGTAGTCCAGCGGTATCTTATTATTGTGGTGTAAGCCACCAGGAGGATGTGCCACACTCGTCGCCACCTCTATCATAGTGTTCTGCCGGCCGCTGAGAAACACTAAGGTGCAACTAGTTGGTTCCCGTATGCGATCAATGGGGGTTGTGGCTGCAGTGGAACCTTGGCTGCTAGGAACTTTTGGAGGGCTACCAACTAATGCCAGTTCTCCCAGCGGCGTCACTAATATCCATGGCTCCGTAGACAGTCCTTGCTCCTCCAGCGCCTTCGCAACTAAAGCCTTCACTTGGAGCTCAAGACTAGTCTCTCGGTCTCTGACGTGTTTCTTGTACATGTGTCTATCCTCTTCGAATCCTTGCTTCCAGGTCGTCCTTTTCCCTAGCCCCCTGGTGCGGCCTATGTGTTCCTTGTTTCCCAAGCCAAGGCTAAGCTCGTCCCTCTCTCTGAAAGGATTGAATGAGCCCTTCTCCTTGTCTTCAGCATATTTCATTATCCTTGATACTGCCTCTTGGGTCTCTGGCTTATCAAACTTAAGATTACCGCTGGATGTTTCTGTACTCCTCGCATATATCCAATTCCTTGAGCGTACCTTCAAATTCGTCACATTGATATTCCCAGCAGTTGCGACCTCTTCGTCCATCTTCCTAAACTGTTCTTCCTTGGCATAGTAGCAACCGAGCCTAGATGATGGTGGTGTTTGTTCCTCTTTGCCAGCTCGGTGTTACGGGAACTGAGCTCCAATGCCTCTGGTGAAGTCTTCTGAGCCATGAGCTCCTCCCATTGACTAGGAGTTATTTTGCTGAACTCATTGAAGGGAGTTAACCCCTTTTGGATATACTTTGTGTTGAGTTCCGATCTCCAACGTTGGAATGACTCTCCCATCATCCTGAAAGCATTTTTTACCAGTTCGTGCTTACCCTCTAGAAATCTAAAATAGAGCTTCAGCTGCCTATCCCATAGTTCATTCTTTTTGTTCTCTGGTACCTCTTTCCAGTTAGAGATTGTTGGGTTCAATTTATCTCTTACTAGGGCCCCGATCGCATTACGGAATTATCCTCTTAATTCCTTCGGCTCAAGGATCTCCCCTGCTGGCCCGACCTCCGTTATCACATAGCATGCCTTATCTAGATATAGATTTCCTTTTCTATCCCCTCGTTTCCTCTTAGGCTTGGTAGTCGTGGTTGTCTCTTGAGGTTGTGGAGCAGAGGCATCGTGATCCATCTTTGTGGTTGTTGCCTCTGCTCTCCTTTACTCTACTCCGTCTTGTCCAGCGAGATGTCACGGACGTCGACGTCTTCTTTTCTGAGTTTCAGGAGGGACCTGTATATACGACAGGTCAAAGTGTTAGTAGAGGTAACACAGCCAAAGCTTTAGCAAAATTTACAAGCTAAGGCTTTTTCCCTACCTCCTCGTTCGGGTCAAAATCCTTGTCCAAATCTTCCTCCGTTGGCCTCCTTCTGGCTTCACGTGGGAAAGGATCCTCAGGACTTACATATCCCTCTTCTGAGTCATCATCATCATCATCCTCTTCTTCTTCGCCTTCAGCAACCTCTCCTGCTCTTCCTTCTGCTCCTCCTCCTTCCTCCTCTTCACACTGCTCCTGAGTAAGCATCTCTTCTAGATCCTTTTCTAACTCGTTATCGATCTGCTCCTGAGTTAGCTGGTCCTCTAGTGCTTGCTCCTCATAGGTTGGCTGCTCATCATGCTCGGGGCATCGGGCCGAACTGTCTGGTGTCCGCAATATTATTTCACGCTTTATTCTAATAGATGCAAGAAAGTGTGCTTTAGGTACGCGAGAAGATATAACAAATAAAAAAGGTCTACAAACCAAAGAGTCCTATAAAACAACAATATATCAAAAAATGAATAGTAGCAGTAGTAGAGGCCTTAGAAACATGTCAATCATCATTTGATCATGAACTTAGAGCATCAAGGCATCATAACAGAGAAGAGAGAAAAAGGTAATGTAGTTGCGGCTGCTAATGATGCCAAGTTCCTCACAAGTTCTTGATCATTAGCTCATATTCCATATAATGTATGGACTTAGACAATTTCATCATCGGCAAAACAAAGGAGAGGAGAGGAGAGATTTGGCAAAAAAAAAGCAACAACTGCTTAACAAACATAGAGAGGAAAAGGTGTAAAAAAAGCAGTTGCTGCTTCCCAAACATAGAAGATAGGAATTGACTGCTGCCACATGGTTGGAAGACCCCTGCAGATCAAAATCTGGTAACTTAGTAGTATAGGGAAGTGAGTAGAGTAGCAGCCAGCAGCTAGGGAAGAGAGTAGAGTAGCAGCTAGCTAGTAGTAGTAGTTCAGTAGAGTAGAGTGGTTCAGTAGTAAGTAGAGTAGTAGTAGTTCAGTAGCAAGTAGAGTAGTAGTAGTTCAGTAGAGTAGAGTTAGAAGACCACAAAAGAGGTAGAGACATAGTAAAGAGTCAAAAAACGAGAGAAAAGAGTAAACAGAGTGAGGTAGAGACATAGCAGCAACAGTAGTTAAGTAGAGTCAACAGATTCAGTAAGTAGTGGGCAAGCAAGCACAGCAAGCAGCCACCACCTCAGGCATTTTAAATTTGTAGAGAGTAGAAAAAATGAGAGAAGAGCAGTAGGAACAGCACTTAGTAGTACAGAGTAGAGAGAAGAGCAACAGGAATAGCAAGCAGCTAGTAGGAGTAGCTAGCAGTAGCAAGTAGAGTAGTAGTAGTTCAGTAGAGTAGAGTAGTAGTAGTAGTTCAGTAGAGTAGTAATAAATAAATAAATATATCTTAGGCAAGTGAAATCAACTAATAAATAAATAAAACTACTTGCAACCAAAAAAGATGACCAAAATTTCCAGAAATATCAAAGCAGCCTCTGCAGCCCACAAAACCCCTTTCCTAAAAGGTGAAGTAAAAGAATCTGGGTAACAGAACATATTAGGATTATTTGTCCTATATTATTCATCTAGGAAACTTAATGATAGACAACAAGTAAATGGGAATGCTAGCTAAACAAGCTTTAAAGAGGGTCAGCTTTCCTGCATAAGACAGTAACCTACCCTTCATCAAGAAATAACCAGAAAGCACATGAATACACAGGTGCAATTGAATATGGACCAAGCACATGAATAACAAGTAAATGGGAATGCTAGCTAAACAAGCTTTAAGGAGGGTCAGCTTTCCTGCATAAGACAGTAACCTACCCTTCATCAAGAAATAACCAGAAAGCACATGAATACACAGGTGCAATTGAATATGGACCAGCTTTAAGGAGGGTCAGCTTTCCTGCATACAGCTAAGTTTACAATATAGATGGCAAAAGAATCCTAATGACATGTGTCTAGGAACCAGTGCCACCTTACTGAAGATAGGTCTAATGGCACTGCAATATGTCTATCAACAAACATTTAACAAAACATCAGCCAAAGTCATCACATGCATATCAGTTATACTCACTCTAAGTGCTGAGGACCTACTAAACCTAACAATCTAAGCAATTCGAATCCTAGTCAAACCGGGAATGAGACTCATAAACACTCACGGACAGTTAAAATAAATGGTGTAACATGCATTCAACATTAGCTCCCCACCACATGAACATGAAACCACAAATATACTAGACAGCATATGCACTAATCACCTAATCAAATGACCTAGCTAGAAGCAGCACGTGCTTTGGCTGGAAGGGTCAGATGCCCTCCCTTCGCCCAAACATCCATTTTAATCCCATAAAGCCCGCAAGCAGTTTAGTGCATTTGAGAAGAAAATATAAAGCATACCAAATCTAGTGCCATCAATCTCAGTACAATATGTCACTCATCCTAAGGCTAACAGGTCCACATGTCGAGAAGACAGTGGTGACACATATAAAGATTTGCGTCAAACTTAGAATCCCAAATTTTGTCGCCCTGCCAGGTTTTTTTTGAGCCACAAAAAACATGCCACATCGGCTGAATCAAAATCAGCAGAGCTCTCGACCAACGACCAACAGCAAGATAAATAAAACCCTAGATAGAACCAACACACAATTCATCTAAATGCAACTCCCAGCAAATGATTCAAGCTATTGTCACCAAACGCTCCCTGTAGGAATCCATCCTATCATCCCAGCAATTGACACCCTATCCTCATTCCGCAATCAATTTGACCAAATTCCTACGGCGACGGGCAGCATCGAAATCTATCCAGTAGAAGCAGGAGCGTACCGGCATAGGTGTTCAGAAGATGGCAGCGAGCCAGAGTGGTGGGTGATGAGGTTGTCAAGGGGGTCCTGACGGCCGGTGGCCTGGCGAGTTGAAGCGGTCGAAGGTCCAGAAGCCGTAGGGGCGCGGCCGTGCTCACCCGCCGCCAAGGAGCTCACCCATCGCAGGAGTGGAGCCCGCCCACCGGGGAAGACGGAGATGGCGCCGCGTGACCTTGGAGGGGGCACGCGGGTGCGGAGATGGGGCGCGTGGCTGCGCCGCCGGCCGGGTGCGCCGCAGCACCACAAAGTCGGAAACCCTAGCGCCATCGGCCGGTCGGAAACCGTTGGGCAAGGAGCAGGCGCGTGGGTGCGGGGAGGGGGCGCGGGTGAGGGGAGGGGGCGCGCGGGTGCGGAGATGGGGTGCACGGGTGCGGGGAGGGGGCGCGGGCGTCGGGACAGGTCCGGGAGGCGACATCGGGCCGACGTCGGGGCAGCCTGACGGTGTCGGAGGAAGAAGAGAGCGCCAACATGCTAACACCTGTGCGCCCTTGTACTTATACTCGGGACGATTTCTAGGGGCGGTTCCTGATCCAGTCGCCCGTACAGGTTCCTGATCCAGTCGCCCTTGTAGGGGTGGTTTCTGATCCAACCGCCCCTACAAATATTTTCTATTTTTTTAATTATTAATTATGTACTTTTTATATCATAAAAACACAAAGTAATATAAAAACAATTGTGTATATGCACAAATATAATATTTTGTATTATTATATATATGAATAAATATATATATAAACAATTGTATTCAAAACAATATAGAAAACAAAAAAACCAAAAATTAAAAATTTTAAATTTAAAACTTCGACTACAATTTTATGACATTAAATGAAATAAAATGAAAATGCTGTAAACATAAAAGTTGTATAACCCATCAACATGTACAACTTTTATTTTTGTCATCTTGTCATGTGACTTTGTTTGAACGATTCAAATTTTGAAATTTAAATAATTTAAACTTGAAACAATATTTTAAAAGAGTAAATAATTTCAGATGAAAAACTCATGAATACCAAAGTTGTAGAACTCATCAATATGTACAACTTTTATTTTGATCATATTTTCATTTGACCAAATTTGTACAGTTAAAATTTTGAATTTCAATAAATGACAACTTCAAACAAGATTTTGAAACCTTAAATGATTTCAACAATAAAAGTCTTGAACATAAAAGTTGTTGAACTCATCACTATCTACAACTTTTATTTTGATCACTTCTTCATGTGACAAAGTATTAGTAAACATTGTTCATAAATTCACATATGACTCAGTTTCATGAACTATACGAGAAACATGTTGATTATCACTTTGTCAGATGAAGAAATGATCAAAATAAAAGTTGTAGATCTTGATGATTTATACAACTTTGGTATTCATCACTTTTTCAGCGGAAATCATTTAATGGTTGAAAACCTTGTTCAAACTTGTCATTTTTTTAAATTTGAAAATTTGAAGTGCTCAAACTTTGTTAAATGAAAAGAATGACCAAATCGACACACAAACTTGATAGGGCAAGATTTTAGAAAATTTTAGGAAAAAAATCATCACATTTGAAGTTAGTATGAGGGAGAAAGACTAGTTACAAATTTTATCTAGAGATTAAAAAGAAAAATCACAACTGTTCATGATGATCAATGATGAACAAGTGTGATTTCTCTTTTTAATCTGTGGCTGAAACTTGTAACTAGTTTTTCTCCCTCATACTAACTCCAAATGTGATGGGTTTTTTCCCTAAAATTTTCTAAAATCATGCTCTATCATTTTAGTCTAGTCATCTATCTTTGTCACTAATTTTGAACAATTCAAATGTTAAATTTCAGAAAATGACAGCTTCAAACCTGATTTTCAAACACTAAATGATATCAGCTGTAAAGGTGATGAATATAAAAGTTGTATAACTCGTCAAGATATCCTACTTTTATTTTGGTCATTTCTTCATTTCATAAAGTGTTAAGTGATTTCATAAAGTTTTAGTAGTAATAGAGTGAATGTTCAAATAGAGTCATCTAGATGTTGCAATGGGTAGTCTCACACACATGTATAAATGTAGTCTCACACACATATAAAAATATGTAGTCTTACACACATACATAAATATATAGTCTCACACGTATGCATAAATGAAGTCTTACAAACACACACTTACACAAATACTCCACGTTCAACAACAAGCTAGCCTGCTGTAACGACTTTCCCCTTGACACCTTTTCGTTCCCATGGCAATATGTCTTTGGGTAGGTCCTTTTCCACAATACTGATCTTCTTAGGAAAGTCTATGAATAGCGGCATCTTATCGTAGTTATTATAAGCTTCAACATCGTCCACGCCATCAACTCCAATAATGTGTTGTTTCTCGGAGGCAACCACGTGTTTTGTCTTCTTCTTCGCGGGGAGGTTACTTTGTGGGTCAGACATATAGAAAACTTGTGCGACACGTGAAGCGAGCACCCAAGGGTCATCTTGGTAGCCTAGATTCTCAAGGTCTAGGACTCTGTAGGGTCAAGATTGTGGACTAGAGGGGGGGTGAATCGTCCTTTCTAAAATTAATCATGTCGGCCAACCGAAACAAGTGCGGAATTAGAACTATCGGTCTACCAAGACTACACCCCTCTATCTATGTTCTCTAGCACCTTCCAAAGATACTAATTAAGCAACAAAGGTGCCGGGATAGTTAGAGCTCACATAACCAATTCTAGGAGCAATGTCACATAAACCTATGCCACTAGTACTTTAAGCAACAAGGGAGCTCCTACACATGCTAGTAAGCAAAAGCATAAAGCCAAATAAGCTCACTAGCAATGCTCAATAACAAGGCAACCAATGCGAAATTAGAGAGCGCAAATACTTAGCTACACAAACTAAGCAAAGTGACTAACAAGGTTACACAAACCTAATTAGCCACACAAGGGAGCTACTTCTATGCTACACAAGCAAGAAGGTAACTAGTAAGCTACACAAGCTAACTAGTTACAAGAGCAACTACACAAGCATAATGTATATGAAAGTAATTACAAGCTTGTGTAACGAGGATGCAAACCAACGGGAAGAACAAGGTTGACACGATGATTTTCTCCCGAGGTTCACGTGCTTGCCAACACGCTACGTCCCCGTTGTGTCGACCACTCACTTAGTGGTTCGGCGGCTAATTGGCATCACCCGCCAAGCCCGCATGTCGGACACCGCAAGAACCTACCCCAAAAGTGTGGGTAGCTCAATGACACGCTCAACTAGAGTTGCTCTTCGCGGCTCCCGCGGGGCGAGCACAATGCCCCTCACAAAGCTCTTCTCCGGAGCACCGCACAAGCTTCTTGCGGGCTTCAACGAAGACCACCACCAAGCCGTCTAGGAGGTGGCAACCTCCAAGAGTAACAAGCACCACCAGCTTGCAACTCGATCACCAAGTGCCACTCGATGCAACTTCATGATGCAATCGCACTAGAATTGCTCTCTCGTACAATCGAATGATCACTATCAAGTATATGTGAGATGGAGGGCTCCCAAGCACTACTACACAAGCCACCAAGGCTCTAGCATGCTCAGCTGCCGGCCCAAGGCCGACCATGGCTTCTATTTATAACCCCACGAACAAATAGAGCTGTTACCCCTTCACTGGGCAAAAGTCAGGACGATCGGACGCTCTGGTCCGATCGACCGGACGCTGGACCTCAGTGTCCGGTCGTGCGATGCACGCCATGTGTCCCCTACTTCAAATACTGTTCGCCCGATCTCAACGGTCATCTATCGACCAGACGCAGCAGCTTGAACTGACCGGACACAACAACCCTAGCATCCGTTCGTTTCCAGTAAGGTACCAAACATGACCGGACGTGGTCCGGTCGATCACGATTGGACGCAGCACCAGCATCCGGTCACTCTCTAGCCTTTCTGCTCTGCCTACGTCACCACATGTCACCCTGACCGGACGCACATAGTCAGCATCCGGTCACTTCCAGCGCCAGCGTCCGATCGATGATCGACGCCTGCACGCTGTCTGCCATCACTGACCGGACACTGGAACCCAGTGTCCAGTCATCACGTGACCAGCATCCAGTCCACTCTATGAAACCCTATCTTTTCTGTATAGGGCGCCGGTGGCACTGTCGGACTGTCCGCACTCTATGGGTGGACACTCCACCGGTGGAGTTTCGAACCCTTCTCACCTCCGTTCTATCGCCGAGTTGATCCACATCAACTCCAACTTCATCTCCTTTATAAATGTGCCAACACCACCAAGTGTACACCGCTATGTGTATGTGTGTTAGTATTTTCACAATCATTTTTCAAAGGATTAGCCACTCAACTTGCCACGCCACTCAATCCTAGCGACGATGCAAAGTTAGATCACTCGAGTGGCACTAGATGACCGATATGCAAACAAGTTTGCCCCTCTTGATAGTACGGCCATCTATCCTAAACCCGGTCATAAACTTCTCTACACACCTATGACCGGTGAAATGAAATGCCCTAGGTTATACCTTTGCCTTGCGCATTCCATTCCATCTCCTCCAATGTCGATACAACACATGCACCAACACAATCAACAATGATATGATCCACTTCATATCATCATATGATCATATTGGTTCATCGATCTTGACTTCACTTGCTTTTCACCATTGCCATCGTCCATCGGCACCAAGTCTTGCTTAAGCTTCATCGTCATGCGGTCCATCGCTCCAAAGCCTCCAACTTGCCCTTCACGCTTGCAACCGGTCCATCAAGCCAAGTCTTGTCTTGATCTTCTCCACCTTGATCACATGACTCAATGTCATGTCTCATGTGCAATGAGCTCCTTCATCATCACATGTGTGAGCTTTGCAACATCTTCAAGCCATTTTCACCTTCATGGCATATGTTGCTCACACATATCTATCTGTGGACTAATCACATGTGTATCTCACATAAACATAATTAGTCCACCTAGGTTGTCACTCAATTACCAAAACCACATAAGGACCTTTCAATCTCTCCCTTTTTGATAATTGATGACAACTCTACAAAGATTTGGAAATTAAGCTCTTTTGGATTCATGTTGCTTGTCCAAGCAATTTTACCATGTGAAAATGATTTTTGGACAAGTATCACAAACCCGAGATGGTAGTATTAGCTCCCCCTACATATGTGCTAGAGTGTTTGATTTGAAGCTCGCACATATGCATAGATTAAAATTGTGGGAGAGTAATTACTACTAAATGAGGCTAAGGTGTATAGAATAAACCTTTGAAGTGTGTACCAATCGGAGTTGCACCTTTAAGTTCATCCTTAGCACCATGGTTAGCTAGATATCACTTGGAAATAAAAAGCACTAGATACCTTATGAGATCAACATTAAAAGCAAGGTACTAGCATTACTTGAAAAGCATACCAAGTGTCTAGCTATCATCCTATGCATACTAGTTATCAAATCATCATTCAAGTTCTACAACTAGCATACACCACACAAGCATGCATATTGAATTTGAAAGCTTATGCAATGCAAGCAAGCACATGAATATGCACATATCAAATGCAATCAATCAAAGTTCATGAGCTTGCTCCCCCTACTTGTGTGCTTCTCTTGTCCAAGAATTTTGATCCATCTCTTTTCTTCAATGTTGCTCCTTCTTTGTCCATGTCCATGTCCAACCTCTACTTCTTTAAGTTTTTATATCTTATCTCTCCCCCTTGTACAATCTTAATCTCAAAGCTTTCATATCTTTGTACAATCTCTCCCCCTTTGTCATCAATTTCCATAAAAGGTGTGCTTCTCATTGATGCAAAGGTACGCATTTGGGGTAGATGGTTGAGGCTTGAATCTTGCATTTTTTATGGACATCACTTGATTGTTCGAATGACACCACTTGTAGATACCACTTGTAACTTGTACTACTTGTATCTTGTATAGGGCTTCTTGAGATACCACACATAAGATTTTTGATCTTGAGATCAATTTGTGGGACGCCTCCCCCTATGTGATAGCATGGGTCATCCATTTGATACATTTAGGTGAAGGAAGCATTCTTTATTTGATGATCACTTAAAGTTGAGGATCACTTGTGGAACCATCGTCTTGCATGATTGAAGCCATGCGTAGATATGATATCACTTGAAAGAATCTTCTAGTATGGAACCACTTGTTGAATTTATCAATAAAAACAATTTCTTGAACATTTGCTATCTTCATGAGTACCACTTATAGGATATCACTTGTGAGTTGATCTAGACATCATTTGTAGATTCTTGATGAAATGTTTGAGTCTAGATACCACTTGAAACAAACGAACTAGATATCCATTTGCATTATTGTCTTGTGCTTGTACTCTTATCACTATCATGAGCTTCTATGGTTAACTTGAACTAAATTGATTTGCCTAAGCTTTTAAGTCCGGTTTGAACCAATGACAAGCTTCTTCACACCTCTTGCAAGGGTTATCTTGCTAATGTTGCACTTGTCACTTGTTAGCAATCCAAATTAGAGTCAAGTACTTAGGTTCACTAGCTTAAGAACAAATTCATGTACTAACCACTAGATCAAGTAATCATTCAAACAATAGTGGTAGGCTATGGATTTAAGCATTTCATTTGTTATGCATGATCCAATGAAGCATGTACTATATGCACCAACCGCATACTAGTAAGAGATGAAATGATCATGCACATTATAATGATACCTTTGTTATGTTGGAGTAGAGGATAGTCACATAGATTCTAATTCATTACTCCAATAGCAATGTGAAGTCCAATTATAGGCTTGGTGAAGACCAATAGATACCATGTTGAATTTCATTCTTCACCCATATAAAATGAATACCACTTATGATCAAGTGCACTTTCTTGTTGTGGTTGGCTTGCTTTATCTTTTGATCTTTGCTTGCATGAGAGCATCAATTTGAGAATACCACTTGAAATATCATGACTAGCTCTCTTTTGGGTGTTGCTTGCTTTTCTTGATCAACCCTTTTGATTGCTTCAACTAAGCATCTCAAATGTTCCTCGGATCACCACTTTCATGTTAGCCTTCTAAGTACCACACTTGGTTCACCTACACATAGGTGGCAAGCCCCTACACTAGGGAGAAGTGACCTCTCTCCAAGAATCATTCTTGATACTCACTTGAAATGACTTGATTGATTGATCCAAGTGATGGACTTAACTTGGTGAGTAACATTGATTCCTTCTTTAAGTCCTTTTCTTTCTTCTTGTTTAAGTCATTTTCTTTCTACCAAATGATTTTCAATAGTCACTAGAACTTAAACTTCAACTTCATCTTGAGTTTGAACTTGATCTTTCAATTTGAGTACCGAATGTGAGCAAAGTACACTCCACAATCAAATAGCCTTGTACTCTTTGCTTGTCATGCTTCTAGATCATCTCAAAACCAAACTTAGGTACCTCAAACACTTGTAAACATGTTTCCAACTTGAGGACCTTTCAATCAAAGTGACTCTAGATCAATCCAACATTTGTCACTTTTCTGACAGATTTTGTACCCTTCAAAGAAATAAGCATATCTCCCAAAGTACAAATCCAAATACCACTAAATTTGGTGGAGGTGTGCAATACTAAGTTACCTAGCAGATGTAAAAAATTTTAGCTTCATTTGACTTCTAGATTGCTACCAGATTTTAATTCTTCCACCACTGCTACATGCTGAAAACAGCTGCACTATAGCTGACAAGATCCACTCCAAATCTGAAGCATTTCTTATCCAATTCTCATAAAAATTGTACAGCATCTTATACCATAAGTCTAGAGCATGTGCACCAATTTTTATACCAATCCAATAAGTGTTGATTACTCAAACATGGCTAAGATCACAGCTAGCTCAGATTCTCAATTATAGGACATATTTCAACAATTGAGCTATACTTCATTATGTATGAATCAAACTTGAAACTAACTTGTTTGAATACTTCCATAAGACATATATCTATTCAAATCACTTACTAAAAGTCATCTCATGAATTAATCCAACACAAATCAATTCAAACTTGACTACTAATCAATTATCCATTCAATTATCTCATAGCAAGCAACATTGCATATTTATCCAATTTAATCAACTCATATGCACCCAAATGAAATGATCAACAAAAGATATACCTTGGTTAGCTCATGATCATCCAACTTGCAAGCTTCAACTCAATTATTTGTAAACCATCAAATATATCCAATAAATTACCAACAACTTGAATTTGACACTTGTATGTTGTAGCACATTTGAACTTCACTTAATTTTCACTTGGCATTGGGTTTTGATGTGCACTGGGCTTTATATCTTGACTCAACATATGATGATCAATATGAAATCAATTGAATTAAGTCTTCAATGCCGATGGTACATATAATCAATCATCCACTTTTTGATGGTACCCAAACAAGTTTGGGTCCTCTTAAGTTAGGAGCAACATACTTAGGCATAGCCTTAGTATGAATAGCGGGATGTTTTGCAATAGCAACCATAGAGGTACCATTACCATCCTTCCTAAGCATAGAATCATCATCAATTGAAATAGGCTTAGAAGTTTTACCTATGGGACATGAATGTGCCATGTGAAACGACCTGATTTCCGCGAAGGGAAATCCACAGAGTCGAAGTGTAATAAGACCATTGTAGATCATATTACCCAAATTCCAGTCGAATATCATATCCATACAACGATAAAATCAGAGTACAAATAGTGCGGAATTACATAAATTATTACATCGCCGCATTGGCGGAATCAAAAGTAGCATTCATTCATAACAGCTTGAAGATAAGATCGCCAAACTCGAGCGTAGGCACGAACCCCTCAACCATCAAACTCTTCGGAGCTATACTCCTCAGTAGAACCTATGTGCCAAAATTTATCAGTACGATTTGTACTAGCCACTCCCACCCTATGAACATTGCTTTGTGGAAATTGGATGCAAGTTGGATATAATCAAAAGGAACCTATAAGGCTAGGGTTTTCTATGTATTAGCATATCAAGTATATAATAGTATAGTCAAGTTTTAACACCATTCCCACACACATTCCACCCCATTCCCATCTAGAGCCAGGTTTCGATCCTGGGATCAATATACCACCATCTCCACGTCATCACCACATCACCACAATACCATCGCTCAGTCGACAGGCCAACTCCCTCTCGGCACTGTCTCATGGCCTGTAGCCCCTGGCTACGACCGGCACTATCTCACAGGGGAAGAAGAGAAGGACTCATCTCGCTATCTAGTTTAAGCGAAATCCAGGAAAGGTCCATAGCCGACAAGTCGGCACATGTATCGATCGATCAACCATACACTCTGCAGAGGTTTTACATAACCACAAGATCTGCCTTCTTCGCTGACCGTCGTCAACTGGGCTGATTCCGGCTGCTTGCTAGCCTAGGATAATGCCACCCTACCATTCAGCCTTGGTACACCCCAAGTCTAGTCTAGGGCGGCTGAAACTGTGAGTCATGAGCCGGGTCCACAAGGTCTCCATGAAGTCTTGGAAGGGTGTGGGGGAAATCCTCCGCACCCCGTACCTCCTTACACTGTCCACTATCAACCTAGCAGTAGTGGCAATATCCTACCAAGTAGTCCGGCCGTCCCGCACCATATAGGGCGAGTGGTACGTAAGGCTTCCCGATGAATCTGAGTACTAGTAAGTTTTTAGGGATGACCAAGCTAGAATGTCTTCATCAGGGTTTCCATTTATCGTGCCACCATAGCACCTCCACCCCGGGCTCCTCCCATTACAGGTTCACACCCAGGACCACCTCATATACCATTTTACCCACCACAGGTATCCCTTTCTAGGGGTGCCTAGGTAGCACCCCATGGCAAGACTTGCCCTAGGCTCGTCATGTACTCCAACTTGGTCAACACAACCCTCACCCTCCACACACCCAAGTCACACACGCAGCAATCTCCCCATAGTCTAGATAACACCAGTTTTCCACCATGCATTAATGTAGTATAAGCGTAGTAGAAGTATAAGTAATGAAATATAGCAGCAAGCGTGTGTCTAGCCTAATAGCAAGGTATGCAGGGGTAAGGTTGCGTCAAGGTAAAGGCCATCAAGTAAGCATACTACCATGCAAGTCCTATCATAGTCTAATTATAACAGTAAAGTAAAGCAATAGCAGTTCTATATTAGCCATGTGTAATAGGTGCTACGAGACTGCATGGGATGTGGCACCTTCAGTGTAGTCGTCTCCATTCTCCTCACGGTACTCACGATCCTCGTTCGTCTGGTTCTCCTCTGATTCTGCAACGATCGTATTATAGTCGCGTTAGCGACGTCTATAGAATAGCACAAAGAAGTAATGAAAATTCAAAAGAGCCAAATGCACTCAAACATGGGTTCATTGCGTAAAGCTCGATTTTAGATGAATTTTGGTCCTAGTTTCGTATTTTTCTGAGGTCATATGAATTAGTTATGAATTTTTGAAGTTTAAATCATTTCTGAAAATGGGAAAAGGCTGAATTAATCCTGGGCTGACACGTGTCACGCTGTGACTGGTCCACGTGGCATGCTGATGTCAGCATGACGTCAGCATGATGTCACCGACTCGGCTCTGAGCTGACAAGTGGGGTCCTGCTGACATCATCTTGACGTCAGCATGATGTCATCAACGTCATCGTTCCGACAGGTGGGGCCAGGGTCTCTTGGGTCACTGACCTATGGGTCCGGTCAGAGTCAACGTCAAGTCAACGGGTGAGTCAACGGTCATTAGGTCAGGATCACTGACGTGTGCGGCTAGGGCTGCTGACGTCAGTAGCTGACGTCATCATGACGTCTGCATGACGTCACCTCGGCTGTGTTGTTACTGATAGGTGGGTCCCGCGTGACGTTGTCATGATGTCAGCATGACGTCACTCACTGACGAGTGGGTCTAGAGTCCCTGTGACACTGACATGTGGGGCCAGGTCAACTATCAACGTTGATCGGTCAACGGTCAACCAGGTTAGGCCTAGACTGGGCTTTGGTGGGCCTGGACTGGGCTGCATTTGGCCGGGCCGGCCTAGACACGTGGCTTGCTGTGGCGCTGCCACGTCATAGCCGAGGGCCTCCACTAGGCTTTGTCCACCGTTCGGCCCACACCATGTGGCTCATGGTGGACTCATGTTCACGGTCCATGGACCGTTGGCTGGTCTTCGGTGGACCGAGTCCACCCTCCTTCCCTTTTGGCTTAGCCTTCGTGCACCGAGTGTAGGCACGTGCGGCCAGCGAGGGAAGCCCTCTGTTTCCATCCCCGGCGTGCTCCCGCCGGTGGTGTGCTCACCGGTGTGATCCTACGGCGGCGCTGGCGTCTAATTAAGGTGGGGAAAAGATTCCCCAGGCCATGGCGAACACGATGGTGGTGTCTAGGTGGCGGCCGGGGCTTTCCAGGGCGTTGGCCACGGTAGTCGGTGGCTTGGTCGTGGCGGTGCTCGCCGGCGGGGCAGCTAGGGGCCGTTCCAAATGTCTTGGTGCCCCGTTCCCTTTCATACGGCCAGCGGACAACCGGGACAAGTGACGACGGTGACCAAAAGACATGGCGTAGTCTGCACACGGTGATGGTGCACGGTGGAACTCCGGCTGAGGTCCGGTGCTCGTGGCCGGGGCGCTGTGGTTGGCTAACAGGGTCTCGGTCTATGCGGCTACCCTCCGAGCGTCCTGGCGGTGCTACGGCTATGTCCTAGTCCGGTGAGGTGGCCGGGTGCGCAAGTGGTGGCCGTACCATGACGGCGGCGTCGGGAGCGCGGCGTGCACGTGCTCTGCTACGGCGTCCAAGGCTAGGAAGGGTCTCAGTAGTGAGGGGCTCACCGTTGGTGTCGAAGGCAAAAGGATGGCGATGCAGTGGAGGGTCGTGGCTATGAAGACGAAGGCAGTGCAGTGTTGACCCACGACCGTGATGAAGACGACGGCGTTGTCTTCGGCTCCGGTGACTTCGACAGCACACGGGTGGCTCCGTTCCTCCTCTCCTGAACTCCTTCTCAGCCCTCTTCTCTCGGTGCGGTGCGGGCTGCTGGGCCACCAAGCGGCGGCGATGGCTGAGGGAGAGGCTAAGGCTCTAGGCGTGGCTTTATAGCCACGCTCCATGCCTCCAATGGCGTTCGGCATTATGCGGTGGAAAGGCGTGCGATGCATCCGACGGTGGCGCGAGGTTGCGTGAGCACGGTGCAAGGGGGAGCAAGGCCATGCCCCGGGTGTGACCCCCTGGCCCGCTCCTACCAACGTTGTCGGCCTCCGATTGCACGGGCGGTTGAGGCATGGGCGCGGAGAAGATGAATAGGAAAGCCGACAGGTGGGGCCCGGCGGGCAGTGGCAGCAAGCAAGGCGGGGAGGCGCATGGGCGTGGGCGCGCGCTGGGCTACTTGCTGGGCTGGCCACACAAGTTGGGCCAGCCTGCTGCTGCTCGCGCAAGCTGGGCCGAGCAGGCCGAGCTAGCTGCGGGCCTTCTCCTTTTCTTTTCCCTTTTTTGTTTTATTTTTCTTCTCCTTTGTTCAAATTCAAATTGATTTGGAATTTGAATTCAAAAATTAGTGTACCTTATTCATTGGAGTTTTGTAGATATGAGGCCCACAACATTCTCTTTTATATATATGTTAGGAATTTTATTTAGCTATTTTGTATAACAAAAATAGGTGTAGTTTTGTTATACAAAAATAGAATTAGTTTTCTCTTTAAACATTTGTTCTTTGGTTTGAGTAATAATTACTTTATGGTTTATTTCTTTAAGGGAGTTGTTAGGCATTACATAAAACAAATGAAAATCCAAATCACCATGTGAGTTAACAATGTATGCTATGTTTCATTTGTCAGTGTTTAAATAAACATGATTAACAAATGGCATGCCATGCTTATGTGTTGAGTTAGGTTGGGGTTAGACCTAATGCATCTCTTAGGTTGGGTTTCTATTCATGACATTCATCAACACATGGGAGTTTTAAGAAAAATTTTGTAGTTGGTATTTTTGGTGTATGGATTTTTGGGTTGTTACAGTCCTACCCCCTTAACAGAATTTCGTCCCCGAGATTAAAGCATAACGTACTCTTCGAAGATGTAAGGATATCATAGCCGGAGGTCAGACTCTTTCTCCCATGTTGCTTCTCTCTTCGTGTGATTGCTCCATTGGATCTTGCACATAGGAATAGTTTTGCTTCAGGTCTCTTTGGTATCTCTTTCCAAAATTCTGATAGGATGTTCTTTATACTCAAGAGTATCTTGAATGTCAAGTGTATCAGTTAGAACTACTTCATCGGGCTCTCTCAAACACTTGCGTAGCTGTGAGACATGGAATACGGAATGTACACCCGCCAACTCCTTAGGTAGCTCAAGTTTGTATGCGAGTTTTCCAATTCTCTTGCGTATCTTGTATGGCCCAACAAATCTAGGGGCTAGCTTTCCTTTCACATGGAATCTGACAGTTCCACGTAGTGGGGATACCTTGAGATAGACAAAATCTCCCACATTGAACTCAAGTTCTCTTCTTCTTTTGTCAGCATAGCTCTTGTATCGACTTTGGGCAATTCTCAAATTCTCCTTCACTTGAGCAACTCCTTCTTCGGCATCTTGAATCTTAGCGGAGTCAAAGAATGATCTTTCTCCTAGTTGGGACCACATTAAAGGTGTCTTACAAGGTCTGCCATACAGAGCTTCAAATGGTGACATCTTGATACTGGCTTGGTAGCTGTTGTTGTAAGAGAACTCTGCATAGGGTAGGCATTTCTCCCAATCAGAGCCATAATTCAGCACACTAGCGCGAAGCATGTCTTCTAAGATCTGATTTACTCGTTCTGTCTATCCATCTATCTGTGGGTGATAAGCGGTACTAAAATCAAGTTTGGTTCCAATGGACTGGTGCAGAGCTTCCCAGAATTGGGACACAAACTAAGGACCACGATCAGATACAATACTAGAGGGAGCTCCATGCAGTCTGAGAATATGCTCAACATATAGATCTGCTAATTTTTTGGCATCGGTCTTGGTCTTAACTGGTACAAAGTGAGCAATCTTGGTCAAACGATCAACAATCACAAAGATGGAATCATTGCCTTTCTATGAACGGGGCAATCCAACTATGAAATCAATGGATATTCTCTCCCATTTCCACTCGGGAACGTCAAGAGGCTTCAGCAATTTAGCAGGCCTTTGATGTTCAGCCTTGACTCTATTACAGGTGTCACATTGTGCCACATGTCCTGCAATGTCCGTCTTCATGCCTTTCCACCAAAAGTGTTTCTTCAAGTCTTGATACATCTTTGAACCTCTAGGGTGAATACAGTACTTGGAATCGTGAGCTTCTGACAGAATTTCCTCTCGTAGTGCTAGATCAGAAGGGACACAGATTCTGTCCTTGAACCAGATGGTTCCTTGTTCATCTTCTTGGTGGTTGGTCTTGTAGCCTAGTTTCATCAGACCACAGAGATACTCAATCTCTTCACAACTTTTCTGAGCTTGATGGATGCGATCTGTAAGATCATATTGTATGTGGAGCTCATTCAACAAGTCATACGGTAGTATCTCAAGTTGGAAATCATCAATCTCTTTCTTGAGCTCAGGTGGTACGGATTCAGTGATCAAAGTGTGACAGTAACTCTTACGACTGAGAGCATCAGCGACTACATTAGCTTTTCCCGAATGATAGTGAATTTCTAGGTCATAGTCCTTGATCAACTCTAGCCATCGGCGTTGCCTCATATTTAGATCTTCCTAAGTGAAAAAGTACTTCAAGCTCTTGTGATCCATATAGATATCACACTTGTTGCCTATCAAGTAGTGTCTCTAGATCTTCAAGGCGTGCACAACTGCGGCTAACTCAAGATCATGAGTTGGGTAACGGTTCTCATGTTCTTTCAACTGTCAAGAAGCATATGCTATCACTTTTCCACCTTGCATCAGTACACAACCAAGTCCCTGACGGGATGCATCACAATAGACCATGAAATCTTTGCTGATATCAGGCAATACTAGCACAGGAGTTGTGGTAAGCTTCTGTTTCAATTTCTAGAAGCTTTGTTTGCACTCGGGCATCCATTCAAACTCCTTAGTCTTCTTCAGAAGGTTGGTCATTAGACGGGCTATCTTGGAGAAGTTCTCAATGAATCGGCGATAATATCCAGCCAATCCCAAGAAACTTCTGACTTCTGTCACATTACGGGGTTGATCCCATCCTTTCACAGCTTTAATCTTGGCTGGGTCAACTACAACACCTTCAGCTGATAGTACATGGCCTAGGAAGACAACTTCCTGTAGCCAAAATTCGCATTTGCTGAACTTGCGTAGAGCTGATGTTGTGCTAATTTCTTAAGCACGATTCTCAGATGATGTTCATGTTCTTCAGTGGTGGGTGAATAAACGAGAATGTCATCAATGAATACTACCACGAACTTATCTAGATCAACCATGAAAACCTTATTCATCATGTTCATGAAGTAGGCTAGAGCATTCGTGAGTCCAAAGGACACCACGGTGAACTGAAACTGCCCATACCTAGTCACAAAAGTTGTCTTCGGGATGTCATTTTCTCGAATCTTCATTTGATGATAGCCAGATCTGAGATCAATCTTGGAGAAATACTTTGCACCTCTGAGCTGGTCAAGCAGATCATCAATTCTTGGCAGCAGGTACTTGTTCTTGATGGTGACTGCGTTCAAGTTCCGGTAATCAATGCACATTCTCATTGAGCCATCCTTCTTCTTAACAAACAGAACAGGGGATCCCTAGGGTGAAGCACTGGGTCTGATATATCCCTTCAAGATGAGCTCATCATGCTGTTTCTTGAGCTCGGCCAGTTCATCAACTGACATGCGATAGGGTCTCTTGGCAATGGGTCCTATTCCCGGCAAAAGATCAATAATGAACTCTACATCACGGTCTGGTGGCATACCCGGTAATTCTTCAGGGAATACATCGGGATAATCTCTGACCACAGGCACATCATGAACTGTCTTCTCCTCTTTCTGTGATTCTGAACTGGTTTTAAGGGCGCATAGGATGGAAGTGGACTTTCTGGACTGGGGTTCACATCTAATAACTTGGCCTGATGGGTGGGTCACTTGGACGTATCTAGGTGAACATGATATGATACCTCGGTGAATGGTTAGCCAATCCATACCTAAGATGACATCTAGGTTTGTGGAAGGTAACAGGGTTAGGTCGGCTTTAAAGATAAGACCCTCAATGGTAAGACTCACTCCCTTACAGATGTGTGTGCACTTTAGGTCTCCTAAAGGTGAACTGGTGATGATAGGCTTTCCACGTGGGGTTACAGGCAGGTCATGCTCTCGTGCAAACTTGGATGATATGTAAGAACAAGTTGCTCTAGAGTCAAATAGAACTGATGCAGTATTGCAATTAACTAAAAACATACCATACACAATGTCAGGGGCAGCTTGTGCTTCCTCGGCATCTAGATGGTTGAGACGTCCACGAGTAGCAGATCCCTTGAACTGAGACTTCTGAGCGGCTGAGTTCTGAGGGCACTCAGCGGCTTTGTGACCCGGTTCGCCACAAGCGAAATAGGTGAAAGGCGTACCGCCTATAGGGGTTGGCGCGGGTGCCTTCTAGTTTCCAGTGCTTGGTGCGGAGCGGTTCTATGCTGGGCGTTCATTCACAGAGCGGGGATGGTTGAAACGGTCCTGAGTGTTGCGGTCTTGAGCATAACGGTCCCAGGTGTAACGATCCTGAGCAGGGCGGGAGTATTTGGCAGTGTAGCCTCCACTACCCCTACTCGATCCAGGGTTGTCACCCCTTTTGTGGTGAGAGCGTTCCCTGGATGGTGCATATCTACGGAACCTCTTGCGATCACAGCCATGGAAGGACTCCTCAGGCTTACGCTTCCTCTCCCTATACTCCTCTCCAGCTTTAGCATGATCTTTCTCGATCTAGATGCAGCGATCCACCAGAGCACGCAATGTGTTACTCTCAATACCGCCAAACTTCAACTTGATGTGCGGGTTAAGTCCCTTGCGGTAATAATACAGCTTCTCCTTCTCAGAGTTCACAACATAGGAAGGTGCATAGCGAAGAAGATTGGTGAAACGAGTAGTGTACTCAGTCACCCTGTCCTTTCCCATCTTGATGTTGCGGAACTCCTCAGCTTTGGCCTCCATGATACCCTTGGGAATGTGATACTCAGTGAATGCTTTGGTGAACTCATCCCACGAGATGTTGGCAGGGTCCTCATGGGAATCACTGAAACTATCCCACCAAGCGCGTGCTGCACCTGTGAGCTAGTGTGTGGCAGCTCCAACACACTCATCATCGATGAAAGTAGTGAGGTCAAGCTTCTTCTTCATCTCCTTGAGCCAGTCATCGGCTACAAGCGGGTCGGGGTCGGTGCCATCATAGGTAGGTGGCCTTAGCTTCAGAAACCCTTCTAGCTTCCTTTGGAAGTCATTCTGCTGACCTCCCTGGCGACGGTTTGCTCCGTTAACAAGTGCTACAAGAAGTTGGGTCTGTTGTGCCATTACTTCTGCCAGGCTCGGTGGTGGTGGCGGAATGTTCTCCTCAGGCGGTGGGGTATTCTCCAGGTTGAAGGGTATCCCTCCATGTCCACAGCCACGGCCACGGTTGTGCCACCATGCCCCCCATTTGGTTCGGCTGGTTCGGGGGTGGGCGCACGTCCACGGTTCATTAGGCGATCAGATCGGCGATTCGGCATCTGCAACATGGATCATGGGAATTTTAGTGCTTATAATTTAGTATGATTTCATTATTTTGACGATTTAAAGAAAACATTTATTCTATCCAACACTCATTACAAAGAAGCAATAAGATCCATAAGATGCAATAAGATCCAAAACATTTATTACATGGGTTTTATTACATAGCACCATCTCCAGTAGCTACACTTGGAGACTCACGAGAATCATACTACACATAGTGTCTCATATTACATCTCATAAGGGGTACATCATGGGGTACAGCTTATGGAAGCTACTGACATGACTCATGACCACGCAGGGTCATCTACTCTAACTCGTACACCGCAGCTGGGATATGACTATTCTTGATCTCGATCTCCTCGTCAGACTTGTGAAGTCAGGACACGTACTTCAAGGCCTCGGCGAGCTCCTTAGTAGGCTTGGCTCCAGGTAGGGTAGGGCAGGCATCTAGGTTGAGGCGAGTTGGGGCTAACTCAAACTCCTCTATCCTAGGCTTTGTCTTGCTGCAAATCTCCTTGGGTAGCTGATCCCACATACCCTTCATCTCCCTGAGGCGCTTCTTGTCAGACTTCTGCCAAGCCTGCCATGTCCTCTCACACTTGTCCTATAGGTACTCGTTCTGCCTGAGTGCCTCGATCAGGTGACCCTGGTTGCGAACAGCCTTCTTCCTGAACTCCTCTAGCTCTTAAGTCATGGTCTTGTTTCGAGATTGGATTTTCAGCATATCAATCCCCTTGGACCTTTCTCTGTCTCCTCTATAGTTGAACTCAGCCTTCCTATCGTCCAACTCTCTCTGCAACTCCAAGACCTTGCTGTCGAGGTAGTAGTTCCTGTTGCCTAGGTCGGCGGCTTTGTCCTATAAGTTTGCAACCTCGGTTCTGTGGACTTCTTCACGACGGTTGAGTTCGTCCTATAGCTTGGCAACTGTCTCAAGTAGACTAGCTCGCTCCTGTGCTCCTTGCGAGTCTCGCTCCTAGTACTCCCACAGAAGGGCCTAGTTCTAACATCTCCTCTGCTCCAGCTGGCTCACGTACCTGTCCTGCTCTAGTAGGTGAATAGCTGAGACGCGAAGGCATCTGTCCTCCTCGGCAAGGATAACTCTGCCGGCTGTGAAACTCTGCTCACTGGGGGTAAGGCTAAGGTCGAGGGCCTGGGGAAGTAGATGGAACTCGGTCATCTTCAGGTGCTCGTAGTGGTCCCTCATCACTCTGTGAAGTGCCTTGTGTGAGATAGCTCATAGTCCCTCCTCGACTGTGTCCTCTATAGTCAACTCGGTGAAAGCTGGGACAGAAGGTAAGGTAGTGCTAGCTGGGAACTCGACTAAGGTGACAATCGATCCTTCGATTCCTCCTTCCTGAGCTGGCTTCCCGGTGCAGATGACCTTGACAAGCTTGTCAGGGACTCTTAACATGACGAGAACTCGGCAGAGGGTTTGTGCAAAACCCACGAGCTCACGTAGGTTGAAGGTAAGCTTGGCGTGGTCCAGAGGTAGCGGTTCTAGAGGCGGCCAGTCAACGTTCGTTGCCATCTGCATGTTTTAAGGAACAGGTGTTAGCAGGTCAATAATGGACAAGCCTTGCATAAAAGTAAATGCAGGGTTGGTATATAACCGAAGGATGGGCTGTTCATGTCCTATTCTATCGTCCATTTCTGAGGGTTTCGTCCTATGGTCAAGTATGGCTCTGATACCAACTGAAACGACCTGATTTCTGCGAAGGGAAATCCACAGAGTCGAAGTGTAATAAGACCGTTGTAGATCATATTACCCAAATTCCAGTCGAATATCACATCCATACAATGATAAAATCAGAGTACAAATAGTGTGGAATTACATAAATTATTACATCGCCGCATTGGTGGAATCAAAAGTAGCATTCATTCAGAACAGCTTGGCCAAACTCGAGCGTAGGCACGAACCCCTCAACCGTCAAACTCCTCGGAGCTATACTCCTCAGTAGAACCTGTGTGCCAAAATTTATCAGTACGATTTGTACTGGCCACTCCCACCCTATGAGCATTGCTTTGTGGAAATTGGATGCAAGTTGGATATAATCAAAAGGAACCTATAAGGCTGGGGTTTCCTATGTATTAGCATATCAAGTATATAATAGTATAATCAAGTTTTAACACCATTCCCACACACATTCCACCCCATTCCCATCCAGAGCCAGGTTTCGATCCTAGGATCAATATACCACCATCTCCATGTCATCACCACATCACCACAATACCATCGCTCAGTCGACAGGCCAACTCCCTCTTGGCACTATCTCATGGCCCGTAGCCCCTGGCTATGACTGGCACTCTCTCACGGGGGAAGAAGAGAAGGACTCATCTCGCTATCTAGTTTAAGCGAAATCCAGGAAAGGTCCATAGCCGATAAGTCGGCACATGTATCGATCGATCAACCATACACTCTGCAGAGGTTTTACATAACCACAAGATCTACCTTCTTCGCTAACCATCGTCAACTGGGCTGATTCCGACCGCTTGCTAGCCTAGGATAATGCCACCCTACCATTCAGCCCTGGTACACCCCAAGTCTAGTCTAGGGCGGCTGAAACTGTGAGTCATGAGCTGGGTCCACAAGGTCTCCATGAAGTCTTAGAAGGGTGTGGGTGAAATCCTTCGCACCCCGTACCTCCTTACACTGTCCACTATCAACCTAGCAGTAGTGGCAATATCCTACCAAGTAGTCCGGCCGTCTCGCACCATATAGGGCGAGTGGTACGTAAGGCTTCCCGGTGAATCTGAGTACTAGTAAGTTTTTAGGGATGACCAAGCTAGAATGTCTTCATCAGGGTTTCCATTTATCATGCCACCACAGCACCTCCACTCCGGGCTCCTCCCATCATAGGTTCACACCCAGGACCACCTCATATACCATTTTACCCACCACAGGTATCCCTTTCCAGGGGTGCCTAGGTAGCACCCCATGGCAAGACTTGCCCTAGGCTCGTCGTGTACTCCAACTTGGTCGACACAACCCTCACCCTCCACACACACAAGTCACACACGTAGCACTCTCCCCATAGTCCAGATAACACCAGTTTTCCACCACGCATTAATGTAGTATAAGCGTAGTAGAAGTATAAGTAATGAAATATAGCAGCAAGCGTGTGTCTAGCCTAATAGCAGGGTATGCAGGGGTAAGGTTGCGTCAAGGTAAAGGCCATCAAGTAAGCATACTACCATGCAAGTCCTATCATAGTCTGATTATAATAGTAAAGTAAAGCAACAGCAGTTCTATATTAGCCATGCGTAATAGGTGCTACGAGACTGGGCGGGATGTGGCACCTTCAGTGTAGTTGTCTCCGTTCTCCTCACGGTACTCACGATCCTCGTCCGTCTGGTTCTCCTTCGATTCTGCAACGATCGTATTATAGTCGCGTTAGCGACATCTATAGAATAGCACAAAGAAGCAATGAAAATTCAAAAGAGCCAAATGCACTCAAACATGGGTTCATTGCGTAAAGCTCGATTTTAGATGAATTTTGGTCCTGGTTTCGTATTTTTATGAGGTCATATGAATTAGTTATGAATTTCCGAAGTTTAAATCATTTCTAAAAATGGAAAAAGGCTTAATTAATCCTGGGCTGACACGTGTCACGCTGTGACTAGTCCGCGTGGCATGCTGACGTCAGCATGACGTCAGCGACTCGGCTCTGAGCTGACAAGTGGGGTCCTGCTGATGTCGGCATGACGTCATCAACGTCATTGTTCTGATAGGTGGGGCTAGGGTCTCTTGGGTCACTGACCTATGGGTCCGGTCAGAGTCAACGTCAAGTCAACGGGTGAGTCAATGGTCATCGGGTTAGGATCACTGACGTGTGGGGCTAGGGCTGCTGACGTCAGTAGCTGACGTCATCATGACATCAGCTTGACGTCACCTCGGCTGTGTTGTTACTGATAGGTGGGTCCCGTGTGACGTTGTCATGACATCAGCATGACATCACTCACTGACGAGTGGGTCCAGAGTCCCTGTGACACTGATCGGTCAACGGTCAACCAGGTTGGGCCTGGACTGGGCTGGATTTGGGCCGGGCCGGCCCGGACACGTGGCGTGCTGTGGCGCTGCCATGTCGTAGCCGAGGGCCTCCACTAGGCTTTGTCCACCGTTCGGCCCACACCGTGTGGCTCACGGTGGACTCATGTTCACGGTCCATGGACCGTTGGCTGGTCTTCGGTGGACTGAGTCCACCCTCCTTCCCTTTTGGCTTAGCCTTCGTGCACCGAGTGCAGGCGCGTGCGGCCGGTGAGGGAAGCCCTCTGTTGTAACACCCCAGGTGTTTGCCACCAGTTAAGCAATGGGTTTGAGCTCAAACATGGCATATTAAGTGATGGTGAAGATGCCAAGGTCCAACCTATAGAAATGAGCCCCAACCTAAACTTGGATATTGCACCCTTGCTTTACATATAGGCCCTTTTCAAGATATATGCTTGGCTGGTGTTATGGGAATATTTTCATGTGTCTCACATCAATACCCATCTATATTGATCCATGGAAAAGTTTTATGAAGTTTGGAATTAAAAAGTCACATGAAATAATAAGTTATATCCTTGTTGGAATGATTTTACTAAGTGCTTGAATTGCACTATTAAGTGAATGAGAGCATGAGATGTCAACCAAACCTTGCAACCTTGCCAAAATGACTCTAGATGAATTCTACAACAAAAGTCATGAAAGGTTCATGTTGGGCAAATGCCAAGAAAACGCTCCAATGGATCAAAAAGGATAATATAAGCTCCATCGTGATCCTACTTTGGTCAAAGTAGAACAGTAGGTTCTATACCAGTTTTGAGGTTGGACCTTAAATGCAAGTTGTAGTCCATATCATGTAGAACAAACTTTGTTTTTGGGCCAAGAGCTAGTTTGGTCCATAACCTAGTCAAACAGAGCTCACAAGATTCAATAAAGTGCTGATTTGGAGCCCAAGATTTTGTCTAAGTCCTAACTGACGTTTTTGTTCGGGTACCCTAGTTTGGAGCTTTGTGTCTTCCTAATCAGGCCGAACTAGTCTAAGAACCTTTAATGAAAGTTGTTGCTTGGTTCGCGCACAACAAACTTTGTTTTTGGAGTACACCATGGATCGGCTCGGAACCAAGTCTAGCAGTGGCTCAAAGTTGGAACCTGCTACTGATTTCAGCACTTAGAATTCTAAGTCTAGGAACTTCATCGACAACGGCATTGGCGTCTCGCGTTCTCCGAAATTCGTTAAGCAACTCGATTTGGTCCAAAGATAAAAGTTGGAGTATACGTCGTGGAGAAGAGCGTGCAAAAAGATAGCACTAGTTTGACTTTGGATGGATGATCAATTTTTGCGTTTACTTAACCGCTGTCAACACGTTGACAGTGTCAACTTTGGACTTGATTAACCGCTGATCTACAACTCAAATGACTTGGCACCCTTAATAGAAAATGTAGAGCAGTTCGCGGGCTTCAAACTTTGTTTTGGGCCCGAGGCCTAAATCAGCCCAGATCTGGCCCAATTCGGCGCCCACCCTGCCCACACCGACGCCCGCCACGTGCTCGAGGATTTGCCCGAACGGCGACGCGTGTCCTCCATGCCCGAGCTGAGCACCTCACATTGCTGTCGCGCGTCCTTGCGCCCCTGCGTCGATGCGGAGAGCCGAGCGCGTTTCCCTTCACTCGCTCTGGCCCTCCCCTTCTTTTTCCCTCGCGCGCTGCTGCTGCTTGCGGGCGCGACCGTCGCCGCCATGGCCGGTCATGCCATCTCCATGGCCACCGTCGTTCTTGCGTCTCCAACCTCCCTCCACCCAAATTGACCGCACCACCACCTCCCTCACCTCGCGCCGCAACCCCCGCACCCCTCGCCTGAAGCCGCTCGTCACCGGCGCGCCCTCACCACGGTGCAGCTCGGCCTAGGCCACCGGCGCACGTGGCTGGGGCTCCATGCTCCACCTCGGGCCGAGCCGAGGCCACCGGCGAGTGCGCGCGGCCCTGCTCGTGCTCCGCCGCCACTTCCCCCACCGCCGACGAGCCTCCTCCGGCCGGCGAACGGCGAGCTCCTGTGCAGCCCTTCAAAAATTCGCGTCAGGGACCTCGTCTTCAAATTCGACTAAAGGGAAGGGCCTAAATGCAATGTCATTGACTCAAGTGAATAGTGCCTCGAGGGACCTATTTGTTGTAAATCGGGTGAAACTTTGGAAATTCATAGTAAATCGTAGAAAATTCGTAAAATAGTAAATGAGGACTTTTTGGAATCCTTGTGAAATTCTCTATGCACTAGATCTATAATATGTCAGGTTTTAGTTTAAAGTTTTAGCTGTAAAAATGGATTTGTGCAGTCAGGGTTTGAATGCTAGTCTTATTTGTTTTTTTTATACTTGCAGTTTATGTGCTCAAATAAATGTGAAATTTTTGTGGAGTGCTACTAAGGTGATTGTTGTTGTCTGGTAAAAATTTCATGAGTTTAGGATTTATAGTTTAAGAGTTATAAAAATAACAAATGCCCTGTTTTGATTTGCTCCTATTCTGAACAGTTCTGCATGTTTGAATTAATTGGCTCAGTTAAGTTATGAATCATGATTTGATGACAATACATGAGTTTTATTACTTTTCTTAAGCTTTCCAAAAAGTTAAATATCATGATTTTTGGCTAAGTAGATCTTGAGTTATATTTGCTTAAATCTCTGTGGCTGTTTCTGCCCAAACCCAGACAGGGTTTCCTTGTTCTTACTGTGGGGCCTTCTTAGTAGTAGAATTAGCTTTAGGTGTTTACAACAAAGTTGTTTAGAATTTTCTAAGCTTTCTAAAGAGTCTAGAACCACATTTATTGGATATGTATAACTCCATTTATAGCTGTTTAAAGTGGCATGTCAGTTTCTATCTATGTTTTGGACAGAGATGCAATTATTGGATTAATTGACCCTTCTAACTATAGAATCATCTTAATATGAGAATAAGAAAGTTGTAGGTAACTTCCTAAGATTTTCAAAAAGTTATGGTTCAGGTTTGTTGGAGGTCTAGAACTCCAGTTATGCTTCTCTGAAGATGCTATCAGTTTTCTATACCACTGCTGTTGGGCTGGATTTGCAGTTTTGCTTGTGCAATTATTTTTCGTGGTGTAAATGATGTTTGCTATGGTTGTAGTGAATACAAAAGTTGTAGCACATTTCATAATATTGCTTGTGTTCAAATTGTAAGACCATAGGCCTGATAGTTTAGGAGTTACATGACTTTTAAGTCCTCTATCAAGTTTTGATTTTATTCTGAGCAGATCTGAAAGATGCTAGTGTTTGATCTAGTTAGGATTTGAATGAGTTTTTGGTGATAATAACAAAGTTGTATATAATTCATGTATCTAGATTTTGTTAAAATTTGGTGGTATTTGGCTGAGTAGTTTGTGAGTTATGCCTGTTTAAAGTTGGGTTACAGAATTGATTACTCTCTGCCTTGTTTAGACCAGTTTCTGTAAATGGGTATATTTGGCTTAGTTAACTTGAGAATCATGCTAAGATGATTAAATATCAATTGTCTAAAATTTCATAAGCTTTCCAGAATGTCTTCTTGCAAGTCATTTGGATTTGTGTAACTCCAGTTATAGCTAAATCTTGTAGCTGCTGTTTGCATGTCCAGAAGTTGATAGATTCCAATTATAGTTGTTTGCTTGTATATTGCTAAGTGTGGCTCATACCTTTGATGATGGTTGAGTTAGAGTACCTGAGATCTTGGGAAATTTGTGGCATGCTTGGTGCTGTCATCTTCTTTGCTATCGTGGCATGATAAATTGTGCGATATTTATAGTAAGCAATGTGAAGTGCTTGTGCATGTTAATGTAACCTTGTGCTTGTCTTACTTACTGCATGCGATGCAGTGCCTATTGCACTTCCATGTATTCATACACCTGCATCTTGCATCTCATTTAGGTACGCTAGATAAACCACGTGAAGGATGTGATGTGGAGCCGAACTCGAAGATTGGGTTTGGTGGATCTATCCCGAAGATGGAAGGACTAAGCAAGTGCTAGGACCAGAGATGTCACCAAGTCGGTGCAAGCTAACTGAACTGACTTGTGTCGGATCCCAGGCAAGCCCCGGAGCATTTTAAGTCTCCCAGTATTTTACAAATGATTACTTAAGTACTTATGATTGATGCATTAGGTTATAAGAGTTGAATGGAACCACTTGATGCATATAAATTCCTTGTCCAGATATTACACCTTTAACCGGTATAGGTCCAGGATCGAATATATGCTTAGCCATGCTTAGACCGGTAGAAGTCGGGTGATATCCTGTCACCTGCGAGATATAGGTGGATACCGGAGCACGGTTGGCTATATTTGCTATCGTGGAAAAGAACCATGAGGTAAAAGTAAATCGAGGTCGGGCAGAGTCTATGTGTAGGTTGACTCATGTGATTCCGTCTGTGTCGATTAAGGACCGTACCGTTGTTGGCGCTTCTGACAAGATTGAACGCATGCCTATCACTTAGCTGGCCGGATAACTCATTTCGACCGTGAAGCCGAGTAGCTCAACTCAGGCCGGGACCCGTTTTGTTGTGCGCTCCTTGCGTGGGGCGATCAGACTGAGCCCAAGGGCAGGCTAGGCCTGAATGTCCTGGCATCTGGTGTCCCAGATTGTGCGGCGCAGTACGGACCCGCAAAATGTGTACCTAAGTTGTACCAAAGGTGACCTAAGGTGACCGTTGATCTGGTCTGCCTGGGTTTGTGTTAGGAATAAATTCCCAGCTGGTTGAAATCGATTCGAATCGCCGTCTCTCCCGGATAGTGAGAAACTTGGCTAGTCCCAACATCGTAGTAATTGGATTATGGAATGTGATGGTTCAGATAAACATGGAATTACTATACCTGCTATGGTTACTATTGTATGCTCTAAAAAGATATACCACATGTTTGGCACAGGATAGTTGCTAATCTAGAGATGGAGAGTTCTAATTAACTTGATGACAGAATTATAATCGTATAATTGAGTTAATCGCTTTTGATGCAAAATGTTGTCAAGCTACCTCCACTTATAAAGCCTTGCATACTCCTTGGAGTCAATTTTATTTCTGGTTATGACGGGTAAGTCTAGCTGAGTACATTCGAGTACTTAGGGTTTATCCCACAATGTTGCAGGTGAGGTTTCGGCCTATTGAAGATGGTGGCTAACCGCCGGTGGGCTCGGTGACTCTATATTTATTCTCATCTATATGCTTTTATCTGAGGATGTCACTTATGCTAGCAATGTATTTGGAACTCATATTAACGAAATCCTTCAAAAGCAATGTTGTTTTCACTAATCGGTTTTGAAATCCAAACTTGTATTATTATTTATGAATCTATATGTAATATTATTTCCGCTGCAACTCTGCGTATGTGATGTGTAGTTGCTTAATCACGCGATCTTGGTTGTGATGTTGATTTACCGAGGTCCTGCGTGACACTCGGCGGACTACCGAGTTTATATAAGTGAGAGTATGCGCGTGTCAACGTGTTAAGCGGGGACAGCCAAATTTGATCTTGTATAAATTGGACGGTTCTATCACATCTGTTTCCATCCCCGGCATGCTCCCACCGGTGGTGTGCTCACCGGTGTGATCCTACGGCGGCGCTGGCGTCTAATTAAGGTGGGGAAAAGATTCCCTAGGCCATGGCGAACACGATGGTGGTGTCTAGGTGGCGGCCGGGGCTTTCCAGGGCGTTGGCCATGGCAGTCGGCGGCTTGGTCGTGGCGGTGCTCGCCGGCGGGGCAGCTAGGGGCCGTTCCAAATGTCTTGGTGCCCTGTTCCCTTTCATACGGCCAGCGGGTGACCGGGACAAGTGACGATGGCGACCAAAAGACGTGGTGGAGTCCGCACACGGTGATGGTGCACGGCAGAACTCTGGCTGAGGTCCGGTGCTCGTGGCCGGGGTGCTGTGATCGGCTAACAGGGTCTCGGTCTACGCGGCTACCCTCCGGGCATCCTGGCGGTGCTACGGCTACGTCCTAGACTGGTGAGGTGGCTGGGTGTGCAAGTGGTGGCCGTACCATGACGGCGGCGTCGGGAGCGTGGCGTGCGCGTGCTCTGCTACGGCGTCCAGGGCTAGGAAGGGTCTCAGTAGCGAGGGGCTCACCGTTGGTGTCGAAGGCAAAAGGATGGCGGTGCAGTGGAGGGTCATGGCCATGAAGATGGAGGCAGTGCAGTGTCGACCCACGACTGTGATGAAGACGACGGCGTCGTCTTCGGCTCTGATGACTTCGGCAGCACACGGGTGGCTCCATTCCTCCTCTCCCGAACTCCGTCTCAGCCCTCTTCTCTCGGTGCGGTGCGGGCTGCTAGGCCACCAAGCGGCGGTGGTGGCTGAGGGAGAGGCTAAGGCTCTGGGCGTGGCTTTATAGCCGCGCTCCATGCCTCCAATGGCGTTCAGCATCGTGCGGTGGAAAGGCGTGCGATGCATCCGACGGTGGCGCGAGGTTGCGTGAGCGTGGCGCAAGGGGGAGCAAGGCCATGCCCCGGGCGTGACCCCTGGCCCGCTCCTGCCAATGCTGTCGGCCTCCGGTCACGCGGGTGGTTGAGGCGTGGGCGCGGAGAAGATGAATAGGAAAGCCAACAGGTGGGGCCCGGCGGGCAGTGGCATCAAGCAAGGCGGGGCGGCGCGCGGGCGTGGGCGCGCGCTGGGCTGCTTGCTGGGCTGGCCGCCCGAGTTGGGCCGGCCTGCTGCTGCGCGCGCAAGCTGGGCCGAGCAGGCTGAGCCAGCTGCGGGCCTTCTCCTTTTCTTTTCCCTTTTTCTGTTTTATTTTTCTTCTCCTTTGTTCAAATTCAAATTGATTTGGAATTTGAATTCAAAAAATAGTGTACCGTATTCATTGGAGTTTTGTAGATATGAGGCCCACAACATTCTCTTTTATATATATGTTAGGAATTTTATTTAGCTATTTTGTATAACAAAAATAGGTGTGGTTTTGTTATACAAAAATAGAATTAGTTTTCTCTTTAAACATTTATTCTTTGGTTTGAGTAATAATTACTTTATGGTTTATTTCTTTAAGGGAGTTGTTAGGCATTACATAAAACAAATGAAAATCCAAATCACCATGTGAGTTAACAATGTATGCTATGTTTCATTTGTCAGCGTTTAAATAAACATGATTAACAAATGGCATGCCATGCTTATGTGTTGAGTTAGGTTGGGGTTAGACCTAATGCATCTCTTAGGTTGGGTTTCTATTCATGACATTCATCAACACATGGGAGTTTTAAGAAAAATTTTGTAGTTGGTATTTTTGGTGTATGGATTTTTGGGTTGTTACACCATGTGTCCCCTTTCTCGGCATGAGTAGCACTTTCTCTTTGATTGAGCCTTCTCTTCCTTGCTCATATGGTGCTTCTCATTACCTTGCCTCTCATGGATTGCTTGATCCTTTTTCTCAAGCTTGGTAGGACACTTAGAGGCAAAGTGTCTCATACTTCCACACTTGAAGCACTTGATGTGAGCATAATCTTTCTTCTCATCTTCATTCTTGCTCATCATCTTGGCATCTTGAGTTTGCATTGGATGCCTTGCCTTTCCACCCCTTCTAGTTTTCTTCTTCTTTATCATCAAATCACCACCATCTGCATTGTTGATCTTGATTTGAACTTAGGGTGTCTTGTCTTGCTCAACTTATGGCTTTAGTTGAGGCTTCACTTGTTGCTTCACCAATTACTTGGTTGGGCACATTGAGGTAAGATGACCCCAAGTGCTAACCTAGTTTATCAAAGTGATTATGAGATAGGTAGCACTACTCCAAGTAATGAAGCAATGGTGAAGATCATGACGATGGTGATGGCATGGTGATGATCAAATGCTTAAACTTGGAAAAGAAGAAAGAGAAAAACAAAAGGCTCAAGGCAAAGGTAAAATTGTAGGAGCCATTTTGTTTCGGTGATCAAGACACTTAGCGAGTGTGATCACATTTAGGATAGATAGCCGTACTATTAAGAGGAGTGAAACTCATATCGAAATGCGGTTATCAAAGTGCCACTAGATGCTTTAATTCATTGCATATGCATTTAGGATCTAGTGGGGTACTAACACCCTTGACAAAGTTTGTGAAAATATGCTAACATATGTGCACAAGGTGATACACTTGGTGGTTGGCACATTTGAGCAAGGGTGAAGGAGATAGAGTCAAAAAGGAGTGAGTCGCGCTGTTTACAGAGTGACCGGACGCGTCCGGTATGGTGACCGGACACGTTCGGTATTCGATGACGTACTCAGCGACCAGACGCGTCCAGTCGCCACACCGGACACATCCGGTATGAATTAGCAAAAGCAGTGTTTGGCAGTGCAGTCGATCCGACGCTGGCAGCGTCCGGTCTGGTGTGACCGAACGCGTCCGGTCGTCCATGGGTGCTTACTGTACTCGATCGGACGCTGAGGCTCAGCGTCCGGTTAGTTTCTACCAGACACGTCCGGTCGGCCCTGGTGGCTTACTGGACTCGACTGAACTCGGTGGTACAGCGTTCGGTCAATTAAGTCTCTGCGTTTGGTGTGAGCTTCCGGTCGTTGGCAGATCAAGTAGCAACAGCTATGATGGTTTGAACTGGACACGTGGCAGTCTGGGGGCTATCGGACACGTCCGGTATGCCGACCGGACATGTCTAGTATTCACGACCGAAGCATCCGGTGCTGCGTCTGGTCAGTTGGACTGCAGCATTCGGTCAGCCCGTGTTATGCCCAGTGAAGGGGTATAACGGCTCTATTTGATGGGGCTTCTATTTAAAGCCCCATGGCCGGCTCAAGCTCACTCTCTTGCACATTTTCATTGACATAGCAACCTTGTGAGCTTAGCCAAAGCCCTCCCACTCATCTCCATCATTGATCCATCATCTTTGTGAGATTGGGAGAGAATCCAAGTGCATTGCTTGAGTGATTGCATCTAGAGGCACTTGGTATTCGTGTTGCGCTGCGGATATTGCTTGTTACTCTTGGTGGTTGCCACCACCTAGATGGCTCGGTGCAGCGGTGGAGGATCGGCATGAGTTGGTGATTGTTCGTGGCCATCTTCGGTGATTGTGAGGGGAGTTGTACCTTCCCCGGTGGAGTGTCGAAAGGTAACTCTAGTAAATTGCTCATGTCATTGAGTTACCTCACTTGTGGGTAGATTCTTGCGGTGTCCAATCATGTGGACGAGGTTTGTGAAACACCTCTTAACGGCCGAACCACCAAATATTGGTCGACACAACGGGGACTAGCGTGTTGGCAAGCACGTGAACCTCGGGAGAAAAATCGGTTGTCTCTTGTTATTTGCATTCTCCCGGTGATTGGCTTAATCTTAATCTTGTGATTGGTTCATTCCTCTATACGGCGGTATAACCATCCTACTCACTCGTTTATATTCTTGCAAACTAGTTGTAGCAAGCTCTTTAGTGTAATTAGATTTGAGAGCTTGCTTTGCTATTTAAGTTTGCTTAGTGGAGCTCTTTAGAGTAGAAAGATTGAGAGCTCTTAGTGAGTAGTATCATAGCAAGTTGTGTGTCTAGCTATCATTGCAACTAGAATTATTGGATAGGTGGCTTGTAACCCTCGTAGAGCTAGAGCAAGTTTGCATTTTGCTATTTGTCTTACTAATCAAATTGCTCTAGTTGATTTATAGAATTTTAAATATGCTATTCACCCCCCCTCTAGCCATATTAGGACCTTTCAACTCCCCCCCAACGATCGGACCTGACTATCTTAATCTTTAAATTATGTTGGTTTTCAACTTCTGCCTTAAATATCTTATAATTTATCCAATGCTTCTATTCTTTCTTTGATTGGATAAATATAGCCATAATGGGAGTAATCATCTGTGAATGTTATGAACGAATCATAACCATCCACACTCTTTATAGGAAACTGGCCACAGATGTCTGTGTGAATAATCTATAAAATTTCTACGCTTTGTTTGACATCTTTCTTAATTTTCTTTACATACTTTCCTTTTATGCATTCTCTGCATTGTTCTAAATCTGAGAGCTCTAATAGAGGAAGAATATTATTCTTAACTAGTCTTTCAATTCTCCCCCTCGAAATATGGCCTAAACGACAGTACCATAATTTCGACGACGCATCGTGAGCTCTCTTATGCCACCATTTCCAAATTAACTCTCTGTCACCAGCTACTTTATCAGCTGGGTAGCATATGTCTTTGAAGAGCCAGTGAACTGACTCTTTATTCTATTGAGGTACTCAGTGATCGTGTCACACTCTAGGATTGAGCCCACAATTGCAGGCTTAATCGTGTTCTTTATCACAGCCAAACATTTTTTGTTGGCAGTGACCCGCTTCCTATGCTTAAGGTCATAGGACATCTTTTGGGATTCAAAATCCCTCCCTTTAGTTGCACAAGCGGCATCAGTCTTGTTTGTCTCCCTCGCTGGTGCCATAGGCTCAGTGGAACACGGTGAGGTGACTACCCAGTTCACCTCAGCCAAGATGAAGGACAGGTCAAACTTTTTCTTAACATAAAAAATAACAACAATTGCATACCTTGATTTCAACGTTGGTCAAAATTAAAACATACAATTGTTCTTATACATTAATTCTACATCACCGTTGGGTAGAAATAGAATTAATGCATAAATCATTAAAATTTACAACTGTTCTTATACACTAATTCTACATCACCGTTGGACAGAAATAGAATTAATGCATAAAATCATTAAAATTACGATATTGTCATTAACAACGTTGGTCAGAAAATAACAACATCATAATCATGTCAAAATCTCTTTTTCTCCAATTAAATATCACGTTGGTTCAAAATAACTGGAGAATCAACTATTTCTTTAGCAGCGGAAACATGAAAAAATTAATTATCTATTTTTCAGAAGCATTAAACTTTTCTCAAATATTCTCTAAAAAATTATCCCGTTGTTTCAAATTTTAACAGAGATATTTAAATAGACAAATATCATCAAAATCTGCTTCTGAAAATTAAATACTCAGAACTTTATTTACTGTTCATTGTGGCCCGGCCTGCAGCTACAGTACCGGCCCATCAACAACAGTGCACGGCCTGGCCTGCCACAGCAGCCCACTAGGTTTATGTGAGATACACATGTGATTAGTCCACAGATACATATGTGTGAGCAACATATTCTATGAAGGTGAAAATGGCTTGGAGATGTTGCAAAGCTCACACATGTGATGATGAAGGAGCTCATTGCACATGAGACTTGACATTGAGTCATGTGATCAAGGTGGACAAGATCAAGACAAGACTTGGCTTGATGGACCGGTTGCAAGCGTGAAGGGCAAGTCGGAGGCTTTGGAGCGAGGGACCAAGTGGCGATGAAGCTTGAGCAAGACTTGGTGCCGATGGATGAAGGCAACGGTGAAAAGCAAGTGATGTCAAGATCGATGAACCAATATGATCACGTGATGATATAAAGTGGATCATATCATTGTTGATCATGTTGGTGCACGTGTTGCATCAACATTGGAGGAGATAGAATGGAATGCGCAAGGCAAAGGTATAACCTAGGGCATTGTTCACCGGTCATAGGTGTGTAGAGAAGTTTGTAACCGGGTTTAGGATAGATGGCCGTACTATCAAGAGGGGCAAACTTGTTTGCATATCGGTCATCTAGTGCCACTCGAGTGATCTAACTTTGCATCATCGCTAGGATTGAGTGGCGTGGCAAGTTGAGTGGCTAATCCTTTGAAAAATGATTGTGAAAATGCTAACACACACACACATAGCGGTGTACACTTGGTGGTGTTGGCATATTTCCAAAGGAGAAGAAGTTGGAGTTGATGTGGATGAACTCGGCGATGGAACAGAGGTGAGAAGGGTTCGGAACTCCACCGGTGGAGTGTCCGCCTGTAGAGTGCGGATAGTCCGACGGTGCCACCGGCGCGCTGTTCCAAAAAGATAGGATCTCATAGAGTGGACTAGACACTGGTCACGAAGTGACCAGACGCTGGTGGTGTTGGCACATTTCCAAAGGAGATGAAGTTGGAGTTGATGTGGATCAACTCAGCGATGGAACAGAGATGAGAAGGGTTCGAAACTCCACCGGTGGAGTGTCCACCCATAGAGTGCAGACAGTACGACGGTGCCATCGGCGCCCTGTTCCGAAAAGATAGGATCTCATAGAGTGGACCGGACACTGGTCACGAAGTGACCGGACGCTGGGTTCTAGCGTCCGGTCAGTAGTGGCAGTCAGCGGGCAGGCGTCGGTCTTTGACCGGACGCTAGCGCTAGAAGTGACTGGACGCTAACAGGGTGCGTTCGGTCAAGGTGACATGTGATGATGTAGGCAGAGCAGTGTTGCTGGAGGTGACCGGACGCTGGTGCTGCGTCCGATCACGACCGACCGGACGTGTCCGGTCATGTCTGGTACCTTACTGGAAACGACAGGACGCTGGGGTTATGCGTCCGGTCAGTTCAAGCTGGAGCGTCCGGTTGTCAGATGACCGTTGAGATCGGATGAACAACATTTAAAGAAGAGGACACGTGGCGTGCATCTCATGACCGAACGCTGAGGTCCAGCGTTCGGTCGATCGGACCGGAGCGTCCGGTCGTCCCGAGTTTTGCCCAGTGAAGGGGTAACGGCTCTATTTGTCCGTGGGGTTATAATTAGAAGCCATGGTCGTCCTTGGGCCAAGAGCTGAGCACACTAGAGCCTTGGTGGCTTGTGTAGTAGTGCTTGGGAGCCCTCCATCACACATACACTTGATAGTGATCATTCGATTGTGTGAGAGAGCGATTCTAGTGCAATTGCATTGTGAGGTTGCATCGAGTGGCACTAGGTGATCGAGTTGCAAGCCGGTGGTGCTTGTTACTCTTAGAGGTTGCCACCTCCTAGATGGCTTGGTGGTGGTCTCCGTTGAAGCCCGCAAGAAGCTTGTGCGGTGCTCTAGAGAAGAGCTTTGTGAGGGGCATTATGCTCGCCCCGCGGGAGCCACGAAGAGCAACTCTAGTTGAGCGTGTCATTGAGCTACCCTCACTTTCGGGGTAGGTTCTTGCGGTGCCCGACGTGCGGGCTTGGCGGGTGATGTCAATTAGCCGCCGAACCACCAAGTGAGCGGTCGACACAACAGGGACGTAGCGTGTTGGCAAACACGTGAACCTCGGGAGAAAATTCATTGTGTCAACCTTGTTCTTCCTGTTGGTTTGCATCCTCGTTACATAAGCTTGTAATTACTTTCATATACATTGTGCTTGTGTAGTTGCTCTTGTAACTAGTTAGCTTGTGTAGCTTACTAGTTACCTTCTTGCTTGTGTAGCATAGAAGTAGCTCCCTTGCGTGGCTAATTAGGTTTGTGTAACCTTGTTAGTCACTTTGCTTAGTTTGTGTAGCTAAGTATTTGCGCTCTCTAATTTGGCATTGGTTGCCTTGTTATTGAGCATTGTTAGTGAGCATTATGTGGCTTTGTGCTCTTGCTTACTAGCATGTGTAGGAGCTCCCTTGTTGCTTAAAGTACTAGTGGCATAGGTTTGTGTGACCTTGCTTCTAGAATTGATTAGGTGAGCTCTAGCTAGCCTGGCACCTTTGTGGCTTAATTAGTATCTTTGGAAGGTGCTAGAGAACATAGATAGAGAGGTGTAGTCTTGGCTAGACCGATAGTTTTAATTCCACACTTGTTTCGGTTAGCCGACGCGATTAATTTTAGAAAGGACTATTCACCCCCCCCTCTAGTCCGCCATCTCAACCTTACAGCGCTGCCCGCACCCAGGCCGCAACCTGGGCCTGATTCTGGCCCGGTTGATCTACGCCATTGATGCAGATCGAACGGCCACACGCGTGTCTCGGCGGATCAAAATGTTGACCTCAGCGCCTCCACTGAAACCCTAGCGTCATTCGCCCCTCCCTCTTCTCTCTCTACGCCCGCGCTCCTTCTCACTCAACGCAGCAGCAGCGAGCAATGATTGGAGCCAAGAGAGAGAGATGGCGCCGTCGTTCGCGGCAGCGAGACCACGCTCCCCCGTGCGGCCGGCCCCCTTTAACCCTAGTCCATTTCTTCTCTGCCTTTCTCTCTCAGCCGCGCGGCGCACCGAGCTAGCGAAGCGGTGGATCGGGCAGCCATGGCGCCGTCGCCGACCCCCTCGCCGGCGTGCGCGCTCCCCAGCAGGTGAGCGCGCCGCCGTCGAGCGGCCTGGCCGTGGAGCCCCCTTGGCCGAGCCCGGGCGAAACAGCTCCCCCGGCTTGGCCTTCTTCTCCCGCGCCGGCGAAGGGTCAGCCCGACGCACGGCGAGGTAGGTCCCTTCCCCTTTTTCCCCTTCTTCTTCGATTTGGTTCTTGTTTGTTCTTCTTAGATTCAACCGATTTGGGGATTAGGGCTAGGGTTTCTTTTCCCGATTCGATTCGTTCGAATTGGTTCATCTCTTTCATTTGATTTCTTTTCTTTTCTATTTGTACCGAATCGCTCTCTTCCCCTTCCTCGTCGTGAGTTAGGGTTAGGGTTCGGTTGAACCCGATTCAGTTTTTCTCTCAGTTTTGATTCGAGATCGGCGAGATAAGCCCCTTCTCCTCTTCCCCTTCTTCTCTTTTGGATCTTCTTTCTTTTCCTTTGGAGTTGAACCGATTTAGGGTTGGGGTTAGGGTTAGGGTTTGACTCACTGGAGTCACTATTCTTCTTCCCCAGTGAGTGCTTTGTTGGTTAGGGTTCGGCTTTGCGTGCCGAGACCTCTTTCTCTCCTCTTCTTAGATCCGAACTGGGTCAGTTCTTTTCTTGTCGTGCGCCGCCGAAGACGGCAGTGCGGCACCTTTCCCCGCGCGGTGACGGTGGTGACCGGGAGTTAAGTGATGTCCGCCACCCCCCGATCTCTTTTTAATTTTCTTTTACCCGGTTAGGGTTTCAATCCGAAATGGATCGAACCCTTGTGGTTTCTTTGATTTCTTTTCACTGCTTTACCCCATACTAGATCTACACACTGGCAACCTTGGCTTTGATACCATTGTTAGAAACAACAGTGCCTCTAAACCGTAGATCGGGGTAAGCATCTTACTTAGGGTTCCTCTAGTTCGCCCTGACGCAGTTGCGCCGTAGCCTCGTGGACGTCGGTGTCGAGGGAGCTCGGCGCGGTGGAGTCCAGCGTGGTGGAGACGAGGTCCAGTGGCGATGCAAAGGTACGGCGGAGCCGGTGGGGCTTCCCGTCACTGGCAGCACCCTCTTTAGATCGGGTTAAGTTTTCTGTTCGTGGTTACATCGGCTCCGGTCAACCTCGTAGTTAGAGCCGTGATCCCCACCTATCTTTGTATAGTGCTGTGCGACAGGGGTCCACCAACAATATTAGGGTTGGACGTCTTCGATCAAGACGCAGATCCAAAAGCCCAGGCCTATTGGTAGAGATCAAGTAACAAGGAATACAGGGCAGTGACTGCAGAAATTTTGGCACAAATGTGTGCCCCGTCGCGAGCAGATCATCAGGATAGGATCAATCGCCTCAGCTCAGTAGCCAATGCACTGTCCACTGTACGTGCGTGCATATCGATTTTGTTTTCACAGAATATTAAGGTACGTGAAATTCATGCATGTTCACCTTTACTGTTGCAGAACTTACAGGGGAAAGGGATGAGTTTGTTTGGGCATTACATTTATTTGGTACATTTTCTGTTAAATCTATGTATGCTGCGCTAATTAATAATAAGGTCAGAGTGTCACAGGATTTATGGCAGATCAAAATTCCTTCAAGAATAAAAATATTCTTGTAGTATTTAAAAAGATGTGTGATTTTAACCAAGAACAATCTTACACGACGAAGCTGGAATGGTGATACGAAATGTTGCTTCTGTCACCATCCAGAAACTATTCAACACCTTTTTTCCAATGTTATTATGCTAAGTTCTTGTGGCGTGTTGTACACTTGTTGTTTGGGTTATCACCCCCTTAGTATACATGATTTATTTGTTAATTGGTCTAAGGCGGGTGGTAACATACATAATTCTTTGTTATTAACTGCAGCGTCAGCGTTATGTTGGACAATCTAGTTAACAAGAAACGAAGTAGTTTTTGATAAATGCAGACCGAAAACTTTTTTGCAGGTGCTATTCAGGGGAACCCATTGGCTACGGCAATGGACAAGGCTGCAGCGGCGTAATGATCTACGGGATTAGCTGATTCTTATTGGGCAGCATCTGGAGACATCAGCATTGCACTTCTTTAATTCCAATGGATGGTTATCGACTAGGTTTATTGATCTTCATTAGTCAGAACTTTACTTCCCGCTTTGTTGTCCTAGTGTCTATTTGTAAGCTTGTGATCCCTGTGGGTTGTGTGCTGATCGCTGTACCGAACTTTGTAATAAGTGGCCTAATTCTACCCTAAGATAGATGAAGCCGGATATAAACTATCATTTATCTTAAAAAAAAGTTCTTAAAGCGATAGTGACTGAAACTACAAACATTGCCGAGCTTGACAAGAGGAACAGCAATTTCTCGCGTCGTTCTTATGCCTCGCAGTGCAGATACGTGAAAAGCTTGCGACAGCAGAGGCTTTTGCGGATGCGGGCACAGGGCTTCCAATGGCGAACAACATTATTTTTGCAGAGACGCTGAAGAGGATCATAGAGATGACGAACCACAGTAAGAGCGAGGATGAAGCCTGCCTCTGCCTGGCGATCATGAAGTCTGCGACTAAGCTGGTCATGTGGATGACGGAGCTCGACACCATCAGCCCCGGCTATTACTTCCGGCAGGAGAACATTGTCAAGGAACTGGAGTACGCCGTGAGGGACATGCATGGTTCACCTCGAAAGGTACGTGGTTATGACCGGCGGTGCTGACGAGAATGCAGGCTATGTGACGCTTCAGACGCTTGTGGAAACAGCCAAGCCCATGTTTAGATGCCCACTGAATCGGCGCCGCCGAATTTCGTCCAGTTACTGTAGCTACTGTAGCGTTTTATTTTTATTTGGTAATAATTGTCCAATCGTTGACTAATTAGGCTCAAAACGTTCGTCTCACAAAGTACAACCAAACTGTGCAATTAGTTTTTGATTTCGTCAACATTTAGTACTCCATACATGTACCGTAAGTTTGATGTGACGGAGAATCTTCTTTTTGCATAGTGCCGAATTCTGGAATTTGAAGGAACCAGCAGCAGCAGCAGAATTGGGTGCCAGTTCAACTCCTGTCATGCAGTCATGTCGTTGTTCAGCTCCCTTGTGTGGTTTTCTTGAGATCAATGTATTGGATAACTTATTATATCAACAAACATTGTGGTTTTGTTTTCTTATGAAACTTGGCAGAGTCCAGAGTATGTAATAATTGTGGTTAGTTTGGTTTATGCTGTTATTAGAGAGGACTCAAGCGAGGGGCAGAGCTACTTCTATATTATGTAAACACAATAAACCTTAGTGAAAGAAATCTGTTCCTTATGCGACAGACTACAGTGAACGGTCACCGTAAAGGCGGCTGCATTGTAGATGAGGTTTCATTCCATCCATTGCCACGTGAGCAGCGGTGCTTCAGCATCTTCAGAATTCAGATGCAGCATGGGCTTACATTCAATAAAATACAACAGCTCAACTTACAGCGTGTTCAGTTGGGTGAATTTGGGAATTTGGGCTACTGTAGCACTTTCGTTTTTATTTGGTAATTAGTGTTCAATCATGGACTAATTAAGCTCAAAACGTTCGTCTCGTAATTTTCAAACTGTGTAATTAGTTTTTTTCGTCTACATTTAATGCTCCATGCACGTATCGTAAGATTCGATGTGACGGGTACTGTAGCACTTTTTGAAAATTTGGGGTTGGAACTAAACACGCGCTTAACTGCCATCTAACAAATAAATAAGATTCTATTTATGTATTATCAATTGAAGCTTCCATGTCAGCTTTCTCCAACAAGGCATAGAGTTACTTCTGAAGTGAAGGATTTGCCTCCTGATGCTGGCATACTGTTGTTGTGCACAATTCCAAGAAGGCAAGAACGCAGCAGGGTATTTGCGCTAGTCGGATGGTGCCATGTGAGCGACTTCTTGAAGCAGGCGGCGAAGACATGACGACGCAGAGGCAGAGGGACGTTCCAACGGCAGGTATTGCTTTGCATTGCATTGTCTGATGGACATGCAAAAACAACGGCCATGTTCGCTTGTCTTATAATTCGTATTTTTTAGTTTGTTTTTTAGTCAGAACAGTGTTTTTCTTTCATAACAAATTAGTCGGAACAATGTTTCTGCTTGTTTTTTTAGTGAAGCGAACGGAGCCTAGACGGCGGACGCCTGTAATTGACATTGACATCAGCTTGATTTTTTTGCTTCCTCGCCAGCTAAGTAGCCGTCCTCAAAGTTTAATTTGGCCACTCTCTTGCTTACTCCTGGAGAATACTAGACGGCAGTTTATTCTTCGGTAGTATACTGAACCTTCATTTACTGTACGTAACAAAACTTTCTTGTATTGTATGATGATTCCAGAACAGCTTCCAGCAGATGCTACAGTAGTTAGTGCTATATGGGTTGGATATGTAAAGCATACTCTCTCCGTCTTAAAGCAACTGCATATCTTATTTTTCACGAAGCCAACTATTTTTATGTTTGATCAAATATATACAAAAATATACTAATATATGTACGATGCGTAATTAATTAATTCTATATTATAATAATTACATTATTTTTTATAAATTTAGTTAGACTTTGAAAAATATGATATATAGTTATTTTGTGACGGAGAAAGTGGAAGATTGTCCATTGCTCAACATCTGCTACTATATGCCCTTGTGCTTCTCCCACACACAAAAGAAGTCGTCTGCGCCTGCTAGCTCCTAGCTGGCTGGCCAAATAAACAAATTGTTAACCGTCAGTAATATATGTCATCGTGCCATCGCACAATCCAAGTATCGAACCTTCAGCATTGACGACGCTAGCGAGCAACTTTTCATTTTTGTGAAAGCAGTTTACAACACAAACTCGGTCAGAAAAGAAAACTACCACTAGCTAGTCTTTCTAGTGACTTGCCCATCATTCCTCGTTTTACATATTAAGGACCCTTTGGCACGCGGCTTCTTGCGGCTTTTGCTGTGAAGTTATGCTAAATGGCCATTTAAAAACGGCTTATTACAAGGAGTTCGGAGGTGTCGGAGTCTTTTTTTTTTTTTTTTTTTTTTTGCTGAGGAGCCGAAGTCGTGAAAACATGGCTTCTCTGATTATTATACAAATGCCATTGGAACTATTTTTGTTAAACGGTTTCATCTCCACTAGAGAAGCTGATTTACAAGAGAAGTCGGAACCCTTTAGGAGAAACCGAATCCTTGTCAAACTGCTAGCATCTTATTATGAGCGTCTTTTTGCACTGAACTTGCATTATATATTTAAAGATCCAAATAGAACTTCTAATATAAATCTCCATTGTTGTAATTCCAGCATTTTCAACACAACAGTATGTTACGAGTCAGTTTGGTTTCTGGCAACAGTAAGAGTAAAACTAGCCTATCGGCCTGTTCGCTGGTTGGATTCTGAGCTGGTTTGGGCTGGCTGGTGCTGGTTTGTTGTGAGAGGGAAACACTGTTGGCTGACTGGTTTGGGCTGGCTGAAACCAACAAGCGAACAGGCTGTATGTCTTGGCAAGCTGGATACTGGCTCTCATGTTATTGTCAGGCCAATTGTTGACATTGATTTGGCAACATTGATTTGGTCGCGCAACGCCAAGTGTTGACATTGGTTTGGTGCTAGTGGTGGTGGAGCAGGTGCTTCGGTATAACACTAATCAAGTCAGAAGGAGCATTGTCATTGTATGCACTATGCAGAGGTGGAAGAACCATCGCTCGCTCTTTGCCGATGCGCTCTGCCGGGAAGGCCCGTCCTCTCACGAGAGCCCGCATGTGCACCCAAAGATATCCCACTCGCATGTCCCCGGCCGGGGTGGACCTAGATTATATGGAGTGAGGTCACATGTCCCCACTCAAATTTTGTTAGTAGTGGTACATGCTAATTTTTCACCATGAGTGCCGCCACACGAATGAATCACAAGACTCTCACACACTATTAAATATAAAGCTAACTTGATCCCGATTATCGATCCCGTGAGAGGGTGTTTGGTTGCCGCTCCTAAATGTCCCATCGGATATTTGAACACATGCATGGAGTACTAAATATAGACTAATTACGAAACTAATTACATAGTTTGCGACTAATTTACGAGACGAATCTTTTGAGCCTAAGTAGTCCATGTTTTGACAATATTTTGCTACAGTAAACATGTGCTGATGATGGCTTAATTATGCTTAAAAAATTCGGCTCATGGAGTACTGACGGATTATGTAATTTGTTTTTTTATTAGTATCCGAACACCCTATACAACATCCTCCCGACATACCTCCTAAATTTTAGTAGCCGGATCCAAACACCCCCTGAATGTGGAGTGAGCCCACCACTGACAGAGCTACGTTAAGGTGAAACTGGGTTGTTGCCCCCCTTGCCTTGGAATAACTCTGCATGCATGCATGCAAACAAATGCTGCCCTCGTTCGGCTGGTAGGCTGAACAATAAATTTTAGATTGTTTCGGATGATTCAATAGTATTCTGTGAGAGATAATAAGCTAAAACAAGCGGGAAGTAGTACAGCCGAACGCCCTATGTACATGCTGTATGTAACTAGTTGGAGCTCATATTGTCATGAAGACATGGAACTTTCTTTCAAGTGCCGCCGTCTGCTCAAAGCCTCCTTGCTCACTGAATTGCAGTAACCAACATGTGTACTCGCTCATCGGTTTACAAGCTCATAAATCCCAAGTATACAAATGCATACTGGAATTAACCCCCCTTAATTTCATCCCACGAGCAGCAGCAGCAGATGCTATGGTGTAGTTGGTACTATATGGGTTGGATATGTGATGCACAGACAACAATTTTTATGTTTAATCAAATATATACAAAAATACTAATATATATGTACGATGCGTAATTAGTAGTTAAGTGAAGTTTTCTTATATAGATATATACGAAGAAGTGGGTGCATATGCCCCCCATCCTCCATTGCAAAAATATAAATTAGTGATGAAGTCCAAAATTTCATCATTCATGCATTCTCTATGGCCCAAGTCCATACACCCGTGAGACAGTCACACCTTTCTCTCTACTAATTTGCTCTAACTTCACCACTAATTATAACCAAGTTCTTCATTACTTTAATAGCACTCGCTGCCATATCTTTTCGCACTTGACTACCCACCAACCGCCCTATTAGGAGCTAAAGTACTATGGTAGGATACGGCAGAATGTTGTTTCAGCTTAATTGACACGCATGTGTATTGCCTTGGCAAGGATTAAATGCATGAAGACTTAAATTGCATTAGCTGGCACCTAATTAGTCAAATAATTGGGCATACCTAAAGTTTAATGATTCATCAGCTCTTGTTGGCTGTACGTTAGGTCTTAAATTCCTCCAGATATATACACCCTTGTTTGTTTGGGGGCTTGTTTGGCTTATAAACAGTACTTTTTCAGCCAACGAATATTATTTTTCTCTTACACCAAATGAGCCAAACAGTATTTTCAGCCATGACTTATCAGCCAAACAAATCCAAGCGAAAAGGGCGATATGCTAGTAGTTCTGAAACCTGAATTAAACCAAAATCTCCTGTTGTGACCTTGTGAGCCCAATACTGACTACTGACAAGAAAGAGCACATGCCCATCATGTGATCAGCAGAGGAATCCTATACTATACTGGAGTCTGGAGTATATATATTCCAATTCATTTCTCCTGTAATGCTCTAGCAGATCTTGTCTCTGACACCTGAAGAAAGATGATGAATGGCATGGCATGGCATGTGACGTCTTTCTCCTTGCACAAACCACAAACAAATGGACAATGGTCTAGGGCGCGTTTAGATGGACGAAATTTTTTTGGGTTTTTTTTTGCTACTGTAGCACTTTCGTTTGTATTTGGATAATTAGTGTCTAATTATGGACTAATTATAGTTCGAAAGTTTCGTCTCGCGATTTCTCATCCAACTGTGCAATTAGTTTTTTTTCGTCTACATTTAGTACTCCATGCATGTGCCGCAAGATTCGATGTGACACTTTGGGATGAAATTTTTTGGAATCTAAACAGGGCCCTAGATGAAAAACAACAACAAAAAAAATGCATTTCCAGTATGAAGTAGTAGTAATTAAGTTGATGAGCCGCTGGGGCAAAAGGTTTCTGCCGGTATAGTACAGCGTTCCTCATGGTAGACAACTTTGAGGACATGTCAATTAACACACGTCAGTAAAAGTTTCCTGGTACAAATTGAAACATGACGGAGCCGGTATTTGATTACTCTTATCAGCCATTTTTTTTGCTGTACCATTAACCTTTTGTCCGTAGCTGCCAAATTCGACCTTTTTCTTTAGTTGAACCAAATTACGACTTTTTTTTATGGACCAAATTACGACTTTTGGTACGATGCAAATGAACCACAAAGACAAAATGGACCCTACAGTGAATACCTTCCGCTTCACAGTTTTGACACTGTTTGGAAGAGAGAACCCTCGTTTTGGTTCTTTTTTAGTCGTTAGTTTGAGTTTGAGCACAAATTTTCTTCATGATATTGGTAGAAATATTTACGCCTCCTAGTCCCGGTTAGCCTCTTGTTTACTTTTTATATATAATATATATAATAACAACAGTGTACTGCAAAACCTGTAAATAAAAATGTAGAAGCTGGAAACCTGTAGGGTCCAAAAGGAGACTGGTTGGGGCTGGTGCTGGTTTGGGCTGGCTGGTGTTGGTTTTTTGTGAGAGGAAAATACTGTTGGCTGGCTGGTTTGGGCTGGCTGAAACCAACAAGCGAACAGGCTGAAGAACACCTAACAGCAGTTAAAACACTCAAGTACTCTGAAAGCCATGATATGTTGAATAAAAAAAGCCATGATATGTTGAATAAAAAAAAGCCATGATATGTTGAATAAAAAAAAAGCCACAGTTAATCCATCACATAAACTTCCGGTGACGTAGGCAATTCGAGACAGTTACAAAAGGCTAGACTTCCTCCGAGCCTGAGATGATGGGTAGCTAAACAGTGAAGAAACGCACGCGTGAACGAGAAGCGAGGAGAGCATGCGCATGAGCTCGCATCCATGTGTCCGTAAAGGGGAAGGAGAGGAGTAGGAGCAGGAGACGAATGATGGTGCCATCAGCTCCAGCTCAAGCCCTCCCTTCAATCCAACTCCACCTCCACAAAAATCCTATCCATTCTCCACCAAACGCCCCACGAGAGTTCATCATCTCCTGCTAAAAATTGCGTCTTTTTCTGCCTAAAGTTTCCTTGCTGGAGTTAAAAAAAATTCCCCTTTTGTTGTCCATTTCTCGACGCGGCAATTGTTTTTTGTTGCGATTTGAGTTCGTGGATTTGGACCACGCGCACCACCACAACCAATCCTCCTCCCCTTCCAGTCCCATCCTGCCCCAACAATCCCAATCTCCGGAAGAAAGCAAGCATCAAGAAATCCTAAATAGGGGGCGCACCAAGAACTCCACTGAGAATCCCCAATCATTTCTTGGTGCATTTGGCCCCTCCTCCACCATCAGCGAAATTCCCAAGAAAACTCATCCTGAATCGGCCCCCCAAAATCGGTCGGTCCTACACCGCACTTCACAGCTCATAATTCCAGTGAGAATTCGAAAAGGAGGAAGCAATGACGGAGGTGGCGCTCCTCCGGGGCCCGACCAACCTCGCTTCCACCGCAAGCCGCGCCTCCGCTTCTTCCTCCTCTTCCTCAGCGCTGCGCTATTTAGCCAATGCCGACAGCGACGTGCTCCCAGGAAGCGGCAGCCCGGAGCGCACTGCGGGATCTGCAGGGAGCCGACGACTCCTTGAACTGCGCGGGCAAGAGGCGGCGGAGGAGGAAGAGGAGCGGTGGTCGTTCTTGGCGCTGCTCTTTGAGCTGCTGCGGAAGTCGCTGCTCGGGTGCAGGACGGTGGGCGGCGGCGAAGGCGAAGGCGAACACGGCGGCTGCGGGATGGAGATTGGGTTGCCCACGGACGTGCAGCACGTCGCGCACGTCACGTTCGATAGGTTCCATGGATTCCTGGGGCTGCCCGTTGAATTCGAGCCCGAAGTGCCCCGCCGTGCTCCCAGTGCGAGGTATGTCTCGTTGTGTCCTCATCAAATTGGTATTGAGTTCACGCTTCCAGAAATCTGACTTTATATGCAAATAACATGGAACTTTTTTAGCTCCAAATTGAATTTTAGAGGGTGTTTGCATTTTCCCCCCTTCTTTAAATTCCAAATATATGTGGTGCTTTGATATGAACAGTTGAAGACAATAAGTATTAGATTCTGTTCTGTTAGAAAGTTGTAAAATGTAAATGATGTTTGCTTGACACGGGTTCGTTAATAGTTCACCACTCTTTAGCATTTTGATGGCATGGTTGTTTCCGTACTATAGTTTTGATCCTTGAAAAGGTGGTCCCTTTTGTTTGTGTTACAGCCTCCATGCTGCTTTGATCTGAAAAATATTATTGAAAAAGGCAAAACTTTAAGTGGAGTTTGAATTCCATTTGAATAATGTTATAAAGTATGAACTTGGTTTTTGTGTTGGCAGCCTTAGCAGGATTTGAACTATGGTTGATGAAATGGGCATGTCTTCTGATAGTGGATGTGCTTTGGAATTATTTCTGCGTGTTTTTTTGCGTGTTTTATCAAATAATTGGTCAATCATTTTTCTGATGCACTCTTATAGCATCCATGATTTTGCTGTACTTGCTTACCTCATCTAAGAATTATTTCGACTGAACTAGGTACATCAAGTTGGTTGTTACATCATCTGTCATTAGTAAGATCGAAAAGTTGCCAGGGATTCCATGATGTATGTATGGCCTATTTTGTCTTGATTAGATTATTCACTATTCTTTTCACTAGACTTGCAAATTACTTTGGTTTTTAACTTTTTTGTTATCCTTCATCTATTGTTCGTATAGTAGACCTTGGCTTCAAATACTTGGTATATTATTTTTTTGTGCTTTGCTATACTATCTAACTTATTATAGGAACAGGGCACGAAGTATAAGAAAAGTACATAGGTGTCTTGTATCTTGTTTCTTATTGGGAGTTCCAAGATGTCGGTTTTCAGCATTAAGCTAAAAAGAATAAAGTTCTGCTTTATAGAAGGATGGGAGCCTAGTGCTCCAAAAGAAGATAAAGTGGCACAAACACCTAACACCTAATCTTCAAACTCAGGGATTGCTAGTATATGATCAATAAAAATCACTTGATAATTGGAAATATTATTGTCACCATAAACATTTACAATTTGATTATTTAAAAGATGCCTTGGCATCAAGGATGGTACTCGTGTTCATGTGGACATATCCTGAACCTTGCAAGTCACATCTATTTTGCTCGTTTTTCAGTGCTAATATGCATTTTCTGAAAACATAAATTGTTACTTCCATTGCAAGTTTACTTTTGCTAATCCTGTTCATTGGCTGATTAAAACCTGATATGCAGTGCAAGTGTCTTCGGAGTTTCAACAGAATCAATGCAGTGTTCCTATGATTCCAGAGGAAACAGTGTCCCAACAATCCTCTTGATGATGCAGAGACGCCTTTATGAACAGGGTGGTCTTCAGGTGCGTGTTTTAGGATCTCCTATGATTCTTTAGTCTGTTGCCCTCAGTGTTTGGAAGCTTTGTTCTGATCAAATAAGTGTTTCCTTATTTTGTATTTCAGGCAGAAGGTATCTTCCGCATAAATGCAGAGAATAGCCAGGAGGAGTTTGTGAGAGACCAATTAAATAGTGGAATTGTTCCGGATGGCATTGATGTCCACTGTATGGCAGGTCTAATCAAAGTAAGCTAATTTCTTTTTCATGTTACTTATACAATCATAATCATTCTATTGGCAGCACCTGTTTCTTAATCACCTGTCTAGTAAGTAGAGAGTTATTAAGGATCATGGTGGAATTTCAAGTCAACGCCTACCAGAGAATCCAAACTTCACTTTCTTGAACATCTCTTTTTCTTGTGCAATGATATTACCTTTTCTTCCCAATGCATACAAAGTTGTGATTGTGGATCTGTGATCGTGCCATTTAGCAATATTCCTCTGTAGTATGATCTTGCTTTTGGAGAAGGCAAGGAGTTTGGTCAACTTATTTGACATTAACTGTTTATTATGCTCACGAGCTAGTCACTTTACTCGGCAAGACAAAAGCATGTTCTCAACTTCTCATCCAATTCAACATTTCATCTCTTTTCAGGCCTGGTTTAGAGAAATGCCGAGGGGGGTTCTGGACTCTATCCCACCTGAACAGGTGATGCAATGCCAATCTGAAGAGGACTGTGCTCGGGTGGCGAAATGCCTTCCACCAGCTGAAGCAGCTTTGCTTGACTGGGCTGTTAATCTGATGGCTGATGTAGTCCAAGAAGAACAGATAAACAAGATGAATGATCGCAATATTGCTATGGTTTTTGCACCAAATATGACTCAGGTATTGCATTGTGTTAATATAATAGCAATTAATAAACTAGCAATATACCTCACCCCGAGCAATGAAATGGTTAGGCATGCTAACTGTAGCACACTTACAATGCAGATGGCAGATCCTTTGACTGCACTTATGTATGCAGTCCAAGTGATGAATTTTCTCAAGATGCTGGTACAAAAGACTCTCAAGGATAGAGAGGAGTCCACTCCAGAGGATGTTTTGCTGCCCCAGAAGGACCCATCTGATGAAAATGGGCATCAGAAACCCAGCGTGACACTTGATTCTCTCCTTGAGGAAGGATCTAGGCGCCCTTCTTTTGCCAAGGAAGAGCCCCTTCTGAACAGTCCTGCCCACAGCACTGATGATAAGTCTAATGAAACTAATACCACTTTAGGAGTCACTGCTGCTTTCACTGCCCAGACAAGTGAAGTAGTAACGAGTGCGGAGGACTCCACTAGTGGCTTACAACCTGCAACTGCTGGCCCAGTTGCTATTGCTGATGCTTCCAGCACGACAGCTACACATTCTCTTCAAGGCAAGGGGAGCCGAAGCCTGAATCGGCGGACTAGAAAGGGCAAAGGCCAGGGCCAGTCTGGTACATGCACCGCACCTGCAGCTGAGAAATCAAGAGGTGCGAGCATCGTGAGCCGGATAAACTCCAAGGTTGAGCGGATCGAAGCATGGAGATGAAATCAAAAGCCATTTCATTTCCATTGTTGTTGTGTACTAGATGACTGACCCAGTGTTTCCTGAAAATAGCACCCCGAACTGCTTGCTTCCATATTTTGCATTTTCTATGAGCTTATCATTTCTTGCTGTATCATGGTCATGGTATTTCGAGATTCGATCTTCACGTCTTTACTAACTTCTGTATCTTTCTTATGGTTACTTCTGTGAGTCAATGAAAGATGCTGGTGCTTTCCTTTGTACATTAATCTCTTTGATGCCTAATTTATCAAGTGCCTGAAAGTTCAAGTAGATCTGCTTTGTGCTGGCCTTACTGCACCTCCTGCACGTTTCCTCTTCATGAATATGGTCCACTCCTTGCGCTGGCCTTACTGCCTGTACCTCCTGCATGTTTCCCCTTCATGAATATGGATTGATCCACTCACATTGATCTTTCTTGTTTCATTTTTTTTTGGAAATATATTTTTGGCCCCATGTTCCAATGCTTTCATTTTTTTTATCTTTATACACACTTACACAGTATGATTTTCCTATGCTGAATTGCCTGTAACTCACCATGTTGCTTTATTCTGCCTTCTCTCCATCCTTTCTAACGTATGGGTCATGCAAGCCAGTACTGCTTTCTGAAACACCCATTACTCTGTGCTGGCTGGCTGGAGTGACAGATCATGAAAGTACGGAATGATCTATTTTGTCTTCTCTCAAGTCCTTTTGTCTTACAAGTTTACCGGATCTACGCTAAGATTTCCTAGATTTTCACAAAGACCACACATGTAAACATGCACGATGCGACAAATTGCCATTTCATTCAGATAATGAAGCAATGCTTCAGAGTTCAGAGAGGAAAGACCTTATTCCCACTTCATGATAACATCGGTGTTATTTAGTGACAAAGTACACTACTGGTCGGAGAAAATTTTCCAAGCTGCCATCTCTATGTTCTAAGTTTCTTGGCACCACTCGAGATCAGAATCGAATTTGTGCAGACAGATGTATGTATATGCTGAACTTACCAGAACTTCCATCTTGAGCTTAAATACTTTGGACACTGGGTCTTCGGACCCTTGTAGGTGCCTCGGTACCCTCCATCCACTGGCTTGCCGGCATCAGTGGAAAATTCATTCAAGTGGGGCTCTCACCCCTCCGGTGACGTCTTCAAAAAATACTTTGCTCAGGCCAGACAAATGTCAGTGTAAGATAACCCACCATGAGGAGATGCCTCTTTGAGTTGCAATTGTTGGTGAGTAACGGTGTCAACACTGACAGTGAAGACATTCAGTGGAGAAGGCGTAAGTGAGCAGGGCGGGAAGGCTTCAGTTTGAATGTTGAACACGAGAGCAGAGCCACGGTTGCGGTGACCGCGCCCACGACGTGCAACTCTCTATAGTGTGTGTTTTTAGAGTCATGTATCTTTGTTTAGCGGTTGTATTAGCTAAAGTGTGTGTGCTAGACTACTGGTATAAGTAGCTAGGAGTTCCTTGAGTTGTTTTATCGCAGGAACCATTGGTCAGGCGCATTGTATCATGAGCCATTGTGAGTGAAAAAGGGCACGGTCTCCCGGGCGACCTCCGGGCAATTGCTTCTGTGTTCATCGTTTGTTCTTGCGTTCATTGTTCTTGTTGATCGATCTAGCCACCATACAGCGAGTATTTGAGATCCTTCGCTAAAATCTGGTATCGGAGCCTCTTTACTCGCGGAGACATCCACAGATCGTGTCCATGTCGATCGTCATCGGGGGAGAGGGAGCACGAGGCGACGAGGAGACACGGCAGGTGTATCCTCCGCTGACGAGCACGAACTACACCAGTTGGTGTATTCGGGTGCAGGCGATCATGGAAGATTAGGGGGTGTGGGAGGTGGTGGAGCCGGAGGCGGGGACGTCGACCTTGTCTGCGGCGGATGCGGCGAAAGCAACCGCCAAGGACAAGAAGGTGCGGGCGCATCTCCTATAGTGCTTGCCCGACGACTTGCTGATGCAAGTTGTGAAGAAGAAAACTAGGAAGGAGGTGTGGGATTCCCTGAAGGCGCGCTTCGTTGGAGCAGATCGGGTGAAGGACGCACGGTTGCAGACGCTCAAGAGCGAGTTTGATGCCATCCGGATGAAGGATGACGAGTCACTTGACCAAATTGTTGGAAAACTGACGGCGATGTCGGTCAAGTACAACAGTTTGGGGGGGAGCCTGGATGATGTTGCGTTGGTGAAGAAATTGTTTGATATCGTGCCCGATCGATACCTCAATGTCGTGGCCGGTATCGAATAGTTTTATGACCTGAAGATGCTGGCGTTTGATGAGGCGGTGGGGCATCTAAAGGCGTTCGAGGAGTGCACACGGCAGGGAGCTGGCGGCGCGAGATCAGAAGGTGGGCAGATGTTGCTCACACTGGCGGAGTGGGAAGCCAGACAGAAGAACTCGGGCGGCGATTCATCCGAGAAGGGGAGGAAGCAATACAGAGGGCGTGCCCGTGGTGGTGGTAGCGGTGGCCACGCCGGTGGTGGCGACGCCGGCAATTAGGGCACGGGGAAGCGTGACAAGAGTCACATAAAGTGCTTCAAGTGCCACAAGTACGGGCACTACGCCTATAGATGCTCGGGTGAGAAGAAGGGAGAGGAGGGGCACTGCGTGAAGGCGAAGGAGAAGGAGCCGATGGTGCTGCTCACGGAAATAGCAGCGCTGGGACTGCTCGAGCACCCGCCAAGAAGCCAAGTTCAGAGGGTGTTTCTGAATGAGGTGAAGATTATGCCTGAACTCCATTTGTCTGATGGTGGTGGTCCATCAGGCAACATTTGGTACCTGGAGAATGGAGCCAGCAACCACATGACGGGTGATCTACAAAAGTTCAGAGATCTGGATCGTGCTGTTTTTGGCAAGGTGAGGTTTGGTGATGACTCTACTGTTGAAATTCAAGGTAGAGGTACAATTGTGTTACAAGGAAAATATGGTGATCAATGGGTGCTTTCTGATGTTTATTACATTCCCAAACTTAGAAGCAATCTTGTTAGTCTTGGTCAACTGACAGAAATTGGGCATAGAATTCTTCTAGATGATGATGTGCTAGAAGTTTTGGAAAAACAACCACTAAGATTGATCATGAGGGTTCCTAGAACACTGAACAAATTGTACAAGATAGAGTTAAAACCAGTAGAGCCTAAATGTTTGATGGCAAGCATTGGGAACCAAGCTTGGTTGTGGCATGGCAGGCTTGGGCATGTCAACTTTAGATCTCTGAAATAGTTGGTGGGTAAGGAGATGGCTACTAGGGTGCCTAACATTAATCACCCAGAGCAGGTGTGTAGTGACTGTCTAGCATCTAAGAAGACAAGATCACCATTTCCTAAGGCAACAAAGTGGCACTCTGAAGAAAAATTCAATCTGGTGTATGTTGATTTGTGTGGACCAATAAAACCAGCAACAGCAGGTGGAAATAGGTACTTCATGCTATTGGTTGATGATCACTCTAGGTGGATGCAGGTGTTTTTGTTGAAAAACAAAGATCAGGCATGTGATGCTTTTGTCAGGTGTAAGGAAAATGGACCCTAGGCCCATTTACTTTGGATTTTGGTGTTTGATGACCAACACAACCAAATTGAACTAATGAATTTGCAAGTGATTGTTTTGTAGTTCAATAGGATGCAAGACGTGACTTGGACAAATGCGACGTGATGATCCAATGATCAACACCTCAAGCAAGACCTTAGGAGCACAAGAGAAGACCCAAGATATCAAGCAAAGTCCAAGCATGAAGATAGGAACCAAGCCGCACGCAAGATCGCGAAGAAACGAGCTCACAGAAGCGACCGAACGCTGGACCAGACATTGGAAGAAAGTGACCGGATGCTCCGATCAATGGCTCGGCAACAGCAGGTGTCAGCAGCAGCGATCGGACGCTAAACAAGTGAATTGACCGGACACACCGATGGCATTGTTCATCAGCCCAGCAACAGACTCAGCATGGACCGGACACTGGTGGCAAATCGACCGGATGCAAGACAATAGCGTCCGATCGAGTACAGAAAGGTTCCAGAGCGGCGAACTTGTGACCGGACATGTCCGGTGGCAAGTGACCGGACGATGGCAGCGTCCGATTAGTTGTTTCGTGGCTTCAACAGTCGAGACGACCGAACGCGTCCGATCAGGACGACTCCAGCGTCCGGTCAGTAGCAGAAAAGCAGGACTTCGTCCCCAATGGCTACTTTCTCAGTGGGGCTTATAAATACAACCCCAACCGGCCATTTGAAGGGAGCGAAGCTGAGGAAATATATCAAGGGTGTTGATACACCATTTTAGTGATCTCCACTTGCATATTGCTTAGTGTTTTATTAGGTGATTAGCGTAGGTGCTTTACGAAGTGCTTAGGTTGATTAGACCACCGCTTATGCGCTTGCTCTAAGTTTAGGCCTAGTGTTTAGTGAGGTTTGCATACCTCTTACCACTCGGTGCTTGAGCGCACTGAAAGGATCAAGATGCCCAAGAGGGGGGGTGAATTGGGCTAATTCTAAATTTTCTTGCAATAATCAAATCCTACGGATAGCCTAATTAACCCCTTGTGCCTAGAAAAGTGTTTCTATCAAATTTACGCACAAAGACTTGCAACCTATGTTCCAAACTTACTTTAGCATAGCAATTCTACGAATGTAAAGACAAGTATTGAATTTGCTCAAAGTAAATACTCAAAGTAAATGCTCAAAGTAAATGCTCAAAGTAAATGGAGAGAGGAACGCGGCGATGTTTTGCCGAGGTATCGGAGAGTTGCCACTCTCCACTAGTCCTCGTTGGAGCACCCGCGCAAGGGTGTAGCTCCCCCTTGATCCGCGCAAGGATCAAGTGCTCTCTACAGGTTGATTCTTCGACACTCCGTCGCGGCGAATCACCCAAAGTCGCTCACAACTTGAGTTGGGTCACCCACAAGCTCCGCCGGGTGATCACCAAGCTCCCAATCACCACCGAGCCGTCTAGGTGATGGCGATCACCAAGAGTAACAAGCACGAACTCTCACTTGACCACGCGAAGCCTAATGAGAAGATGGATGCACACTTGTCTACTCTTGATTCACTAATGAGGTTTCACTCTTGGATTCTCAAATCACAAACACCTCACTAGGACCTTGCTCTTCTTGGCACTCACAAACGTGTTTCTCAGCTGTTGGAATGAGCAAAAGTAACTCCACTCACGAGTGGAGCTTCTATTTATAAGGCAGCCTAAAAAACGAACCGTTATGAGCTTCTGCGGGGTGACCGGACGCTCCGATCGTTTTGACCGGACGCTCCGGTCAGTTCAACCCGCGCAACAGTTTTCATGTGATGACCGAACACTGTCAGGGTCCGGTCACCACTGACCGGACGCGTCCGGTCACACTTTCTCAAGTCTGGACCCTTACTGGAGTCGACCGGACGCTGGCCCTCAGCGTCCGGTCACATTGACCTTCCAGCGTCCGGTCACACCAGACTTGATCTCCTCAGTCAAATGAACTGACCGGACCCTACGGCCAGCGTCCAGTCGCACCGGAGCCAGCGTCCGGTCAGTATTTGACCCTCCATTCACTTCCAACTTTCGAACATATGTGAATAAAGTTTGCTCCAAAGGATCTTAGGCATTCATAGGAGCTACCTAGAGCTAGTTTTAATAAGTGTGCACCACACCTAACTCACTAGACTCAACTAGGTCAAGCTACCCGTTCATACCCCCCTTCATAGTACGGCTAAAGGAAAAACAAAGTCCTAAACTACTCTAAGTGTCTCTCCAACTTCAATTGACACTTAGAACTAGTTATCCTTAACCTTATCGTCCATCCTTTGAAAACCGAAACGATTTCCATCGTAGGGGCATGACAAACTAGATTGCCCAATCGATCTCCATTACCATGACCTAACTTAATTGCCTCTGCAAAACACACGTTAGTCATAGTAATCTTGTATTGACATTAATCACCGAAATCCAACTAGGGGCCTAGATGCTTTCACGCACCATTGTTGTACATCAGAGGGGCTTGTAGTCTTGCGAGATCACACCAACCGTGTTTGTGGTGTGGCCGCCACCGTGTACCGAAGGGAACAAGGCCCTCGGTGTTTTGGCCGGAAGCTTGATAGTGAAGATGGCGGGGAGCATCCGGGAGAGGCTTGCCGGAAGGCACATCGGAGACCCACTTGCGCGTGGGAAAGGCCCGAGGCTATCCACAGAGCTACCCGACCGGGAGCTTGGCCCTTGCGAGGGATTCATTGCGAGGGGCTCCAACGAGGACTAGGGGGAAGCTTACGTGCTTCTCGATACCTCGGTAAAAATACCGGAGTCGTCGATGGGAGTTTGCATATCTCTACCTTGCTCTTTAGCTTCCGCATTTACATTGATTGTATTACTCCTTTTGCGGTAGAGATAGCAACACACTAGCAAAACCATAGTTACACATTTAGATAGTTTATCTATTGCATAAGTTTTGCTAGGGTTAGAAAAGGAGGCCATAGTTTAGAGTTAGTTTTTTAAGTTGCCTAATTCACCCCCCTCTTAGGCGTCATGGTCCCCTTTCATCAGGTACAAAGCAGAAGTGGAAAACTTCACTGGGTGTAGGATCAAGACACTTAGGTCTGATAGAGGAGGGGAATTTCTAGTTGGTGTGTTTGCAGGAGTATGTGAACAAGCTAGAATTAGGAGGCATCTCACAGCCCCATATTCACCACAGCAAAATGGAGTGGTGGAAAGAAGGAATAGGACTGTGATGGAGATGTCTAGAGCATTGCTGAAAAGCATGATGATTCTAGGGAAATACTGGGGTGAAGCTATCAGGCACTATGTGTACCTCCTAAATAGACTGCCAACCAAGGTGATTGGTGACATAACCCCTTATGAGGCCTGGAATAGAAGGAAGCCAAGCCTTGGGCATCTGAAGGTGTTTGGGTGCACTGCTCATGCTAGGCCAGCTGCACCACATCTGAAGAAACTTAATGATAGAAACAAAGCTTTGGTGTATTTTGGGGTGGAAGAAGGCAGTAAAGCACACATACTATATGATCCTGAGTCAAATAGGATTGTTGTCAGTCGAGATGTTGTGTTTGAAGAAGGAAAATGTAGAATTGGTGCTCAGCTTTGGGGGGAGACATCTCAGTTGAGTTTATTGTTGAAAATGAAGATAGGACATGCATATTTGTTGATGGTAATGATGAAGACACACAGCAAGAGCAAGCAGTGCCAACTGAAAATAATTTAGCAACTGGGCAGGGCAGTTTTGAAGTTGTGCCGGAATTGCTACAGTCACCAGCAGCAGACACAATGCAAACTGTCAGTCATGCAGAGAATTCAGTTGTAGGTTTTTCAACACCACAGCATACAATGCATGTTGATGATATTCCACACCATCATCTACTAAAAGTAGTGAGCCAATGAGATTTAGAGCACTAAATGAAATCTATGATGAAACTACTAAAGTGGAATTAATGGATTCAGATGTAGAAGCTTTGCTGGCAGAAACAAAAGAGCCATCTTGTTATAGAGAGGCAGCCGATTATCAAGAGTGTGTTGATGCCATGAACAAGGAAATGCAGTCCATTCTGAAGAACAAGACCTGGGAGTTGGTTAAGCTACTTGCAGGCAAGAAGCCCATTGGGTTGAAGTGGGTTTTCAAACTAAAAAGGAATTCTGATGAAGTGGTGAAGCATAAGGCTAGGTTGGTTGCAAAAGGATATGTCCAGAAACATGGCATAGATTTTGAAGAGGTTTTTGCACATGTTGTTAGATTGGACACAGTGAGAGTGCTATTGGCATTTGTAGGAAACAATGGCTGGAAAGTTCATCACTTAGATGTCAAGTCAGCTTTTCTGCATGGTGAATTGGAGGAAGAGGTTTATGTGTCTCAACCTAAAGGTTATGCAGTTAAGGGTAAAGAGCAGCATGTACTCAAGTTGAGTAAAGCTCTTTATGGACTTAGACAGGCTCCTAGGGCTTGGAATGTCAAACTTGACAAAAGCCTGAAAAAGTTGAATTTCAAAAGGTGCTTGAGTGAACAAGCAGTGTACACTAGAGGAACAGGAGCAAATGCAGTCACATTGGGGGTTTATGTTGATGACTTGATAGTGACAGGAGGAAATCCAGATGAGATCAAGTTGTTCAAGGAACAGATGATGACTGAATTTGAAATGATAGATTTGGGGCTATTGACTTACTACCTTGGAGTTGAGGTAGATCAGAAAGCAGATTACATCACTGTCAAGTAGTCAGGATATGCTAGAAAGGTTCTGTTGCAATATGGGATGAGTGAGTGTAACTATACCAGATTCCCAATGGAACTAGGGAGCAAACTCAATGCAGATAAAGGTGCATACCAGTTGATGCAACTAAGTATAGGAGAATGATTGGTTGTCTTAGGTACTTACTGCATACCAGACCTGACCTCTCTTACTTAGTGGGTTTGGCTAGCAGGTTCATGGAGAAGCCAACAGTGATGCATACCAAAGCTATGAAATAGATCATGAGATATCCAAAGGGTACTATTGATCTTGGGCTGGTGTATGTCCAAGGTGGAGGTACTAGAGAGATAGTGGGGTACACAGAAAGTGATCTGGGAGCTGATTTGGTAGAGAGAAGGAGCACGGGTGGCATGGCTTTTTACCTAAACAAAAACCTGATCAACTAGTGCACACAAAAGTAAAAGACAGTAGCCTTGTCATCCTATGAAGCTAGGTTTATGGCAGCCACAATAGGAGCTAAGCAGGCATTGTGGCTGAGGAATTTGATCAGTGAGATTACCAAAGAAAAACCAAAGGTAGTAACTCTCTTTGTTGATAACAACTCAGCTATAGCTCTGATGAAAAATCCTGTGTTCCATGGAAGGAGTAAGCACATTGACATCAAATACCATTTCATCAGAGAGTGTGGAGAGGGGACAGATCATTGTGAAGAGAGTTTGCACTGAGGAGCAGAAAGCTGATGCTCTGACCAAGGCTTTGCCCGCTGGGAAGCTATCAGTCATGAGACACTCGCTCGGGGTTAGGGATCTCAGTGTGTGCTAGTCTTAGGGGGTAGTATCTTGGTGAGTAACCCTGCCAACACTGATAGTGAAGACATTCAGTGGAGAAGGCGTAAGTGAGCAGGGTAGGAAGGCTTTAGTTTGAATGTTGAACGCCAGAGCGGAGCTACGGTTGTGGTGACCGCACCCATGACGCGCTACTCTCTGCAGTGTGTGTTTTCAGAGTCATGTATCTTTGTTTAGCGGTTGTATTAGCTAAAGTGTGTGTGCTAGACTATTGGTATAAGGAGCTGGGAGTTCCTTGAGTCGTGTTATCATAGGAACCGCCGGTCAAGCGCATTGTATCGTGAACCATTGTGAGTGAAAAAGGGCACTGTCTCCCGGGCGACCTCCAGGCAGTTGCTTCTATGTTCATCATTTGTTCTCGCGTTCATTGTTCTTGTTGATCGATCTAGCCACCATACAATGAGTAATTGAGATCCTTCGCTAATGAGAATGTCGCCCTAGAAATTTCCACTCCCAAACTTATGTTTCACGCGATCTAGAACTGATATGCTGGTCTTATCTGAATTTCCATCTGGGTGGCAAAGCCCGTGAATATAATCTTCTCAAGCCAGACACATGCAACTGTGTTAGACTGTAAATGTATATATGCGTGTGTATATGGGCCTAGGCCTTGGTATAGCCGGCCGGTCCTCTATTTGGTTAGAGAGATATGAGAAGATCTTGGTTTGGTCCTGTTTCTATAAACCACGAGATCTCCTCTCCCCTATATATATGTACATAGGTCTCTCCAATCATTCATTCATTTTCATTCCACGTAATCCTTATTGCTTTCATGGTATCACGAGCTTAGTTTTTTTTTCCTTTCCTGGCTGTCGCCCGCCGCCTCACTGCCATGGCCGGCGCCACCCCCCCACCGCTTCCTCCTCCGCTGCTACTGTCGTCGATCCCAACGTTGCTGCTACCGAGTCCAGGGAGGAGCGCGCCCGTGTGGACGCGCAGGCCGACCCCACTGCTGCCGCTGCCCTCCAGTCCATGGAGACACGTGTCAATGCGACCGAGTAGGCCGCTACTGCCGCTGCCCTTCCAGCCGAGCAGGCCGCTGTGGCTTGACTCGCTAAGGAGGAGCACGCCCATGTAGCTCGGGCCGCTCGCGACGCCGCCGCTGCTCGTGCGGCTGATGCCGAGCGTGAAGCTGCCGTTGCTCAGCAGGAGTGGGACGCCGCTGATGCACGACTTCAGGCCGCCCTTGACCGCACGGCTTAGGAGTGCGCCGCGGCCACTCCACCTGACGATGCTGCCCCTGACGACGCCGAGGATGCTGAGGATTTCGCCTCTGCCGACGGTGATGATCCCCATCTTCGCACCGTTCTGCTTCAGCACGAGGCCGCAACCCTCCTCAACCTGCACTCCTAGGCTATGGCCATGCAGAACATTTGGCTATTTGTCCCGCTTGTCCTCGACATTGCCTCTGCCTTCTATGGCTGCTGGCGTCAGTTGTTCCTCCTCGTCATCGGCCGCTACTCCTTGGAGAGCCATGTCCTCTTCGACGCTGCCGCCCCCAACTCTTCGGACTGGGTGCGCATGGACTGTGTCGTGCAAACTTGGATCACCGACACCATCTCTAACGCCCTCGCTGAGGCCGTGATCGAGTTTGGCACCACCGCCCGTGCCTCCTGGCTCACTATCGAGTCACAGTTCCGCAGCAATCGCAAAGCTCGTGCTCTCCAACTCGACGCTGCCTTCCGCAACTTCAAGCAAGGCGACCTCGACATCACTATGTACTACCGTAAAGTCAAGGGCATGGCATATGCCCTCCGTGACCTCGGCGAGCCCGTTAATGATAGGACTCTTGTCCTCAATCTCCAGCGCGGTCTCAATGGCCGTTTGGAAGCCATTGGGCGTCACCTTCGCCGTGAACGTCCGTTTCCTACCTTTCTACAGGCACACAATGACTTGCTCCTAGAGACTCTGCCTCCTTTGGCTATGGCCCTAACAACCACCTTTGGCAGCGCTCGGCCGCCTACGCCCTCGTGTAAGGTCGAGATGGCGGACTAGAGGAGGGGTGAATAGTCCTTTCTAAAATTAATCGCGTCGGCTAACCGAAACAAGTGCGGAATTAAAACTATCGGTCTAGCCAAGACTACACCCTCTATCTACATTCTCTAGCACCTTCCAAAGATACTAATTAAGCCACAAAGGTGCCGGGCTAGCTAGAGTTCACCTAACCAATTCTAGGAGCAAGGTCACACAAACCTATGCCACTAGTACTTTAAGCAACAAGGGAGCTCCTACACATGCTAGTAAGCAAAAGCACAAAGCCACCTAATGCTTACTAGCAATGCTCAATAACAAGGCAACCAATGCCAAATTAGAGAGCGCAAATACTTAGCTACACAAGCTAAGCAAAGTGACTAACAAGGTTACACAAACCAAATTAGCCATGCAAGGGAGCTACTTCTATGCTACACAAGCAAGAAGATAACTAGTAAGCTACACAAGCTAACTAATTACAAGAGCAACTACACAAGCACAATGTATATGAAAGTAATTACAAGCTTATGTAACGAGGATGCAAACCAACGGGAAGAACAAGGCTGACACGGAAATTTTTCTCCCGAGGTTCACGTGTTTGCCAACACACTACGTCCCCATTGTGTCGACCGCTCACTTGGTGGTTCGGCGGCTAATTTGAATCACCCGCCAAACCCGCACGTCGGGCACCGCAAGAACCTACCCCAAAAGTGAGGGTAGCTCAATGACACGCTCAACTAGAGTTGCTTTTCGCGGCTCCCACAGGGCGAGCACAATGCCCCTCACAAAGCTCTTCTCCGGAGCACCGCACAAGCTTCTTGCGGACTTCGACGGAGACCACCACCAAGCCGTCTAGGAGGTGGCAACCTCCAAGAGTAACAAGCACCACCGGCTTGCAACTCGATCACCTAGTGCCACTCGATGCAACCTCATGATGCAATCGCACTAGAATCGCTCTCTCACACAATCGCATGATCACTATCAAGTATATGTGAGATAGAGGGCTCCCAAGCACTACTACACAAGCCACCAAGGCTCTAGTGTGCTCAGCTACTGGCCCAAGGCCGACCATGGCTTCTATTTATAACCCCACAAACAAATAGAGCCGTTACCCCTTCACTGGGCAAAAGTCGGGACGACCGGACGCTCCGGTCCGATCGACCGGACGCTGGACCTCAGCGCCCGGTCGTGCGATGCACGCCACATGTCCCCTTCTTCAAACACTGTTCATCCAATCTCAATGATCATCTGACGACCGGACGCAGCAGCTTGAACTGACCGGACGCAGCAACCCCAGCGTCCGGTCATTTCCAGTAAGGTACCAGACATGACCAGACGTGTTCGGTCGGTCATGATCAGACGTAGCACCAGCATCAGGTCACCTCTAGCAACACTGCTCTGCCTACATCATCACACGTCACCTTGACCGGACACACCCTGTCAGTGTCCGGTCACTTCCAGCGCCAGCGTCCGGTCGATCACCGACGCCTGCCCGCTGACTGCCACTACTGACCGGACGCTGGAACCCAGCGTCCGGTCACTACGTGACCAGTGTCCGGTCCACTCTGTGAGGCCCTATCTTTTCTGTATAGGGCGCCGGTGGCACCGTCAGACTGTCCGCACTCTACGGGCGAACACTCCGCCGGTGGAGTTCTGAACCCTTCTCACCTCTGTTCCATCGCCGAGTTGATCCACATCAACTCTAACTTCATCTCCTTTGTAAATGTGCCAACACCACCAAGTGTACACCACCATGTGTATGTGTGTTAGCATTTTCACAATTATTTTTCAAAGGATTAGCCACTCAACTTGCCATGCCACTCAATCCTAGCGATGATGCAAAGTTAGATCACTCGAGTGGCACTAGATGACTGATATGCAAACAAGTTCGCCCCTCTTGATAGTACGACCATCTATCCTAAACCCAGTCACAAACTTCTCTACACACCTATGACCGGTGAAATGAAATGCCCTAGGTTATACCTTTGCCTTGCGCATTCCATTCCATCTCCTCCAATGTCGATGCAACACATGCACCAACACGATCAACAATGATATGATCCACTTCATATCATCATGTGATCATATTGGTTCATCGATCTTAACTTCACTTGCTTTTCACCATTGCCTTCATCCATCGACGCCAAGTCTTGCTCAAGCTTCACCGCCACGTGGTCCATCGCTCCAAAGCCTTCGACTTGCCCTTCATGCTTGCAACCGGTCCATCAAGCCAAGTCTTGTCTTGATCTTCTCCACCTTGATCACATGACTCAATGTCATGTCTCATGTGCAATGAGCTCCTTCATCATCGCATGTGTGAGCTTTGCAACATCTCCAAGCCATTTTCACCTTCATGACATATGTTGCTCACACATATGTACCTGTGGACTAATCACCTGTGTATCTCACATAAACACAATTAGTCTACCTAGGTTGTCACTCAATTACCAAAACCACACAAGGACCTTTCAATCTCCCCCTTTTTAGTAATTGATGACAATTCTACAAAGATATGGAAAATAAGCTCTTTTGGATTCATGTTGCTTGCCCAAGCAATTTTACCATGTGAAAATGATTTTGGACAAGTACCATAAACCCAAGATGGTAGTATTAGCTCCCCCTACATATGTGCTAGAGTGTTTGATTTGAAGCTCGCACATATGCATAGATTCAAATTGTGGGAGAGTAATTACTACTAAATGATGCTAAGGTGTATAGAATAAACCTTTGAAGTGTGTACCAATCGGAGTTGCACCTTTAAGTTCATCCTTAGAACCATGGTTAGCTAGATATCACTTGGAAATAAAAACACTAGATACCTTGTGAGATCAACATTAAAGGTAGGGTACTAGCATTACTTGAAAAGCATACCAAGTGTCTAGCTATCATCCTATGCATGCTAGTTATCAAATCATTATTCAAGTTCTACAACTAGCATACACCACACAAGCATGCAAATTGAATTTGAAAGCTTATGCAATGCAAGCAAGCACATGAATATGCACATATCAAATGCAATCAATCAAAGTTCATGAGCTTGCTCCCCCTACTTGTGTGCTTCTCTTGTCCAAGAAATTTTGATCCATCTCTTTTCTTCAATGTTGCTCCCTCTTTGTCCATATCCATGTCCAACCTCTACTTCTTTGAGCTTTTATTACTTATCTCTCCCCCTTGTATAATCTCAATCTCAAAGCTTTCATATCTTTGTACAATCTCTCCCCCTTTGTCATCAATTTCCATAAAAGGTGTGCTTCTCATTGATGCAAAGATATACATTTGGGGTAGATGGTTGAGGCTTGAATCTTGCATTTTTTATGGACATCATTTGATTGGTGGAATGACACCACTTGAAGATACCACTTGTAACGTATACCACTTGTATCTTGTATAGGGCTTCTTGAGATACCACACATAGGATCTTTGATCTTGATATCAATTTGTGGTACACCTCCCCCTATGTGATAGCATGGGTCATCCATTTGATACACTTGAGCTCTTGTAGGTGAGGGATGCATTCTTCATTTGATGATCACTTAAAGTTGAGGATCACTTGTGGAACCATTTTCTTGCATGATTGATATTATGTGTAGATGTGATATCACTTGAAAGAATCTTCTAGTATGGAACCACTTGTTGGATTTTTCAATAAAACCCATTTCTTGAACATTTGCTATCTTCATGAGTACCACTTATAGGATATCACTTGTGAGTTGATCTAGACATCATTTGAAGATTCTTGATAAAATACTTGAGTCTAGATACCATTTGAAACAAACAAACAAACTAGATATACATTTGCATTGTTGTCTTATGTTTGTACTCTTATCACTATCATGAGCTTCTATGATTGACTTGAACTAAATTGATTTGTCTAAGCTTCCAAGTCCGGTTTGAACCAATGACAAGCTTCTTCACACCTCTTGCAAGGGTTATCTTGCCAATGTTGTACTTGTCACTTGTTAGCAATCCAAATTGAGTCAAGTACTTAGGTTCACTAGCTCATGAACAAATTCATATACTAACCACTAGATCAAGTAATCATTCAAACAATAGTGGTAGGCTATAAATTTAAGCATTTCATTTGTTATGCATGATCCTATGAAGCATGTACTATATGCACTAACCGCATACTAGTAAGGGATGAAATGATCATGCACATTACAATGATACCTTTGCTATGTTGGAGTAGAGGATAGTCACATAGATTCCAATTCATTACTCCAACAGCAATGTGAAGTCCCATTATAAGCTTGGTGAAGACCAATAGATACCATATTGAATTCCATTCTTCACCCATATGAAATGAATACCACTTATGATCAAGTGCACTTTCTTGTTGTGGTTGGCTTGCTTTATCTTTTGATCTTTGCTTGCATGAGAGCATCAATTTGAGAATACCACTTGAAATATCATGACTAGCTCTCTTTTAAGTGTTGCTTGCTTTTCTTGATCAACCCTTTTGATTGCTTCAACTAAGCATCTCAAATGTTCCTCGGATCACCACTTCTATGTTAGCCTTCCAAGTACCACACTTGGTTCACCTACACATAGGCGGCAAGCCCCTAAACTAGGGAGAAGTGACCTCTCTCCAAGAATCATTCTTGATACTCACTTGAAATGACTTGATTGATTGATCCAAGTGATGGACTTAACTTGGTGAGTAACCTTGATTCCTTCTTTAAGTCCTTTTCTTTCTTCTTGTTTAAGTCCTTTTCTTTCTACCAAATGATTTTCAATAGTCACTAGAACTTAAACTTCAACTTTATCTTGAGTTTGATCTTGATCTTTCAATTTGAGTACCGAATGTGTGCAAAGTACACTCCACAATCAAATAGCCTTGTACTCTTTGCTTGTCATGCTTTTAGATCATCTCAAGACCAAACTTAGGTACCTCAAACACTTGTAAACATGTTTCCAACTTGAGGACCTTTCAATCAAAGTGACTCTAGATCAATCCAACATTTGTTACTTTTCTGACAGATTTTGTACCCTTCAAAGAAATAAGCATATCTCCCAAAGTACAAATACAAATACCACTAAATTTGGTTGAGGTGTGCAATACTAATTTACCTAGAAGCTGTAAAAATTTTAGCTTCATTTGACTTCTAGATTGCTACCAGATTTCAATTCTTCCACCAATGCTACATGCTGAAAACAGCTGCACTATAGCTGACAAGATCCACTCCAAAACCGAAGCATTTCTTATCCAATTCTCATGAAAATTATACAACATCTTATACCATAAGTCTAGAGCATGTACACCAATTTTTATGCCAATCCAATAAGTGTTGATTACTCAAACATGGCTAAGATCACAGCTCACTCAGATTTTCAATATAGGACAGATTTCAATCACTTGAGCTATACTTCATCAAATATGAATCAAACTTGAAACTAACTTGTTTGAATACTTCTATAAGACATATATCCATTCAATCATCTCATAGCAAGCAACATTGCATATTTATCCAATTCAATCAACTCATATGCACCCAAATGAAATGATCAACAAAAGATATACCTTGGTTAGCTCATGATCATCCAACTAGCAAGCTTCAACTTCAATTATTTGCAAGTCATCAAATATATTCAATGAATTACCAACAACTTAAATTATAGCACTTGTATGTTGATAGCACTTTGGACTTCACTCAATTTTTCACTTGGCATTGGGTTTGGATGTGCACTAGGCTTCATATCTTGACTCAACATATGATGATCAATATGAAATCAATTGAATCAAGTCTCCAATGCCGATGGTACCTACAATCAATCATCCACTTTTTGATGGTACCCAAACAAGTTTGGGTCCTCTCAGGTTAGGAGCAACATACTTAGGCAACGCCTTAGTATGAGTAGCGGGATATTTTGCAATAGCAACCATAGAGGTACTATTACCATCCTTTCTAAGCATATTATTATCAACAATTGAAATAGGCTTAGAAATATCACCTAGGGGACATGAATGTGCCATGTGTCCCCTTTCTCGGCATAAGTAGCACTTTCTCTTTGCTTGAGCCTTCTCTTCTTTGCTCATGTGGTGCTTCTCGTTGCCTTGCCTCTCATGGATTGCTTGAGCCTTCTTCTCAAGCTTGGTAGGACACTTAGAGGCAAAGTGTCCCACACTTCCACACTTGAAGCACTTGATGTGAGCATGATCTTTCTTCTCATCTTCATTCTTGTTCATCATTTTGGCATCTTGAGTTTGCATTGAATGCCTTGCCTTTCCACCCCTTCTTGTTTTCTTCTTCTTTATCATCAAATCACCACCATCTTCATGGTTGATCTTGATTTGAACTTGGGGTGTCTTCTCTTGCTCAACTTGTGGCTTTGGTTGAGGCTTCACTTGTTGCTTCACCAATTGCTTGGTTGGGCACATTGAGGTAAGATGACCCCAAGTGCGGCACTTGAAGCACTTGACATGCTTGAGCCTCTCATCTTCTTTTATCTTCTTGAGCTTCTCAATGTTAGGGCAACCATTTGCAAGGTGTCCCGCTTCATGACACCGGTAGCACATGGTATGAGAAAGCTTTCTTTGTTGTAGCTTCTTCATCTTTCTTTCTCTCTTTCTTTCGCCCTTTGTCATCTTCTTTTTGAAGCCAAGGCCACACTTGTCACAATACTTTCTTTGAGTCTTCAACATGTGCTCAAAGGTGACTTTTGAGTTGTAGCACCTCTCTAACTTATTGCTCAATTTCTTTACTTCATTTTTGAGCTCATTGTTCTCCTTCAAAAGGTTAGTCTCACAAGACATAGAAGTAGAACAAGCATCTAATTATGAAGAGCATGGCATATCTAATAAATCATCACAAGAGGTGGACACATGCTTCTTGCCTACATCACAAGGGTTAGCAACATTTTGCAATTTATCATTTGATCCATGTGATGAGCTCTCATTATTTTTAAGTTTCTTTGTAAACACTTTAATGAGAGAAGCATGTTGTTCTAATAATTCATCATGAGATGCAAGTAGTGTCTCATGATTCAATTTTAGCTCATCATGTGAAGATTTATAAGCATCAAGTAATTTCTTATGTTCTTCACAAGAGTTCTTTAGAAATGAGTTTTCATTTTCTAAGTTCAATGTTTTAGCTTTCTCATTTTCTAAAGACATGGTCATGCTAGCAAGTCTACTAACAAGCTCATCATATGAATCAACATGATCAACCACATTATCATTTGATACCTTGGTGTCACCTTGTGACATGAAGCAATGTGGTGATGGAGAAGAGCTTGTAGTAGCATCACAATCATGGCCCAAGCATGAACAATCATCATTAAGATCACCATCAAGTGTGCTTGAGGTAGAATCTTCATGTGCAACACTTGTGGCATCATCATCAATCTTGTCAAGTGAACTTGTGGTAGATCGATCATCATTATCATCACTTGACCATGAGGTGGAGCAATCTTCCACAATCACCAAGTTGTGGTCATGCTCAACACACTCATGAGCCTCCTTCTTAGGCTCATCCTCCTTCTTGAATTTGACATCATCCCATGTGGAGGAATCACCATAGAAGGCTTGGAGTGCCATCCACATATCATGAGCACTCTATGCCATAAAGGTGCTGGGCTAGCTAGAGCTCACCTAACCAATTCTAGGAGCAAGGTCACATAAACCTATGCCACTAGTACTTTAAGCAACAAGGGAGCTCCTACACATGCTAGTAAGCAAAAGCACAAAGCCACCTAATGCTTACTAGCAATGCTCAATAACAAGGCAACCAATGCCAAATTAGAGAGCGCAAATACTTAGCTACACAAGCTAAGCAAAGTGACTAACAAGGTTACACAAACCAAATTAGCCACGCAAGGGAGCTACTTCTATGCTACACAAGCAAGAAGATAACTAGTAAGCTACACAAGCTAACTAATTACAAGAGCAACTACACAAGCACAATGTATATGAAAGTAATTACAAGCTTGTGTAACGAGGATGCAAACCAACTGGAAGAACAAGGTTGACACGGTAATTTTTCTCCCGAGGTTCACGTGTTCACCAACACGCTATGTCCCCGTTGTGCCGACCGCTCACTTGGTGGTTCGGCGGCTAATCGGCATCACCCGCCAAGCCCGCACGTCGGGCACCGCAAGAACCTACCCCGAAAGTGAGGGTAGCTCAATGACACGCTCAACTAGAGTTGCTCTTTACGGCTCCCGTGGGGCGAGCACAATGCCCCTCACAAAGCTCTTCTCCGGAGCACCGCACAAGCTTCTTGCGGGCTTCGATGGAGACCACCACCAAGCCATCTAGGAGGTGGCAACCTCCAAGAGTAACAAGCACCACCGGCTTGTAACTCGATCACCTAGTGCCACTTGATGCAACCTCACGATGCAATCGCACTAGAATTGCTCTCTCACACAATCGAATGATCACTATCAAGTATATGTGAGATGGAGGGCTCCCAAGCACTACTACACAAGCCACCAAGGCTCTAGTGTGCTCAGCTACCGACCCAAGGCCGACCATGGCTTCTATTTATAACCCCACGAACAAATAGAGCCGTTACCCCTTCACTGGGCAAAAGTCAAGACGACCGGACGCTCCGGTCTAATCGATCGGACGCTGGACCTCAGCGTCCGGTCGTGCGATGCACGCCACGTGTCCCCTTCTTCAAACGCTGTTCATCCGATCTCAACGGTCATCTGACGACCGGACGTAGCAGCTTGAACTGACCGGTCGCAGCAACCCCAGCGTCCGGTCATTTCCAGTAAGGTACCAGACATGACCGGACGCGTCCGGTCGGTCGTGATCGGACGCAGCACCAGCGTCAGGTCACCTCCAGCAACACTGCTCTACCTGCATCATCACACATCACCTTGACCGGACACACCCTGTCAGTGTCCGGTCACTTCCAGCGCCAGCGTCCGGTCAATGACCGACGCCTGCCCGCTGACTGCCACTACTGATCGGACGCTGGAACCCAGCGTCCGGTCACTACGTGACCAGTGTCCGGTCCACTCTGTGAGGCCCTATCTTTTCTGTATAGGGTGCCGGTGGCACCGTCGGACTGTCCGCACTCTACGGGCGAACACTCCACCGGTGGAGTTCTGAACCCTTCTCACCTCCGTTCCATCGCCGAGTTGATCCACATCAACTCTAACTTCATCTCCTTTGTAAATGTGCCAACACCACCAAGTGTACACCACCATGTGTATGTGTGTTAGCATTTTCACAATTATTTTTCAAAGGATTAGCCACTCAACTTGCCACGCCACTCAATCCTAGCGATGATGCAAAGTTAGATCACTCGAGTGGCACTAGATGACCGATATGCAAACAAGTTCGCCCCTCTTGATAGTATGGCCATCTATCCTAAACCCGGTCACAAACTTCTCTACACACCTATGACCAGTGAAATGAAATGTCCTAGGTTATACCTTTGCCTTGTGCATTCCATTCCATCTCCTCCAATGTCGATGCAACACATGCACCAACACGATCAACAATGATATGATCCACTTCATATCATCACGTGATCATATTGGTTCATCGATCTTAACTTCACTTGCTTTTCACCGTTGCCTTCGTCCATCGGCGCCAAGTCTTGCTTAAGCTTCACCGCCACGCGGTCCATTGCTCCAAAGCCTCCGACTTGCCCTTCACGCTTGCAACTGGTCCATCAAGCCAAGTCTTGTCTTGATCTTCTCCACCTTGATCACATGACTCAATGTCATGTCTCATGTGCAATGAGCTCCTTCATCATCACATGTGTGAGCTTTGCAACATCTCCAAGCCATTTTCACCTTCATGGCATATGTTGCTCACACATATGTACCTATGGACTAATCACCTATATATCTCACATAAACACAATTAGTCCACCTAGGTTGTCACTCAATTACCAAAACCACACAAGGACCTTTCACCTCATCCGTCACTCCACCAGCCGCTACCCAGCAGCGGCTGCTGAACCAGCAGCAGCAGTCTAAGGGAGGCAAGCGCACATGGTGAGGCAAGCGTGGGGGTGGGCGCAGCAACTCCAACAGCGCCTTCCCCCACAGCAGCGGTGCCCAGCAGCAGCAGCAGTGGCCCAATCTTCATCAGCCATGGACCAGATCCATCAACATGTGGCCTGGACCTCTGCCCTCGACGCTGCCACACCCGCATGCACTTCTCGCTGGTGTACAACAGGGGCCAGGTGGACCGCAGCAGCTCCCTCAGGTGCTTTTGACTGGCGCTCAGCAAGGCTAGGGCGTCAATCCTAGCATCCAGCAGTGGGCGCTTCCTCCGGCTGGTCTGTACAGCCTAGCCATCGCGCCACCCGGCTGGGACGCTTCTAGCCTCGCTGTGAACTTTCAGACCATGTCGTTCCAACAGCCTACATCGAGCAACTGGTACTTCGACTCTGGAGCCTCCAACCACATGACTTCAGACGCTGGTATAATCACCGTGGCTTCCCCTCCATATACTTCATCTCCATCCCATATTGTTGTCGATAATGGGAACCTTCTTCCTGTTACCTCCACTGGCGTGACATCTTTTCCACATAATCTTTGTCTTAATAATGTCCTTGTTTCACCTGGACTTATTAAGAACCTTGTTTTAGTACGCCAGTTTACCTCTGACAACAATTGTTCTGTGGAGTTTGACCCTTTTGGTTGTTCTGTGAAGGATCTTCCCTCTCTGAGAGAGATCATCAGGTGTGACAGCTCCGGTCCTCTCTATCCGCTGCAGTTCCCGGAGTCTGCGTCTGCTCTCCTCGCCACTACCAACCCTTCACTTTGGCACCAGCATCTTGGTCATCCTGGCCATGAAGTTTTGTCTAAGTTAGCACAGTCATCCGCTATTCCATGTAATAATCATGCTAGCCAAACATTGTGTCATGCTTGCCAGTTGGGTCGTCATACTCGTTTACCCTTTCATGTGTCCTCTTCTAGAACCACTCATAATTTTCAGTTAATACATTGTGATTTGTGGACGTCACCTATACCTAGTGTTTCTGGTTGCAAGTATTATCTTGTCATACTTGATGATTTTTCGCATTATCTCTGGACTTTTCCGCTTCGGCTAAAGTCTAACACTTTTCCTACCCAGTCTAATTTCTTTGCCTATGTGGCTACGTAGTTTGGTGTCCCCATTCAGGGTATTCAATGTGATAATGGATGCGAGTTCGACAATCATACTTCCCACGCCTTATTCCTCTCCCACGGCATCCAGCTCCGGATGTCCTGTCCTTATACCTCGCCTCAAAACGGTAAAGCTGAACGCATTATTTGTACCATCAATAATGTTGTTCGCTCCCTCCTGTTTCAGGCCAGTGTCCCCCCCAGCCTATTGGGTTGAGGCTCTTTCCACCGCAACCCTCCTCCTTAACATTCTTCCCACCAAGACACTCAACTTCTCCACCCCACACATGGTGCTCTATGGGTCACCGCCCTCTTATGACCACCTCCGTGTCTTTGGGTGTCGTTGCTACCCCAATCTCTCTGCCACTGCTCTCCTCAAACTCGCCCCTCAATCTTCCTTGTGTGTCTTTCTTGGGTATTCCCCTTATCACAAAGGCTACTGCTGCCTCGACCAGTCATCCAACCGGATCATCATCTCCCGGCATGTGGTCTTTGATGAGGCGTCCTTCCTGTTCTCTGAGGATCCTGGTCGTCCCTCACCCCAGGATTTTGAGTTTTTGAGCTCCACTGACCCTGTGATGGCTCCCCCAGCACCGTCATTTTTTATACCTGCAGGCACTTCTTGTGACTCCGCATAGCCACGTGCGGCCCTTCTTCTAGGGAGCAGCGCCCCTTGGGTCATTGCTGCTCCCTTGGACTCCGGTGGCCTGCTAGCCGGCCAGGTCTCGCCTGCAGCTGCCTCGTCGTCACCAGCAGCCCGCCTGGCTACTCCCCTGACGGCTGGTAGTAGCTGCTTGTCGTGGCACCCAGCGGCCGGCAGCACCTCCCCAGGGCGCCCGATGGTCGGCTGCTCACCACCTCTAGCCGGTCGTGTCGCGCCCACCCCGGCTGGACCACCGCCTGGCTTTCAGCGCTGGGCTAGCCTCGTCTACCACCGACGCCCACAGCCTCCACCCGATTTGGTTGTCCTGGTGCCGGTCCCTCCGGTTCGGCTGACGTACAACCAACGTCCGTGACCTGCTTCTACACCGCCAGTCGCTCCAGCTACTACGTCTCCAGTCGCTGCACCACCATCACCACCAGTTCCTCCTGTTCGCCTCCCTGTCGGGGCGATTCCCATTGTCCCTGTGGTTAACCAGCATGCCATGTGGACACGTGGGAAGGCCGGTTTCCAACAACCGGTCACTCTTCAAGCGGTTTCCCTATCGCCTCTTCTGCGGACTTATCGCGCCGCACTTGCTGATCCAAATTGGCATGCCGCTATGCAGGATGAGTTTTCAGCACTGCTTTCCAACCACACTTGGGATCTTGTACCACGCCCATCTAGATTCAATGTGGTGACTGGCAAGTGGGTCTTCAAGCACAAATTCAAGGCAGATGGTTCTCTCGAGCGCTACAAGGCGCGCTGGGTTCTTCGTGGCTTTACTCAGCGCCCTAGCATTGACTATGATGAAACTTTCAGCCCTGTTGTGAAGCCTGCTGCTGTCCGAACAGTTCTGTCTCTGGCCGTTTCTCGCAAGTGGCCGGTACACCAGCTCGATGTGAATAATGCTTTTCTTCATGGGCATCTCTCAGAGACAGTGTATTGCGCTCAGCCTTCAGGTTTTGAGGACTCCTCTTGCCCAGACTATGTGTGTCATCTGAATCGCTCTCTGTATGGACTCAAACAGGCGCCACGTGCATGGTACAGTCGTTTCGCCAGTTTCCTTCTTCAGTTGGGTTTTGTGGAGGCCAAGACAGATACATCACTCTTTGTAAACCGTCGTGGCTCTGAGACTGCTTATCTTCTGCTGTATGTGGATGATATTGTGCTGACAGCTTCTTCTCCAGACTTGCGTCATTGCATTATTGCAGCCCTACATCGTGAGTTTTCTATGAAGGATTTAGGCGAACTTCATCATTTTCTGGGCATGCAAGTTCAGCGCACTGTTTCTGGGTTATTCTTGTCACAACACCAGTACATGTTGGACATCTTGGAACGTGCTGGTATGGCCGATTGCAAGCCGTGTGCTACTCCAGTTGATATCAACCCGAAGCTCTCTGCTGATGGTGATCCTATTTCTAATGCTACAGATTACCGCAGTCTTGCCGGCGCATTGCAGTATCTCACCTTCACACGCCCCGATCTTGCTTATGCAGTACAGCAGGTGTGTCTACACATGCACGACCCGCGGGAACCTCATCTTGCAGCTTTGAAGCGGATTCTTCGCTATGTTCATGGTACTTTGGACTTGGGCCTTCATATACGTGCCTCCAGTCAGTTTGATCTTGTGGTCTACTCAGATGCAGATTGGGCTGGTTATCCTGACACTCGTAAGTCCACCTCGGGCTACGCTGTGTTCCTCGGTGACAACTTGGTCTCCTGGTCCTCCAAGCGCCAGAACACTGTCTCCCGCTCCAGTGCTAAAGCTGAGTACCGTGTTGTAGCTAATGCGGTTGCAGAGGCTTCCTGGTTGCGCCAGCTATTGTCCGAGCTACATACACCTCTGCGTCAAGCCACGTTGGTGTATTGTGACAACATCAGTACAGTTTACATGTCTTCTAACCCCGTTCAGCATCAGCGTACCAAGCATATTGAGATCGATCTTCACTTCGTCCGAGAACGAGTGGCTCTTGGTGCTGTCCGCGTTCTTCACGTCCCGACGACGTCCCAATTCGCCGACATCTTCACCAAAGGCTTGCCTTCTTCTGTCTTCACGGAGTTTAGGTCCAGTCTCAACGTTCGCCAACACGACGCTGTGACTGCGGGAGGGTGTTAGACTATAAATGTATATATGCGTATGTATATGGGCCTGTGCCTTGGTATAGCCGGCCGGTCCTCTATTTTAGTTAGAGAGATACGAGGAGATCTCGGTTTGGTTCTGTTTCTATAAACCACGAAATCTCCTCTTCCCTATATATATATATATATATATATATATATATATATATATATATATATATATATATATATGTGTGTGTGTGTGTGTGTACATAGGTCTCTCCAATCAATCATTCATTTTCATTCCACGCAATCCTTATTGCTTTCAAACTGCATGCTCACTATCATGATTCATGAATCATGAGGACAGATCAAGCCCCAGCTTACAGAATCATAGCACTGAAGCAGCCTATCATTGTCGCTGGACAGTGGGTGAGCGCTGATCTCCTGTAAAAAAGGCAACCTGTCTTTGACCTGCTCTGCAAATCGGTGCCCAAAGACACCTGCATTGTTTCACTGCAAATTCGCATTCCTAGTGTATGTATCCTGCATGCTAAGACTGATTTGCTGTTTTCTGAACACTCAGGCATGTGCTTGTTACATTGACTGTAATAGATAAATGGAGGCTCTCTAACATTGTAGTGACAGACATATATTCTCAAGTCAAGTTGCGGTGCCAGCTCCACTTGTGAAATGAAGTATTCCAATTTCACAGCCACAGAAAGCCTGCGTCTTTCTCCACCTCTACTTTTCTTCTGGTATACACACCTCTCTCCCACTGCTTCACAAGTTCACAACACAATTCAGAAGGACACAAATATTAGAGTCTAGCTGACAGTCACAAACTTCAAACTGTCCTGCAAATAGGTTTTAGTTGCATGTCATGTATTATTAGTATTAGCAAAAACCCATTTAAAGCTCCAAGGCTTCATCATTTCATTTTACTATAAGTTGTTCATCTTTTCCTTAGTTTTAGTTTCTTTTTATCCATGAATTGATGTTCAAATTATTTTGTTCACCAAATTTGAATTATTATCATATTTTTAAACGTAAAGTATTTAATAATTGTTTATTTTTTAAAAAATTGAGTTTGACCTTATTTAGTACAATTTAAACCCTTCAAGTTTAGCATTGTATGTAAGAATTTAGGGCACATGAAAAACCATTGATGTGTTTTGTTAAGTCTTAAACCCACTTCTTAACATGTGCCTAACACCAAAAGCGTTACAATGTGTAACAATTTAGTGCTATAGGTAGCCTATAAAATGATGAGATGAACACAGGCATGAACGCTCACTTGGTATGGTAGCGTTGGCCGTTGGCTCTAGATGTCAGTGAACCAAAGAGAAAGAAAGGGGGTTGAGAAAAAATATTGTTGGTTTTTTTTATTGAGAGGGAAGGTTTCGAGGGATTGTGATTTTTTAGAAAGGGAATTGCAGTTGCTCAATCAAGTGAGGATGCTCTTAGCTTATTAATAATAGGTAACATTTTTTTATCAGTAATTGTAATTACATGATTACAAGAATGGTTGCCCATGACGTCGGCAGCGAGAGCAAGCACCGACTTTTTGTGACGTCGTGCTTTTCGTCCTCACGCCCGCGTCATCAGTCGGCAGATCGGTCGGTTTTGAGATGTGATTTGGGGATTCGAGTTGCACGAGCGGAAATTTCATTCTTATGCGTTCCATCCTGTTCTGGTTACTGGATCAGATTGGCGAGGTCGGGACTCGGGAGTGCAATCTCCAATCCATCAAGATGCCGTCGCCTCCGGCACCGGGTGCCGAGGGGGATGCCACTGCCAGCACAAGCAAGCGCCGCCGCAGCTCGGACCCCGGATGGGCGTCGCTGCCCGAAGATCTGGTCCGCCTGGTCGCGTCGCGGTTACTGGCCGCGGGCGACCTGCTGCTGGACTACGTCCGCTTCCGGGCCGTCTGCCGCGGCTGGCGGTCCGGCACGGACTCCCCGCGCGGCCGCGGCGTGACGGACCCGCTGTTCCACCCGCGGCGCTGGATGATGCTCCCTGAGGGCCACGGCCTCTACCCCGGCCACGCCGGCCTGGGCGGCTACGCCAGTTTCCTCAGCCTCGACACGGGGCGCATGGTGCGCGGCCGGATCCCGCTCCTCCAGGACACTGCGCCATCGACTCCGTCGACGGCCTCCTGCTGCTGCTACGGGACCTGTACAACGACAGCGCCGTCCGCCTCCTCCACCCTTTCACCGGCGACGTCACCGAGCTGCCACCGCTTGGCCCCCTCCTCCCGCAGCTGGGCACGGTGCTGCTTAGCTGCCCTGCGCCCTACAGGCTCAAAAAGCTCACGAACATGGCCTGTGCTGCTGCTTCCTTCGGCACTCGAGGAGGAGGAGGAGCCATCACCATCGTGCTTGCACTTCATCAGGTACACCGTGTGGCCTTCGCTTCTTCCCTGGACGAGCAATGGACTCTGGCAAGCTGGCCATTGCCATCCTGCCACACACCTTTCCCGTTCAGGGGCAAGCTGTACATCCTGCATACTCCTAGTCAGTTCATGTGGCAAAAATGTACACCAGGTTCTCCAGATTGATCCACCAGTTCAGGATGGGGCAACCTCATCAGGCTTTTCGCTGAAACCGCCCAGACTGATTGCCACAATCCCTGTATGCAATCTTCTACTGCCAACGTGTCTGGTGGAATCTGATTCGAACATCCTGCTGATTGGCCACAAGGATTCATCTATGTCGCGGATTTTGGTTTACAAACTTGCAGACCTTGTGCAGCAAAGGTTCCTCCCAATGAAGAGCATCGGAGACAATTGTTTGATTGTTGGAGAGAGGAGCATGAGTGTCTCCTCTAGGGTGCTGCCTACCGTTGAGGGTGACAGTGTTATTATCCATATACGTTCAAGTTCAGTACAACCAGCCTATGTTGCAGAATACCATCTCATCAGTAGTGACACCGTGTCACCGGCGATTGATGATTGCAGCCTGTATGGCCGTGCACAGGGACCTAGCGACCTTGTTCACTATCTCTTCAGCTGCCGCACCCGTAGCTTATGGTATGTAGATCAGTAGATGTATTTATTTATTTATTTATTTATTTATTTGCAACGTTATCCTTCCTACTGTCATTTGTTTCTGTTTAATTAGGCTTAGCTATTAATTATAATTTTCATGTGTCTTGTAGGAACAGAGGAATAGTATACAGAAGGAAGCCACAAGGTGGGTTCCGTACGAGGTGAAGAGCATGTGCCAGGATGAGGTAACTCTCCTACATCGCTTGTTAGTTGTTTCCTTTACAATACGATTGTACGACAATGCACAAGTTTTGGGCACAAAACTTTTTAATCCTGCCTTAGCTGATGTTGTTCCACAACCCCGATCAGTCAATCCTCATGGTAAAAAAGATCTGTTATCCATCAACGCCAATCAACAGATCCTTCCGCAGATCTACAAAAAAAATCCAAATTTCTGATATGTTAGTTCTCATGACACTTGCAATCAGTGACGAAGCTATAAAAAAATTTAGGAGGGGCTGAACAAAAGAATAGAGACTTTTTTATCTTCTCTTAACCTTAGTCCCTCCTACCTAATACATATATACATAAAATTTTAATGGAGGGTTTAGAGGGGCTACACGTGTCCAGGATCGGTAGGGGGGGCTAGAGCCCCCCTAGCCCCACCGTTGGCTTCGTCACTGCTTGCAATCCCTTCTTTCAAACAATAATCCAGTTTGAAAAAGAAAATTGTACTCTGACAATGCATACTTATATATGGTTGGGTGCTTTTTGGCGGTCATGCTATGTTATCTTTAGTTGTGAGTTGAAATTTGCTTCATCGCTTATACATATAACATTCTTTGGATCACACTTAAGGCCTATTTTTGAAGGGGGGATTGGGATCCAAATCCTTTGTTTATACTTCAAAATCGGAGTTAATCCTAAAGATTCATGGCATAATCCCTCTCTTCCTAAAGCCTTTACATGCTACTTCCTGTATCAGCATCTCCAGAGTACTATGGTAGTCGGAGATATATGTCAAGCAATATATTATCCTCAGTTGATGAACATTTTCCATTAGACTGCACATAAAACACTTATATTTAGGATTTAAAAATGTTTCAATTCATATCATAGGGACTGTTTGTTTTTCAGGGCCAGGACATTTTTTCCGTTGCTCTGGTGCTCTTTCTTCTTCTTCTTCTTCTTCCCTTTTTTGTTTTTTATATTATATTTGTTTATATGGTCGTTGCCTCTGTATAAATTTATTAATTTTTACTTGACTTTTAGATTGGAGTTGTTTATTCTTCATATGTTTAGATAATATGCTATATGCGGTAATAACTGACAAGATGAATCAATATGCCACAAATATGTGATAAAAAGGGGACTTGCATATAGTTTGTCTTCCTCGAAAATCCGCTAATAACACGAACCTAGCGGACGTTGTGTATCTGCAAGCAACCCACGTACTTTCTCTATTCTAAATTATAAAATGTTTTGGTTTTTCTAGTTACATAACTTTTGTTATATACTTAGATATACACTATGTCTAGATATATAGGAAGGGTGTGTCTGGTTTGAGGACAAGGGTGAATGGGATATGACCATCCATGGATTTCGGAATATGGATATCCATGTTGTCTGTTTGGTTAGATGAATGTGGTGAACTATTTTTTTATTTGGTTAGATGGATGAGATTGCTTGGGATGAGAATACTTGACTAATTATATCTATTATTTAAAAATAATAACAACTAATTATACCCTAATAAATATGCACCGACACTAATCTTGTCATTATAATCACTAATTAAAAAATAAAATATGTTAATTAGCACTATACTACTCTAATTGTCACACAAAACATGCGCTAATCAACATGTGGATATCCTCATTCGTCAGATTTTTTAGGGCCAGAATATCCAGCATTTACCCAGAATATTCCCTATTGTGGATATCCAGGTTCAGTTTGTCCATCCAACCAAACACCCTGTATCTATGGATATCCATGTCCCATCCATGGATATCCATGGAACTAAACACAACCTAAAACCAATGTATCTAGAAAAGCCAAAACATGTTATAACTTGAAATGGGAGAGTATTAGTTTACGCTATATCACTAGTTGTTGGCACACATAGCTTTCAATTTTTATATGTTGCTTTCCTGAAGTTGTATCAAGGACAAATTATGTAATCCGTGTTGCTAGGGTTTCTATACATATATTGTTACACATACAATTTCTAATTGTGCTATGTTAATTCAAACAAAAAATTATCTGGTGAAATCAAGCTTGTGTTGCAAATCTAGATGATTATTTGTAGGGAAGGGCTAGCGCCCGGACATCCCGACGGGGGCTAGCGTTCGGACGCCCGCGTCGCACGCTTGCTTCACGTGGGGTCCCGCGCTGCTCCGTGTCCCATACCTGCTTGAAAGGATCTAACAATGCCTAGAGGGGGGTGAATAGGCGTATCTAAAAATTAACTGCAAATGCTAAGTTTAATTTTGTCAGTCAATGTCGGAAGTCCCGACAGTTTGGGTCGGAACTCCCGACGTCGTCAGAAGTCCCGGCACAAACTGTCAGAAGTCCCGACGCCTACGTGAACTACAAAAGCAGTGCCAAATTTAACTTTGCGGATAAATAATCTTACAACCCCACTTCCTAGTGGTTTGGTGAAGATGTTGGGTCACTCCCTTGACGCCGAAATGCCTCCAAACCGTAGATCGAGTCCAAACCCTAAAATGAAGTTCGGGAGAGAGAGACAAACAAATACAAGTAATCTCAAGCAAACACAACAATAAGCACACGAGACACAAGGATTTATCCCGAGGTTCAGCAACCCCACAAAGAAGCTCCTACGTCCTCGTTGTTGAGGTGACCACAAAGGTCGAAGTCTCTTTCACCTCCTTGCCTCTCTCAAAGCAACCACAAAGGTCACTTGAGCTTTTCACTAAGAAATCAAGGGTAATACAAACTTCCCAAGGCTCTTCCACAAGATGGAAGCTCTTGGGCAACGCCTAGCCGGCTAAGGGCAAAGCCCCAAGAGTAATAGACGCAAATTCAACCGGCTTGACAAAGAAATCAAGTGCTCAAGCTTGCCAAAGTGATTCTCTCACTTAATCCACTCTTCTTTCACTCAAACCCATAGGGGAATTAAAGATTGGAGCAAAGGGGAGAGGAAAGGGGTGCCTTGAATGCTTGGGAGTTGTTTTGGATGAAGGTTGGTGAGCAGTGAATGAGTGGATGACGGTTAGAAGTAAGGAGATGGCTATTTATACTCATAGTAGAAATCTAACCGTTCAGATCTACATCGGAAGTCCCGACGCAGATCTTAGGACTTCCAACCTTAATAGAAACACTATTCACATAGGGTCAAAGTCCACACGAGCAAGTCAATGTCGGAACTCCCGACAAACATCGGGACTTCCGACGGGTGCAATCAACCAGCCAGTAAAACCCCAGGTGTCGGGACTCCCGACTTGGGTCGGGACTTCCGATTGTCGGGAGTTCTGACTCACGTTGGGACTTTTGACGGCCACGGTCACCGCACAGGCTAAGTGACTGGGCGTCAGGACTTTCGGCGTGAGTAGTGATTTCTGACTGTCGAGAGTTCTGGCATACATCGGGACTTCCGACACCAACAGTCACTGAAAAATATTATACGTGCTCGTGGAGTGCTACAGTGTCTCTCTTTTGATTTTATTTTTATGCTTGAGCACTCTATCTTCCTCAGACCAACTAAGTTTGTATCCCTCTTTATAGTGCGGCGAATCCTAAACTCAAAAGCAAAATATAAAACCCTTGGAGAGCGCTTTGAGTTCGTCCGCCTTTACAACTTCAAGAATTGAGGGATACTATTTCATCTTTATCAACTCTTTGAATCTTTCATGGGACTAATAGCTGTGACATATCTCATTAAGATCACATTAGTCCCTAATTTGGATGTCATCAATACACCAAAACCCACATAGGGGGCAAATGCACTTTCACCGCTCCATGTCCCGCGTCGCTCCGTGTCCCACGCCTGCTTCATCTCGATCTACGCCCGCACAGTTTTTCGCGCCTGTCGCTCGTGCCCCCTCCACACCCACACACATGCAGGTGGGTCTAGCAACTACAACAAACGGCTGCTGTAGATGGGGTCCACTACAACATCAGATCTTTTGTTGCAACATTTAGAGAAAACATTTGCAACATACGTCCAAAACAGTTGAAACACTTACAACATACGTCCGAAACAAGAGGGAAACACATGTTGAAAACATCTGCAACATCCACATGAAACACTTGCAACATAAGTGTGAAACATATGCAACACCCAGATAAAACACTTGCAACATAATTGTGAAACATATGCAACACCCAGATAAAACCCATGCAACATCCGTATGAAACAGCTGAAACATTTGAAATAGACGCTTGCAATATACGTGTATAGCTATTGCAATATATGTAACATTTCGATCTACTTTTACAACATCCACATGAAACATTTACAACATGCATATGAAACACCTCAAACACTTAAAATATACGCTTGCAATACGCGCTTGCGAACATCTGAGGAAGGAAGGGAGCGTGAGGTGTACCAATGTTTTCCTAAATGGTAAACGGTCTTTACACGGTCGTCCTTTGTTTAGCGTTTAGGCCATTTACACGATGTTTAAACGAAGCTAAACGGTCTAAACGGTTTTGTACTTTAAAAAATACATATAATTATATATGTGCATGTAAAAAAATCAAGTATTCTAGCATTTATACATATTTATCCGACTAAAAATCAATTATTTTGGTATGTATATATATTTATGCATGTGAAAAGAACCAGATATAGATATTTATGCATGTAACATATCAAGTGTACACATTTATAAATATAATAATAAACTTAAGTATACAAATTTATCCATACAAAACTGAACTAGATTTACCTCATGTTCGCCTTAACAACCGTATAAACAGCTGTTTAGCCCGTTTAATACTGTTTATCTCTGTTTCGTTTAGGTCGTTTAGACCGTTTTTCCTATTTTTTGACCGTTTAAACGGTCAACCGTTTAATTTCCGTTTACCCCCAAACAAGACCGTTTACCGTTTACTGGCCGTTTAAACCGTTTAGGCGAACAATGAGTGGAGAAGCCCGCTTCGGGTCTGGCCACTCCGAATCTCATGATGTCGTGAGCTGAGTTCGAGCGTCGTGAAGGCGTCGGCGTCGACAGCGGGCGTGACCTCCTAGTAGGGAACCACGGTGTCGGTAGCACCTCAATGTTGCAAGGGACAGGTCACGGCTCGCAGGGGCGGGGACCGGGCACGGCGCTGAAAGGTCCTTGTGTGGTTTTGGTAATTGAGTGACAACCTAGGTGGACTAATTATGTTTATGTGAGATACACAGGTGATTAGTCCACAGGTACATCTGTGTGAGCAACATATGCCATGAAGGTGAAAATGGCTTGGAGATGTTGCAAAGCTCACACATGTGACGATGAAGGAACTCATTGCACATGAGACATGACATTGAGTCATGTGATCAAAGGTGGAGAAGATCAAGACAAGACTTGGCTTGATGGACCGGTTGCAAGCGTGAAGGGCAAGTCGGAGGCTTTGGAGCGATGGACCGCGTGGCGGTGAAGCTTGAGCAAGACTTGGCGCTGATGGATGAAGGCAATGGTGAAAAGCAAGTGAAGTCAAGATCGATGAACCAATATGATCACGTGATGATATGAAGTGGATCATATCATTGTTGATCGTGTTGGTGTATGTGTTGCATCGACATTGGAGGAGATGGAATGGAATGCGCAAGGCAAAGGTATAACCTAGGGCATTTCATTTCACCGGTCATAGGTGTGTAGAGAAGTTTATGACCGGGTTTAGGATAGATGGCTGTACTATCAAGAGAGGCAAACTTGTTTGCATATCGGTCATCTAAGTGCCACCCGAGTGATCTAACTTTGCATCATCGCTAGGATTGAGTGGCGTGGCAAGTTGAGTGGCTAACCCTTTGGGAAATGATTGTGAAAAGCTAACACGCATACACATGGTGGTGTACACTTGGTGGTGTAGGCACATTTACAAAGGAGATGAAGTTGGAGTTGATGTGGATCAACTCGGTGGAGAAACAGAGATGAGAAAGGTCCCACAGAGTGGACCAGACTCTGGTCACGCAGTGACCGGACGCTGAGGCTCAGCATCCGGTCAGTGGTAGCACTCAGCATGCAACGTCGGTCAGTCGACCGGACGCTGGCTCTGAAAGTGACCGGACGCTGGAGGCAGGGTCTGGTCCTATTGTCGGACGAAGAAGTGTCACTGGAGAGTGACCAGACGCTGGGGCTATGTCCGATCACGTCTGACCGGACGTGTCTGGTCGGGGTCGGTTCCTTACTGTAAACGACCGGATGCTGAGGGTCCAGTGTCCGGTCAGTTGAAGCTGCTGCGTCCGGTCAGAAGATAACCGTTGAGATCAAAAGAATGCCGTTGAACGCAGGTGACACGTGGCTGTCATCAGGCGATCGGACGCTAAGGTCCAGCGTCCGGTCAACACGATCGGAGTGTCCGGTCGACCTGACTTTTGCCCAGTGAAGGGGTAACGGCTAGTTTAGCCGTTGGGGCTATAAATAGAAGTGGCCCTCGGCCATGGCTAGTGCTGAGCACCTTGGGGGACTTTGTGTCCATGCTTGAGAGTGCTTAGGAGCCCTCCATCTCACACAAGTATGTGTGAGACTCAAAGAAACTAAGGTGACAAGTATGTGTGAGATGGAGGGCTCCTAAGCACTCTTAAGCATGGACACAAAGTCCCCCAAGGTGCTCAGCACCAGCCATGGCCGAAGGCCACTTCTATTTATAGCCCTAAGGGCTAAACTAGCCGTTACCCCTTCACTGGGCAAAAGTCGGGGCGACCGGACGCTTCGATCGTGTTGACCGGACGCTGGACCTCAGCGTCTGGTCGCCCGATGATAGCCACGTGTCACCTGCGTTCAATGGCATTCTTCCAATCTCAACGGTCATCTTCTGACCGGACACAGCAGCTTCAACTGATCGGATGCTGGACCCTCAGCGTCCGGTCGTTTATAGTACGGTACCGACCCCGACCGGACACGTCCGGTCGGACGTGATCGGACGTAGTCCCAGTGTCCGGTCACTCTCCAGTGATACTGCTTCGTCCGACAACAGGACCGGACACTGCCTCCAACATCCGATCACTTTCAGAGCCAGTGTCTGGTCGACTGACCGACGCTACACGCTGACTGCTACCACTGACCAGACGTTGAGCCTCAGCGTCCGGTCACTGCGTGACCAGAGTCTGGTCCACTCTGTGGGACCTTTCTCATCTCCGTTTCTTCACCGAGTTGATCCACATCAACTCCAACTTCATCTTCTTTGTAAATGTGCCAACACCACCATGTGTGTGTGTGTTAGCTTTTCACAATCATTTCCCAAAGGGTTAGCCACTCAACTTGTCACGCCACTCAATCCTAGCGACGATGCAAAGTTAGATCACTCGAGTGGCACTAGATGACCGATATGCAAACAAGTTTGTGCCTCTTGATAGTACGGCCATCTATCCTAAACCCGGTCATAAACTTCTCTACACACCTATGACCGGTGAAATGAAATGCCCTAGGTTATACCTTTGCCTTGTGCATTCCATTCCATCTCCTCTAATGTTGATGCAACACATGCACCAATATGATCAACAATGATATGATCTACTTCATATCATCACGTGATCATATTGGTTTATCGATCTTGACTTCACTTGATTTTCACCGTTGCCTTCGTCCATCGGCGCCAAGTCTTGCTCAAGCTTCATCGCCACACGGCCCATCGCTCCAAAACCTCCGACTTGCCCTTCACGCTTGCAACCGGTCCATCAAGCCAAGTCTTGTCTTGATCTTCTCCACTTTGATCACATGACTCAATGTCATGTCTTATGTGCAATGAGCTCCTTCATCTTCACATGTATGAGCTTTGCAACATCTCAAAGCCATTTTCACCTTCATGACATATGTTGCTCACACACATGTACCTGTGGACTAATCACCTGTGTATCTCACATAAACACAATTAGTCCACCTAGGTTGTCACTCAATTACCAAAACCACACAAGGACCTTTCAGACACCCCAAGAGCAAATCAAGATCAACCATGAAGATGGTGGTGACTTAGTGATGATGAAGAAGAAAACAAGAAGGGGTGGAAAGGCAAGGCATCCAATGCAAACTCAATATGCCAAGATGATGAGCAAGAATGAAGATGAGAAGAAAGATCATGCTCACATCAAGTGCTTTAAGTATGGAAGTGTGGGACACTTTGCCTCTAAGTGTCCTACCAAGCTTGAGAAGAAGGCTCAAGCAATTCATGAGAGGCAAGGCAATGAGAAGCACCATATGAGCAAAGAAGAGAAGGCTCAATCAAAGAGAAAGTGCTACTCATGCCGGGAAAGGGGACACATGGCACATTCATGTCCCCTAGGTAAAATTTCTAAGCCCATTTCAATTGATGATCATGATGTGCTTAGAAAGGATGGTGATGGTACCTCTATGGTTGCTATTGCAAAATATCCCGTGTAACACCCTAGGTGTTTGCCACCAGTTAAGCAATGGGTTTGAGCTAAAACATGGTATATTAAGTGATGATAAAGATGTCAAGGTCAAACCTATAGAAACGAGCCCCAACCTAAACTTGGAGATTGCACCTTTGCTCGCCTATAGACCCCTTTTCAAGATATATGCTTGGGTGGTGTTATTGGAATATCTTCGTGTGTCTCACATCAATAACCACCTATATTGATCCCTGGAAAAGTTTCATGAAGTTTGGAATCAAGAAGTCACATGAAATGACGAGTTATGTCGTTGCTTGAATTATTTATAAAGTAAAGGGAATTCTCGATCATCAACCAAACCTTGCAACCTTGCCCAAATGACTCTAGATTAACTCTACAACAAAAGTCATGAAAGGTTCATGTTGAGCAAATGCCAAGAAAATGCCACAATGGGTCACAACGGATAATTTAAGCTTTATCGTGGTCCTTCTTTGATCAAAGTAGAACTATAGCTTCTACACCTGTTATGAAGTTGGGCCTTTAATAAAAGTTGAAGTTTGAGTGGAGTAGAACAAACTTTGTTTTTGGACCCAGAGCCAGATCAACTTGGAACTAAGTCAAATCGAGGCTCGAACTTTGAGTTGACAGCTGTTTTCAGTACTTAGAAAATTTTCTAAGTCTGGAATCCATTGTCATCGCTGTTGGCATTCCGCGTTCTCCGAAATTCATTAAGCAACTTGAGTTGGTCCAAAAAGAGAAGTTGAAGGTTATACTATGGAGAAGAGCATGCAAAAAGTTGCACTAAGTTTGACCGAGTTTTGACCTCCGAAAGTGAATTTCCGTGACCATTATCAAGGCGCTGACACTGATAGTTTGTGGCCTAATTACCCGCTGTTGAGGAGCTCTAATGACCTTGGTCTCTAAATGAAAAATGAAGAGCAGTTCGTGGGCTACAAACTTCATTTTTGGCCCAAGGACTGATTCGGCCTGGAAGTGGCCCAAATTGGCTCCCCACGTCGCCCTCACCGGTGCCCGCCACCTGTTCGACCGCTTGCCGACGTGGTCACCGCGCATGGACACCACGCGCCCACCTCCTCGCCGCGTGTCCCGGCCGCCCTGCCGCGCCCCTGCTGCTCCATAATGGAGGCCGAGCTATCCCAGACGCTCCCCACTCCTTCCTGCTCTCCTCCTCCCTCGCCCTCTGCGCTGCACGCGCGCGCCAGAGCGCGCCCGCCATGGACGCCGCCGCCGAGCTCCGCGGTCACTGCGTTCCCGCTACTCCGCGCCTCTCCACTCCTCCTGAGGACTACCAGCAGCTTCGCCGCCATCTCCTTCACGTCGTGCTCGTGCTCGCCGTCGCAAACCGCCACCGTGGCCATGGAAGCTCCGGCCGCCGCCGCTGCAGCCGCCGCCCGCGCGTGGCCAAGCCGCCGTGGGCCACCTCGGGCCGAGCCGAGGCCTCCGGCGGGTGCGTAGGGGCCCCCTAGTGCTCCCCCGCCCCTCAGCCGCCAACGACGTGCCTTCTCCGGCCGGATTCCGCGAGCTCCGACGGCCTCCCCTGCTCAAAATCCCGTCAGGGACCTCCTACAAGAATTCGACGAAGTTCAGGGTCCTAACTGCGAAGTCAGTGACTCATGTGAATAGTACCGTAAGGACTGGTTTGTAATTATTTTGCAGGAACTTTGGAAATTCATAGTAAATCGTAGAAAATTCGTAAAATAGTAAATGAGGACTTTTTGGAATCCTTGTGAAATTGTCTATGCAGTGGATCTATAATATGGCATGTTTTAGTTTAAATATTTTGCAGTAAAAATAGATTTGTGCAGTAAGGTTGTAATGCTAGTTGAATTTGTTATTTTTCATAACTGTAGATCTAGGGCTCCAAATGAAGTGAAATTTTTGTGGCATGCTACTCATATGATAGTTGATGTGTGGTAAAAATTTCATGAGTATTGGATGAAGTATGAGTGAGTTATTGGTTTATCTTGCTCTCACATGAATTCTTGCTTTAGCAACTTGTCTTTTTCATAGAGGTTGCTATACATATCCAAATGGAGTGAAATTTGTACAGTAGACTATTGAGAGGATATGTGAGCCACTGTAATTTTTGTAGAAGTTATTGTGCACTTTTGGTATATGTTCATTAAGTCACCTTGTTATCTAAAATAAATTAAGAAATGCATTAAAAGAATTTATTTGGTCATGGACACTAGGTTTTCTGGTGTTCTTTAGTCATGTGTGACATGTTGGTAAAGTTGGTTTTGCCCAATTATGTATTTGCAACATAAGTTAATAATTAATTTCTTGCCGATATGGTTTATGGACAGATCTGGGAACCTAGCAAAGTTCTTTATGATAATGTGCTTTGTTGTGAAACTTGTTTATACAAAAGTTGTAGATAATTCATGTATCTAGCTGCTGTTAAAATTTGGTGGTATTTGGCTTTGTGGTTTAAGAGTTATAGCTGTTTAAAGTTGGGTTTCAGAAATGGCTGTTTTCTGTCAATTGTAGACCAGTTTCTGTAAATGGATATATTTGACTTAGTTAACTTGAGAATTATGCTAAGATGATTTAATATGAATTGTAGAAAATTTCATAAGCTTTCCATAATGTCTTCTTGCAAGTCATTTGGATTTGTATAACTCCAGTTATAGCTAAATCTTGTAGCTGCTGTTTGCATGTCCAGAAATTGACAGATTCCAATTATAGTTGTTTGCTTGTATATTGCTAAGTGTGGCTTTGTTGGTGATCAAGTTATGATACTGGTGACCTTGTTAAACTTGTGTCATGCTTGATGTGCTTGCTCTCTATAGTTAGTTGTGTGATGTTAGTTAAATAGCTATCGGTGTCTATGTCTTGCATAATCTTGTGTTTGTCTTAAATGCTTATGTGTGATGCATCTTGTGTTACCATTCATCACATTCATACACATGCATATTGCATCTCATCTAGGTACGCTAGATGAACCACGTGAAGGATGTGATGTTGGAGCCAAACCCGAAGACGGTGTTTGATGGATCTGTCCCGAAGATGGAAGGACTAAGCGAGTGCTAGGACCGGAGACGTCACCAGGACGGTGCAAGCTAACTGAACTGACTTGTGTCGGATCCCAGGCAAGCCCCGGAGCATTATATGTCTCCTAATTTATAAAAGCAATTCTTTCTATATATGAGTTATATATTGTTGCATTAAGTTGTAGGAGTTGATTGAAACCGTTGATGCATTTATTACTATCCTTGCCTACCTTATTACCTTTTTACCCTGTTAGGTCAGGATCGAATAACTGCTTAGCCTTGCTTAGACTGGTAGCGATCGGTGATATCCGGTCACCTACATTGATAGGTGGTTACTGGAAGAATTTAGCTATGGAAAGAATGATATCCTGGAATTAACCATGTGTGATGGATAATTGGAGACCGGACGGAAAAAGTTGGAGGCAACCAGACAGGGTTCTGGGGTGCTGTTAGTTTCCGTCTGTGTCGATTAAGGACCGACCGTTGTTGGGCCTCGAGTCATGTTGAACGCATGCCTTACATTTAGCTGGCCGGATAAAGTACCTTCCGACCGCGAAGCTGGGAGATTTTTCGGGCCGAGCAGATTGCCCGCAACGCACTGTGCCGGAGCAGGTGTGGTAGGACACGGGGGCGGGATGATAAGGCCAAAGTGCAGTCGGTCGGCCCCCGGGTACATGTGGTTCCTGGCAAACTCGAGATTCCTGGAAAGTTGACTCGGTGATCAATATCTCACTTTAGCGGGTGAGTGAGGTTTGTGTAAGGAATAAATCACCAGCTGGTTAGGAATCGATTCGAATCGCCATCGCTCCTGGATAGTGAGCACTTGACTCGAGTTACTGCATCGTAGTAATTATTATGGAACAATGATGGTTATCTGGATGATATGGGATATGCTAAATCTAAATTGGTAACTGGATGTTATTGGTTAATCAAGTGATTGCTATAGTACAGGTGCTTACCTAGATGGATAGGTCATAATAAAGATGATGCAAAGTACTTAAAAATGGTTTCTTCATGATAGCTTATGCTTTTCGCAAACAAGTCAGCTAGCCCCCTAAAGAAAGCCATGCATAATCCTTGGTGTCACTTTATTTCTGGTTTACGATGGGTAAGTCTGGCTGAGTACATTCGAGTACTCAGGGTTTATCCCACCTTGTTGCAGGTGATGTTCTCGACCTGTTGATGATGGTGGCTAACCGCCGGTGGGCTCGGTGATTCTATACTTACTTCTCATCTATATGCTTTTGTCGGATGATGTCACTTATGCTAGCAATATATTTGGAACTTATATTAATGTAATCATTTGAAAGCTATGTTGTTTTCACTAAGCGGTTTTGAAACCCAAACTGATACTTTTATTTGTGAACCCATTTGTAATATTATTTCCGCTGCAACCCGATGTATGTGATGTGTATTTGCTTAATCACGCGATCTTGGTTGTGAGGTTGATTTACCGAGGTCTTTCGGGACACTCGGCGGACTACCGGGTTTATATGAGTGAAAGTATGGGTGTGTCAACGTGTTAGCGGGGACAACCGTACTTGATCTTGTATAAATTGGGCGGTTCTGTCACATCCCGCTACTCATACTAAGGTGTTGCCTAAGTATATTGCTCCTAACTTGAGAGGACCCAAACTTGTTTGGGTACCATCAAAAAGTGGATGATTGTTTGTAGGTACCATTGGCATTGGAGACTTGATTCAATTGATCTCATATTGATCATCATATGTTGAGTCAAGTTATAAAGCCTAGTGCACATCTAAACCCAATGCCAAGTGAAAATTGAGAGAAGTCCAAGCGCTATCAACATACAAGTGCTATAATTTAAGTTGTTGGTGATTCATTGGATATTATTTGATGACTTGCAAATAATTGAGTTGAAGCTTGCTAGTTGGATGATCATGAGCTAACCAAGGTATATCTTTTGTTGATCATTTCATTTGGGTGCATATGAGTTGATTGAATTGGATAAATATGCAATGTTGCTTGCTATGAGATGTTTGAATGGATAAATTGATTAGTAGTCAAGTTTAGATTGACTTGTATTAGATAAATTCATGAGATGACTTTTAGTAAGTGGTTTGAATGGATTTATGTCTTGTGAAAGTATTCAAACGAGTTAGTTTCAAGTTTGATTCACATTTGATGAAGCATAACTCAATTGTTGAAATCTGTCCTATAATTGAGAATCTGAGCTAGCTGTGATCTTAGCCATATTTGAGTAATCAAAATCTATTGGATTGGCATAAAAATTGGTGTACATGCTCTAAACTTATGGTATAAGATGTTGTACAATTTTCATGAGAATTGGATAAGAAATGCTTTGGTTTTGGAGTGGATCTTGTCAGCTATAGTGCAGCAGTTTTCAGCATGTAGCAGTGGTGGAAGAATTGGTATATAGCAGCAATCTAGAAGTCAAATAAAGCTCAAATTTTTACAGCTGCTAGATAACTTAATAAAGAACATCTCCACCAAATTTCGTGGTATTTGGATTTGTACTTTGGGAAATATGCTTATTCCTTTGAAGGGTACAAAATCTGTCAGAAAAGTGATAAATATTGAATTGATCTAGAGTCACTTTGATTGAAAGGTCCTTAAGTTGGAAACATATCTATAAGTAATTGAGGCACCTAAGTTTGGTTTTGAGATGATCTAGAAGCATGACAAGAAAAGAGTACAAGGTCATTTGATTGTGGAGTGTACTTTGCATATATTTGGTACTCAAATTGGAAGATCAAGATCAAACTCATGATGAAGTTGAAGTTTAAGTTCTAGTGACTATTGGAAATCATTTGGTAGAAAGAAAATGACTTAAACAAGAAGAAAGAAAAGGACTTAAAGAAGGAATCAAGGTTACTCATCAAGTTAAGTCCATCACTTGGATCAATCAATCAAGTTATTTCAAGTGAGTATCAAGAATGATTCTTGGAGAGAAGTCACTTCTCCCTAGTGTAGAGGCTTGCCGCCTATGTGTAGGTGAACCAAGTGTGGTACTTGAAAGGCTAACATGGAAGTGGTGATCCGAGAAACATTTGAGATGCTTAGTTGAAGCAATCAAAAGGGTTGGTCAAGAAAAGCAAGCAACACCCAAAAGAGAGCTAATCATGATATTTCAAGTGGTATTCTCAAATTGATGCTCTCATGCAAGCAAAAATCAAAAGATAAAGCAAGCCAACCACAACAAGAAAGTGCACTTGATCATAAGTGGTATTCATTTCATATGGGTGAAGAATAGAATTCAAAATGGTATCTATTGGTCTTCACCAAGCTTATAATTGGACTTCACGTTGCTATTGGAGTAATGAATTGGAATCTATGTGACTATCCTCTATTCCAACATAGCAAATGTATCATTATAATGTGCATGATCATTTCATCCCTTACTAGTATGCGGTTAGTGCATATAGTTCATACTTCATAGGATCATGCATAACAAATGAAATGCTTAAATTCATAGCCTACCACTATTGTTTGAATGATTACTTGATCTAGTGGTTAGTATATGAATTTGTTCATGAGCTTGTAAACCCAAGTACTTGATTTAATTTGGATTGCCAATAAGTAACAAGTACAACATTGCCAAGATAACTCTTGCAAGAGGTGTGAAGAAGCTTGTCATTGGTTCAAACTGGACTTGGAAGCTTAGGCAAATCAATTTAGTTCAAGTCAATCATAGAAGCTCATGATAGTGATAAGAGTACAAGCACAAGACAACAATGCAAATGGATATCTAGTTTGTATGTTTCAAGTGGTATCTAGACTCAAGTATTTCATCAAGATTTCATAAGTGATGTCTAGATCAACTCACAAGTGATATCCTATAAGTGGTACTCATAAAGATAGCAAATGTTCAAGAAATGGTCTTTATTGATAAATCAAACAAGTGGTTCCATACTAGAAGATTCTTTCAAGTGGTATTACATCTATATATGATATCAACCATGAAAGACGATGGTTCCACAAGTGATCATCAACTTTAAGTGATCATCAAATAAAGAATGCATCCCTCAACTATAAGAGCTCAAATGGATGACTCGTGCTATCACATAGGGAGAGGTGTACCACAAATTGGTATCAAGAAAAGATTCTATGTGCGGCATTTTAAGAAGCCCTACACAAGATACAAGTGATACAAGTTACAAGTAGTGTCATTCCAACAATCATGAAGATGTCCATAAAAAATGCAAGACTCGAGCCTCAACCATCTACCCCAAACATATACCTTTGCATCAATAAGAAGCTCACCTTTTATGGAAATTGATGACAAAGGGGGAGAGATTGTACAAAGATATGAAAGCTTGATTGAATGGGGGAGAGATTAAGATTGTACAAGGGGAGATATGAGATATAAAAGAAGTAGAGGTTGGACATGGACATGGACAAAGAGGGAGCAACATTGAAGAAAAGAGATGGATCAAAATTCTTGGACAAGAGAAGCACACAAGTAGGGGGAGCAAGCTCATGAAATTTGATTGATTGCATTTGATATGTGCATATTCATGTGCTTGCTTGCATTGCATAAGCTTTCAAATTCAATATGCATGCTTGTGTGGTGTATGCTAGTTGTAGAACTTGAATGATGATTTGATAACTAGTATGCATAGGATGATAGCTAGACACTTGGTATGCCTTTTAAGTAATGCTAGTACCTTGCTTTTAATGTTGATCTCACAAGGTATCTAGTGCTTTTGTTTCCAAGTGATATCTAGCTAACCATGGTGCTAAGGATGAACTTAAAGGTGCAACTCTGATTGGTATCACGCTTCAAAGATTTATTCTATACACCTTAGCATCATTTGGTAGTAATTACTCTCCCACAATTTTAATCTATACATATGTGCGAGCTTCAAATCAAACACTCTAGCACATATGTAGGGGGAGCAAATACTACCATTTCGGGTTTGTGGTACTTGTCCAAAATTATTTTCACATGGTAAAATTGCTTGGGCAAGCAACATGAATCCAAAAGAGCTTAATTTCCATATCTTTGCAGAGTTGTCATCAATTACCAAAAAAGGGGAGATTGAAAGGTCCTTGTATGGTTTTGGTAATTGAGTGACAACCTAGGTGGACTAATTGTGTTTATGTGAGATACATAGGTGATTAGTCCATAGGTACATATGTGTGAGCAACATATGCCATGAAGGTGAAAATGGCTTGGAGATGTTGCAAAGCTCACACATATGGTGATGAAGGAACTCATTGCACATGAGACATGACATTGAGTCATGTGATCAAAGGTGGAGAAGATCAAGACAAGACTTGGCTTGATGGACCGGTTGCAAGCGTGAAGGGCAAGTCGGAGGCTTTGGAGCCATGGACCCCGTGGCGGTGAAGCTTGAGCAAGACTTGGTGCCGATGGACGAAGGCAACGGTGAAAAGCAAGTGAAGTCAAGATCGATGAACCAATATGATCACATGATGATATGAAGTGGATCATATCATTGTTGATCGTGTTGGTGCATGTGTTGCATCGACATTTGAGGAGATGGAATGGAATGCACAAGGCAAAGGTATAACCTAGGGCATTTCATTTCACCGGTCATAGGTGTGTAGAGAAGTTTATGACCGGGTTTAGGATAGATGGCCATAATATCAAGATGGGCAAACTTGTTTGCATATCGGTCATCTAAGTGCCACTCGAGTGATCTAACTTTGCTTCATCGCTAGGATTGAGTGGCGTGGCAAGTTGAGTGGCTAACCCTTTGGGAAATGATTGTGAAAAGCTAACACACATACACATGGTGATGTACACTTGGTGGTGTTGGCACATTTACAAAGGAGATGAAGTTGGAGTTGATGTGGATCAACTCGGTGGAGAAACGGAGATGAGAAAGGTCCCACAGAGTGGACCGAACTCTGGTCACGCAGTGACCGGACGCTGAGGCTCAGCGTCCGGTCAGTGGTAGCACTCAGCGTGCAGCGTCGGCCAATCGACCAGACGCTGGCTCTGAAAGTGACCGGACGCTGGAGGCAGTGTCCGGTCCTGTTGTTGGACGAAGTAGTGTCACTGGAGAGTGACCGGACGCTGGGGCTGCGTCCGATCATGTCCGACCGGACGCGTCCGGTCGGGGTCGGTACCTTACTGTAAACGACCGGATGCTGAGGGTCCAGCATTCGGTCAGTTGAAGCTATTGCGTCCGATCAGAAGATGATCGTTGAGATTGGAAGAATGCCGTTAAATGCAGGTGACACGTGGCTGTCATCAGGCGACCGGACACTAAGGTCCAGCGTCCGGTCAACACGACCGGAGCGTCCGATCGACCCGACTTTTGCCCAGTGAAGGGGTAACGGCTAGTTTAGCCCTTGGGGCTATAAATAGAAGTGGCCCTCGGCCATGGCTGGTGCTGAGCACCTTGGGGGACTTTGTGTCCATGCTTGAGAGTGCTTAGGAGCCCTCCATCTCACACATACTTGATAGTGATCATCCGATTGTGTGAATGAGCGATTCTAGTGCGATTGCATCGTGAGGTTGCATCGAGTGGCACTAGGTGATCGAGTTGCAAGCCGGTGGTGCTTGTTACTCTTAGAGGTTGCCACCTCCTAGACGGCTTGGTGGTGGTCTCCGTCGAAGCCCGCAAGAAGCTTGTGCGACGCTCCGGAGAAGTGCTTTGTGAAGGGCATTGTGCTCGCCCCGCGGGAGCCGTGAAGAGCAACTTTAGTAAAGCGTGGCATTGAGCTACGCTCACTTCCGGGGTAGGTTCTTGCGGCGCCCGACGTGCGGGCTTAGTGGGTGATGCCAATTAGCCGCTGAACCACCAAGTGAGCGGTCGACACAACGTGGACTAGCGTGTTGGCAAACACGTGAACCTCGGTAGAAAAATCATCGTGTCAACCTTGTTCTTCTCGTTGGTTTGCATCCCCGTTACACAAGCTTGCGATTACTTTCATATACATTGAGCTTGTGTTGTTGCTTTTGTAATTAGTTAGCTTGTGTAGCTTACTATTTACTTTCTTGCTTATGTAGCATAGAAGTAGCTCCCTTGCATGGCTAATTTGGTTTGTGTAACCTTGTTAGTCACATTACTTAGTTTGTGTAGCTAAGCATTTACGCTTTTTAATTTAGCATTGGTTGCCTTGTTATTGAGCATTGCTAGTGAGCTTAATTGGCTTTGCGCTTTTGCTTACTAGCATGTGTAGGAGCTCCCTCGTTGCTTAAAGTACTAGTGGCATAGGTTTGTGTGACCTTGCTCCTAGAATTGGTTAGGTGAGCTCTAGCTAGCCCGGCACCTTTGTTGCTTGATTAGTATCTTTGCAATGTGCTAGTGAACATAGATAGAGGGGTGTAGTCTTGGCTAGACTGATAGTTTTAATTCCGCACTTGTTTCGGTTAGCTAACGTGATTAAGTTTTAAAAAGGACTATTCACCCCCCTCTAGTCGCCATCTCGATCCTTTCAGGCGCGACGAGCCAGAGTGGGCGCGACAGGGGATGGGGCACGGTGCGCCGCGTGTCGCAGCTCGACGTGGGATAGGAGCGCCGCACACGAGGCGGCTTGGGGCGAGCGGACAGCGCGGTGAGCGCCGCAACGAGCAAAGCGAGAAGCTGGGGATTTCTGTTGGATGTTGCAATGTAGATGGAGTAGATAGAAGAGAGAACGTAGATGGGTCTGTTGGGCTAGTTGTTGTCCTAGAGCGAGCACGGAGCCGAGCGTCTGAATTTTTTTTAAGATTACGGACGCATGTTCTTTAGCATTACCCGTATATTCCAATGGTATATTGATTTAATTGGTTCACCAGTCCAAGCCCAATGAGAAAATCGCCTGATCAGATTCTCGGCCCATTCTTGAATTTCACAGGGCCCAACGGCCTAGGCCGCCACAGCCGCCGCTCCCCGAACTCGCCGTCTCGCACCCGCCGCCGCCGCCGCGACCCTCGACCCGCGTCGCGTCGCGGCGCCCTCGCCTGTACCACCTCCCCTGCGTGCACCGACCCATCGGAAAGACAGCAAATTTTGCCTGCGCGGCTTTTCGGCCGAAGGTTTCTACATTTCCCTCTCAAAAAAAAAAAAGATCGGAAAAAGGGCGCGCATTGCACAATCTGGCGGGAAAGGAAAGCACGCCTGCCATCAGCAGCAAAATCTTCGCTCCCCTTCCCCCTCTTTCCTCTCATTCCTCCCCTCCTCCCATGGACCAGGAACGCACGCCGCCGTCGACGAAGAGGGCAAGGAGCTCGCCTCAGCAAGCCGGCGCCGACGCCGGCGCGGAAGACCGGCTCTGCGGGCTCGACGACGCCACCCTCCACGCCATCCTCGTCCGCTTGCCGCTCCGCGACGCGGCGGCCACGGTCGTGCTCTCCCGCCGCTGGCCCCGCGTCTTCGCCACGCTCCCGCGCCTCGTCCTCCGCCCCGCCACCTTCAACCGCCGCGGCTTCCCCGACGAGGACCGCTGCGAGGACCAGACACGCTGGATGCGCGCCCTCCGCTGCGTCCTCGATCGCCGCGCCGCGCCGGTCGCGGCTTTCGATATCGACTGCAGATTCATGGGCCTCTACGGCGAGTGGTTTTCCTGGGTCTTCCGCGAGCTCTGCGGGAGCGGCGGGCTCCTGGAACTCAGCATCGCCAACACCGACTACAAAGAGTGCTACGCGCTGCCCGACGCTGTGTACACCTGCACGACACTCACCTCGCTGGACCTCTACAATTGCCGGCTCCAGGTGCCGAGCAGGGCCACTGCGGTGGCCCTGCGCGCCCTGCAGTCGCTCCGCCTCCGCAACGTGGTCGCGAGGGACAGCGACATCCGTCTCATCATCTCCCGGTGCTCGGCCATAGAGCGTCTGGAGATCCATGACATCCACATGGCGCGAAACATCGTCATACGCGCGCCGTGCCTCAAGAAGTTAGACATCTACTCGTATCGCCCGCTCTGCATCTCCCTGAAGAAGGCAAAGGCACAGCCACTGAATATGGTGAGGCTGAGCCTCTCCTACGGCTACCCTGAGCATTCTTGGAGCCTCCACGACACCATGGACACCAACAGGGAGTACTCCATTCATGAAATCGAGGAGATGCTTGATTACAAGAAGATGGCTGAGAGGGAGCACAAGCAGACGGATGAGATCAAGAACATGGAAACATTCCTCACTGCACTCAGCTGCACCAAGACGCTCCAGTTGCACTTATCGACTGAATACTCCCAGGTTAGTTTGTTTTGGCTCAGTGTGCATCTTTTTGGCTCGCTAACTACTCACATCATTTAGTGTGGTCATGTTAAATTGCAAGGTGAAAAATTTTATACTTACATCACAGCTTCCATGATGATGAGATAAAAAAAACAAGTCTTTTATCATACTCTATTGCTTGTCATAATTCCTCCATTTTTCTTGCAATGATAGCATATCACACTTCATTTTAATGTGTGCTACTGTCATGCATCCTTCACTATTGGCACTTGGTAGTTCAAGGTTGTCCCATCTCACCACAAAACTATTGTGGATAGCTCAAGGATGGTACTAGTTAATGTTGGAATAACATACACTTAGAGCAACTCCAACAGCTCGGCTATTCTTGTGTTGGATGCTATTTTAGAATTTGTATAGTAAAAATTAGGCTCCAACAGATCTGTTATCTGGCTTTGTAAAATAGGAAGTTGGCTATCCCTTGATTTTAGGTGGCCATATAAAGCCAACCACGGATGCTAGCTATCTGAAAGATGAGAAATAGCAAGCCTGTTGTAGACCTCTTATTTTTTAATGAGTTTTCTATTTTACAAAATGGCTAAACTATATAATTTGGCTACTAATTTTAACCCAGCTGTTGGAGTTGCTCTTACAATCTATATACTGGTGTAGAAGAGAAGAGATGACATATCTACCAGTACCAGATTTGAGCCCTGAATTGTTGTAATTGTTACTTGCTCATCAATGGCTGATTACAATGAAAATCTTTTAGTTGATCAAGGGCAGGCTGCTATCCAATAAAATCTAATCTTGTCACATATATATCAAGGTATATAGATTTGAGAAATATATGGGAGACACATCTTTTTGATATGATAATTCAGAATAATTTACTCAAGATTCCCCTTTTTGGTATAAGAGGTATGTTGAAGCACTTCCTGTTGGAATTTCATCGTGCATAAGCCATTGGCTTGGACTTGTTTGTTGTTGCTTGTGATCAGTCCTACCATGGAGAAGAACGTGGTGGTAGTTGTGTTGGTGAGTCTAGCATCCCACCAGATCATCAGCGTATGTTCACTGTATTTATTACTTGAGGATTGGTATTTCTTGCAGATGATATATCTTTTTCCAGAGAATATCTAACTTTTAAGTTTAGAAATTAGTCCTCAGCGTATATTCATGTATAGTCCATATTTGGCTAGTACAGTATAAAAAGGGCGTAACCAGTGCAGGGAGCTCCCGCTCTGTGCGGGGTCTGGGGAAGGGTGTCAGTGGCAAGCCTTATCCTCGCCTGTGCAATGCAAGAAGATCGCGACTCGAACCTGGGACCTTCCGATCACAGGCGGTAAGACTTTACCGCTTGCACCAGACCCGACCTTCTTGGCTAGTACAGTATCATGTAAAATATAGTACATGCAGGGCGTCTGGCTTTGCTGTTTCTATTCTCATATAATAAAATTCGAGTTTTGATTTTTTCTTCTTCTATGCAGTTTGTAATAATCCTAGCAATGTCCAGTGTTTAGGCTAGTCTATCTCTGTTCTAGGACTAACACTTGATTCAGTTCACATGACAAGAATTGAGTAGTGCAATAAAGCATAGTCATTGGAAACCAATTCAAATGATCTTTTTCACAATACAAAGTAGTTTACAGAAGGTGCAAACTTTCATCTATTTGTGTTTTGATTAGGTTTTGAGCATGGCCAAGGCTTCAACATTGATGAGTTTGCCAAAGAAAAAGTACCTACTTGGCTTGAAATCACTCAGCCTTACTCTGGATCACAATCATGAAACTCTTGCTTCCTTAGTTTCATGCTTGCTGTACAGCTCCCCCAACCTCAAGGATCTCAGAATCATTGTAAGTCCTAGACAGCTGATGCTTTCCATTCTGTTATATTTCCTGTTAACTGCTCGTAAAATAGTTCACCTTTGTGTTATCAGGAGCTTCGGCATCCGGGAAGCCCTGTGCCCTTAGCTGCGGAGGTTTGGGAGAAGCAGATAACTGCAGACGGATTTCTGTATCACCTGTCAAGTGTCACCTTCTACACTGATTCGCTCTTGGAAGGCCATCCTTGTGGGGGCATTTGCAAGTTCCTGGTGATGAACGCGAGGGTCCTCAAAAGAATGAGCATCGTGTACCATCATTCGCAGGTCAAGCCGGAGCATGCAGCCAAGCTTGAGGCAGCCCGAAGGGAACTCCGTCTCTGGCCCAGGGCTTCTGCGGATGTGCTGCTGGAGTTGACTCCTGTGGGTCGTTTCCCATGGTTCTGAGGGGCGAGGTCGCTGATCCATCACTCACATGCAAATCCTGCTGCTTTTGTTCTACATGTTCTATGCCTCTCATGAACTCTGTTCCATTACTCACTTGCAAATCCTGGAGCTTTTGTTCTTCATGTGCTATGCCTCTCATGAACTCTGTTTTACTCTAAAAAATGTAAACACCACATGCTAGGCACCATAAGTTGTTTGTGGGGATGGATTGGAAGTCTGAATCTGCACTTTGGTGCAAGTTATATTTGCCCTTGTTAGTAGTACACTAGTACCAGTACTTGTTAGTATCACCTATCGGATTCCGTAAATTGGGCTCTTTTTTTTTGAATGGACAATCGGGTTGCCTTTGACCAACCAGTATCAACAAAATAATATAATAAGGTGCTCGAGGGTTGTTTTGCAAAATATTTTGTTTTTGGAAATCCATGAGGTGTATAGATGTAGCCAATCTTGTTCTTTTGGAAGCCATGTATTGCTAGAAAAAAAAAAGCATTTTACGGTTTTACACTTTAACTATGGGCCCTTTTTCTTTCTAAATTGTGTTTTTTCATGTCTTTAGGTTCTAAAACTACGGTCTCTTAACATAAAAATTTCTTAAAACTATGACCTCAAAATAAGTCTTAATAAGAGTAATCTACAGCCAACGCAACTTTCCTCTGCATTTTCCATCATCTTCAAATTCATGGCTGTCACCAGCATCTCTCTCCTGCTCAACTACAACTAGAAGGGTTTTAGTGGCCGAGCTCCATCTAAGCAAGAGAAGGAGAGCTGTGATTTAGAGCCTGTTTAGCATGACTCTAACTCTAGATAGAGCAGCTCCACTCTAGAAATTCAGGTGGAGCTGGTTTTGAGTGGAGTTGGAGCTGTCTGGCGGGGGTGTTTGGCAAGAAGGGTACTCTCAGCTCTAGAATGGTGTTTTATCAGTGTGGATTGCCCACTTTGCCCTTGGTTGACATGAGTGTACTTCAATGATGCGTCCAGCAGCAAAACAAGCATGTGAATTAAATTAAAATGCCAACATATTATAAGATAATCATGTCCAACCAAATAATATGAGATACAAGTCCATAGTTTGAAAATATGATTACATTAATTCCAAGCTAATGCGATACAAGTCCATAGTTTGAAAATATGATTGCATTAATTCCAAGCTAATGCAACGGATGTAGCCAAAGAAAGCATCACGAAATGAGTCCATAGTCACAAAGCTTGATTCCGAAGTGGATCCATCAGAGGCATGTTGAGACACAGCATATTTGTTGTACCTTTCCGGGATAGTCGGCACATAGTTCGAATCTCGATCAAACTTAGCAAAGTCCACATCCCCACTAGCATGCTCATGTATGAAATTGTGGAGAACCATGGTAGCAGCTACAACCTTCTTTTGTGTGAGCATGGAATAGGAAGGCATCTTATAAAGAATTTGCCACTTCATCTTTAACACTCCAAATGAACGTTCAATAACATTACGAATAGGCGAACGTGCTTGTAGTGCGGTGGCAACGTCTCCGGTTGTGGAGCGTGCCCACCCAGGTTCGATTCCTAGTTGGGACGAACGGGTGTCGCATGGGGTATTTCCCCATATTTGTTTCGTGCAGGTCCTGGACACTGCGTGGCGCTACAATGGGACTACGACATGCCCGTCGTCTACGAGGCTCGTGTGGCTTCGGTGATCTCCAGAATGACGTTTGAGGTGTATACGTTGTAGCTTCTAGGGGTGTGCTTGTATGTGGTAGTGTGAGTGTGTTGTGTAGAGTACAGATACTACAACTTATACACTAGGAGTCCAGGCTAAAAAAAATAACATTACGAATAGATGAATGAATCCGGTTGAACTTCTCTTTTGAAGTATATGGTTCCATACCTCGATGCCACTCAGGTAAATGATACATTGATACCTTTCACCTTTGTTTGGAGCTAGGTAACCTGGACGATTAGGATAGCCTGAGTCCACAACACAGTACTTGCCTGCACATATGAAAAAAATAGCATAAGAATTTGAGGTACAGTACACTAGAATTTGAGGTACAGCACACTACAATTTGCTGCTCTCTTGCCACTGCCAGGGGAAGGTGTAACCTCATCTACCTCCTCACCTTATGTCGCACCTTGTGCTTCACCTTCTTCATCTTGGGCTGGTTCTTGTGTCACACTATCAAGTGTAGGTGCTGCAGCCATTGCAGCATTGGCGGCACAAGGGGACCAATGGTCAGCACCAACATTAACGATGCCTTGAAAACAAGTCCGTTAACTCATCTTCATTTTGAAGGGGATGCTATAGATGGCCATCGGGCCGTGCCGTGCCGGCGTGGCGTCGTGCCTGCACGGGCCACCGTGCCGGCCGTGCCGTGCCGCTGCCGTGCTCGTGCCGCGCCTCTGGCCCAAGGCACGGCCCACGGGCCGTTTTTCCGTGCCGTGCCGCCCGGTGAGCACGGCCAATTTCACCAGGCCGTGCCGGCCCATGGCCCGGCTGCCAAAAAACCTCTCTTTTTTTCATCAAATTTTCTAAGTGTTTCACTTTCACAGTTCATAGATTCCATTTCACAGACAATAAGACATAAGAGAGATATTATCATAATATCAAAATGAGCTGTTTGTGCAATGCTGCCTCATTAAAAACCTTTCTAGGTAAAACTCACCCTTGTGAGAAACCCTAGAAAGGAAAAAAGAGTACAGCCAGCTCTAAATTGTCAAAGTCTTAGTTCTATCCTATTACAATAGCCAACATCAGTGGCAAAGTCACAGTGAGACTTAGTGAGTTCACATGATCACATCACAGCAGCAAGAAGTTCTATTTCTATCCTATTACAAAAGTTCATGTTCATCCATCAATCATCCTTGATCCTTGACTCACTCACTACCTCAACTATGTCACAAACTCACAGTCCAAAAGTACCTGCAAAATGTCAATGTTAGATTGTTACTTTGTTAGACATAATGAACTTCAAATCTTGAATGTAAAGAAGTTTCAGTTTAGTGACTACCTCTCCTCTTCTCTTCTTCTTCTATCCACCACCAACAGCAGTATCGCCGCTGCCGGTGCCGGTGCCGCTGCCTTCACCTTGTTCATCGAGGAAGAGGTTGTTGAATGCCTCCTCCAGTTCTAGGTCCTCAGGTGTATGCTGTTCCCTTCTTGCACCTTGTTCCTAGTCCTTGATGCAGGTGAGCATCTCAACATGCTCAGGCAACAAGCGCCGCCACCGATCTTCGAGTATCCTGGATGTATAGCTGAAACAAGACTTCGAAGAGACAGTAGACACAGGGATAGACATAATATCTCGAGCCATAATCGACAGGATTGGATAGGTTAGCTTATGGTCACGCCACCAGAGGAGTATGTCAAAGGATTCCTCATAACATGTGACAGGGTCACTGTCCAAGTAAGCTTTGAGCTCACTAACAGCAGATGGAGTAGATGAAGATGAGGGGGAAGAGACAGGGGATTCACCAGGACCTCCAAAGATCCTTCCCCATGCCTGTTTTGTCTTACCAGTATGAGCTGAAGGGACTGAAACCCTTTGACTCCTCACTGCACCAAATTTCTGTTCATACTTGGCAAACAATTTATACAATTCATCTTTGACATCAGCATAGTACACACTATAAGTGCATCCAGTTGCGTTAGCAAGCAATTCAATCACATTAAAGAACCCTTTCATCTTAGCTCTAGGATCAAGAATGAATGCATATGAATAAATGAGTGGAATTTTCTCCCAATATTTAAGGAATTTAAGCTTCATAGGAGTAGCAATCATTCTAAAATTAGCATCTCTTTCAGCATTTTGCAAGTGTTCAGCCATGTCGAGCATATGGTGCAAAACAAGTGGAGCTGTGAGATAATACACACCAGACAGAACAACAGTGGAATTATAGAAGAGTTCCAAGAATATCATTATTTGTTCAGCAACATACCAATGTTGTGCAGTCAACAAAGTAGAACCATAATTTGATGTAATGAACACATGAAAGACTTCCTTATATGGCAGCAAATGTTTGAGCATCAAATAAGTAGAATTCCATCTAACATCCATATCCAAGCCAAACTTTCTAGGTCTAAGACCCTGAGCTGTGCAGTAGTTCTTAAACAATACAATTCTTTGATTAGAGAAATTTAAAAAAACTTATTGTAGTTCTGAAATCTTCAGTATAAGGTTTCAACCTCTTCATGCCAGATTTAACAATCAAATTTATTATATGGCATGCACAGCGTTGATGCACAAGCAAATACTGCACCTTGTTAGGATCATCTCTTGTAGGTGCAGGATAAGAACCTAAATAACCAAAGAACATAGGTTGCAAAATCTCAAAAGCCCTAGAATTAGCAGAAGCATTGTCTAGAGACACAGAAAAAACCTTGTCAATCAAACAAAACTCCTCAACCACACTAGCAATCCTATCAGCAATGTTTTCACCAGAATAAGAAACATCAATCAGCCTTAAACCAACAACTTTTTTCTGTAATTCCCAATCTGCACTAACATAATGAGCAACAACAGAAATATAATCCTCTTTAGCATTACCAGACCATGTATCAGATGTTAAAGAAACAGAAGATGCAGCAGGCAACAAAGATTTCATAAGCATAGCATGTTGTTCATCAAACAGTTTAGACATATCTCTAGTGGTGGTCTGCCTAGAAACCTTTTGAAACAGAGGATTGTGAGCACACTTAATGTAATCCTCCCAAGCCTGGGTCTCACCAATCCCTAAAGGAAGGTCTAGCCTAGCAATCAAACGGCACAACTCCGTGCGAGCAAGCATAGGATCATACACCCAATTTTTCAAACCATCAGGATTCATAGCAAGTTTAGACTAGACCATACTAGCATGCTTACATTTTTTCATACAGGAAAACATGTGCCGTCTCAAATGCCCAGTGCCAGCAGCAGACCTAGCACTGTAACGCGCACCATAGTGTTTATAGATGGCCCTCACTCAAATTTTATTCTCCTTAATCTCATGGAAGTAATCCCAAACATCAGAAACTTTCTTACCAGAGGTGGAAGAGGTTCCATGAGTGTCAGTGGAGACCTCAACTCCACCATCACCGTCGTCGCCATCGAGATCGATGGGCTGGTTGCCGTCACCGTCACCGAGATCGATGCCGAACAGACCAGCTGCGTCATCACGCAAGTCGTCGTCGTTCTCGATTTCTAGCTCCTCGTCTAGGTGCGGCGCTAGGTCCTCGCCGTTGACAAAGGGGGGATGCTGATCCGCCCCCGCGTTGCGAGCCCAGCACCAGCACCAGCCTGAGCCCGACCCCGACATCCAGCTCCAGCACCGCCCCTCGACGGGTGCTTCGGCGGCCTAGCCATGTCCACTCTAGAGGAGGACGCGGCGTTAGGCACGAACCTACAACTCAAAAAGACAAAGACAGAGTGAGTAGAGAGAACAAGAACTGACGAGCAGATCCAAAGAAAGAGTAGGGTTAGGGTTAGGGAAGAACAAGACGAACCTGCGCTCCGGAGCCCGGTGCCGGAGATGAAGAAGCTAGAGCCAAAGGTGGGGAGGAGGAGACAACGATTAGAATCGACGGCGAGGTGGGCGAGGTAGGGTAGGGAAGAAGAACACGAACTCACATGGCTCACGGTTCACCGAGAGCGAGAGGAGATGGAAAGGAGGGAGGAGACAGGGACAGCCGGACGGGGTTAGCGAGGTAGAGTGGAGGAGCGTCGGCGAGGTCACCGGAGCCGAGGACGGGGCCGATGGCGGTGGCGGCGGTGGATCGAGATCTAGAGCAGAGCGAGAGCGAGGTGGAGCGAGCGAGAGAGAGACAGCTGCGCGGCGGCGAATGACGGGGTTAGCGAGGTGGAGTGGAGGAGCGCCGGCGAGGCCGGCGAGGTCACCGGAGCCGAGGACGGGGCCGATGGCGGTGGCGGCGGTGGATCGAGATCTAGAGTAGAGCGAGAGCGAGCGAGCGAGCGAGAGAGAATGAGGATTAGGGTTAGGGATGGGGGAGGCTGGGAGGGAATGAGGGATTGGGGGCAGCCGGGCAGGGCTCCTGGCCTCCTGTGCTGCGCTTATATTTGTCGTTGCCGGCCCTCGTGGGCTACTGGGCCAAATGGGGCACCGGGCCGTCACCGTGCCGGCCTGCACCACCGTGCCGTGCCCGGGCCGTGCCACGAGCCAGGGTGGCGTCCCAGACACGGCCTGGTCCATCGGGCCGTGCCGGCACGGGCCTGCTGGCCACCGAGCCGTGCCATGCCCGTGCCGGGCCAAAAGGCTAGGCCACGGGCCGTGCCGACGGGCCTCGGGCTGCATGGCTTTCTATAGGGGATGCTTCTTAAACTTCCCGTAGCCTGGAATGTCCTGAAAATATGCAAGATAGCAACACATATTAGTACAAATAATAACACAACTAATTAATAAATAGGTAACATTCGTACATATAACACTTACAGCTCTAGCTTTCTTCCACCATTCATCGTCCATATCAATAGTGCCATTATTCCAACCCATTCCTGTTTGCCTCATCTTTAGCTTTTTCCATGCCTTGAAATCTTCCTTCAATTTATCCCACTTGTTCTTGATTTGCCCCTTAGTTAATTCAATACCCGTCCTATCTTTGAATCCTTTTTCAACTGCAGCATAACTAACTGAATTCAAGAATGTATTTGGCCTATTTCCTTTCTCAACTTGTTCGGCCATCAAACCACATAGGATCCGAGTGTTCTCTATGTTCCAATCAATTTATGGCATCTGTACCAACTCAACACAAGCATTCAGAACATGCACAGTTCGCTAACATGAGATACAGAGCAACTAATTCACTACCAAAATTTCAGTAGTATAGGGCAACTACAGAGCATCTATACCAAATCACCAAATCACTGCATTCTTCACAAATCACAGCATACAAATGGGGATGGAATACCTTGCACGGTTGGGGGAGCTTGCCGGGTCTTCACTGCAGGTTGGGGGAGCTTGCCGCGGTTCATAGCGCCGGAGCAAGTCGTCGCGACGACGGCCGTCGATGCGTAGGACGCCCGCCGTCGATGAGGAAGACGCCCTTCTTCTCGTCTAGGGTTAGGGTTGGGGGAGTGGAGGCATAGGGGAAGGAGGATAGGCCGGCAGAGGAAGGGAGGCGTGGGGGCGGCGACGACTGGCGTCGGGGAGAGTAGCCTCGGGGGGGGGGGGGGGCGGGGTTGGCGGCCTCACAGGATAATGGATGGGGGGCGGATAGAAAGAAAGAAAGAAAAACGGTTCGCTGGAGTGTGTAATCGATGGCAAAGGTGGGTAATTTCCTTCGAACTCCATGTCCAGGTCTATTTCAGAGAGTTCTAGAGCTGGGGAAGAGGTGCTCCAAGAAAATGAACTAGAGCTCTAATAACTCCATGAAATTCTGCTGCTCCAACTTTTTTTTGGAGTTGGAGTGTTTGGCTAGCTCTAGCTAGCTCTAGCCTGGAGTTCGGCTCTAGAGCCATGCCAAACAACCTCTTAGGGGCGGTGAAGATGTTGGCAGCAATGGGGATCGTTTGTTGCTCCCTCGGGTCTGGTGCCTCAGCCTCACCGCAGGTGTGTGAGTTTGCAGCGGATAACTTTGGGAGGCTATCAGGCTAACATATAATGTGGCAAAGGAGATGAGATATTTATAGCCGTTGCTATCTCGCTTTAGTTTTTATTTATTCTCTATAATACTAGATATGTTGTGTGGCATTTGTCCGACCTTACTTTGGCCCTGTTTGGATCCAAGGAACTAAAGATTAGTCATTTTCTTTTAGACATCTTTTAGCCTTTAGGGATCCAAACATGAGGGCTAAAAAGGAGAGGCTAATCTTTAGTCCTCCATTAGCCCATTAACCCTTGCAAGGTAGGTTAAAGGGGGCTCAAAGTGCTAACACGTGACTTTACTCTCTGCTCTCTCTTTCACTTTTTAGTCACATATCCAAACAGCCCAAAAGGCTAAACTTTAGCCCATTCATTGCAAAGGCTAATCTTTAGTTCTGGGCTAAACTTTAGCCAAGGGAATCCAAACATGGTCATTCTCGTCTAAGTGCCTATGCAATAATAGGGGGTTAGGTTGCTACCCATCGCCTTTATTGTCTTAAGAGCAATTACAGTTAGGACCTAGTATGACTTTTGACTTCAATGCTAGAAGAGATGAATGAGAACTCATGGTCATGGGTTGTGTTTGCGAATTGTACAGCGGAAACTTGAGTGGTTGTTTGTTAGCAGCTAGGCCAAAACGGAAAAGATGCACGTTAATTTACCTTTTTTTTAACGTAGAGGCCATTTCTCCTTTGTTCTTGGATCTAAAATTGAAAATGAACTTCAAAATTAGTAATTCGATATGTCTGATTCTTAAGGCCGTCCAAAAATACCCGTCTTCAATTAGGCTAGACCAATGTACCATCATAGTTATTTTTTTTATTGTGCGACGGTACTTTGATTTGGATTATGTTGATTAAATGGGGAAGCAAAAGATTTGACATTTTCTTTTGCCATCTAATGGAATCTATGTGTGTTTCAATATATATACACACCTACTAAATGCCATATATAAACTTAAACCACTAAATTCCAAGGTAATAAAGAAGTGTTCTATGAGGTCTTCTTATGTTGATTACATTACCTACCCAAATTACTAGGTCAATGAAAATGTGACCAACCAAAGGAGAACAAGTCGGTTTTTCATTAAGAGAAAAATATATACACAACTTTGAGTTGAAGAGAATTCAAATCTAAGTGGTGTTAGAGCGTGATCACATCTTTCACCCAACCGGTTAACTTAGACTCTTCCATTATTAAAGCAATGCAAAAGGATTTGATCAATTTTTTTATGTGCCACAAAACACCTTTTATTTTAGAAATCTGAAATCATAGCATGGATTTTTTTTTATAATACGCCTTTTCAACTAACGACTTGTCTTGATGCAACCTTATTGATTTCGATACTATAAATGTATATATAACACAATGTAATTTTCTTTTTGATTGGTATATATATAGGCCCCGTTCGCTTGTCTGAAAAAAGAAGCCAAAACACTGTAGCGGTTGGTTGTGTGAGAGAGAAACACTGTAACGGCTGGTTGATGAATAGTGCCGCTGTGAGGAGAAACCAGCCGGCTGGTTTCCAGACCAGCCAGGCGAACGGCACCATAATCTATGCCAAATGCGGACAATAACGTCCAACGATCAATTCAATGCCTCAATTGGAGGTACTGTTTGGACCCAGGAGCTAATAATAATAGTTAGTTGCTAACAATTAGTTCCTTGTATTCAAATAGGTCTAAATAATAATTTAGTTAATTGTTAGTTGAACACCCAGTAACAACTATTTTATTAATTAGTTGGATCAAACTAGCTAATAATAGCTAATATTAGTTATGAATTATTAGATAGATAATTATTAGCAGCATCCAAACAGGCTATAGTCTCGGTAGGCTGCCACACAGCAGTCGAAAATACGTACATCTCACAAATAAGGGAAGTACTAGCGTCCGGACGTCTGGACAGACGCCCGCGGCTGTTGCACGCCTGCGCTAGGTGGGGATCACACGCGTCGCTTCCCACGTCAGCAGCTGTGCAACACTCCATCCCTCCGCTTCCCACACGCATGCATGGCGCAACAGGCGGAGTCACATTGCAATATGCACAACACCCGATCTACTTTTAAAATATCCAGATAAAAACTTTTGCAACATGCGTTTGAAGAAAGATGAAACACTTAAACATGCGCCCGAAACACTTGCGAAAACACATAAAAACACTTGAAAAGCCATTGCAAAACACACTTGCAAACATATGTGTGAAACATTCGCAACGTCCAAACAAAAAAACACTTTGCATCATATGTCTGAAAAAGCAGATGAAACATTTGAAACAGACGTTTGCAACATACATGTATAACCATTGCAACATGTGCAATATCCTGATCTACTTTTGTAACATCTATACGAAACACTTGCAACGTACCTCATAAAACATCTGCAATAATTGAAACATATGTTTGCAATATAGAGGAAGAGAACGAGCTCGGTCAATTCCGGCGTCAGGGTGGGAGCCAGCATCGTGCGAGCACCACCAGCACCGGCTGCGCTCGTGGGTGCCCCTTGGCTTGGCTAGAGACGACATGAGATGCTCCGGCACCTACACTCAGCTGCCATTGGCAGGGGCAGGGGCGGCGACGCATCCCGACAGCTGCTAGGTTAGGGAAGAGGCTGAGGAGGCACTGCACGAACTGAGGGAGGAGACGGCATGGTCGGCTTGGGTGGAGAAAGGAAGCAATGGTGGCGGTGCGGGGCTCTACTGCTGCCAACGGACACGAGAGTGACCTAGAGATGGGATGGGCGAGACAGAGCAGAGATAGAGAGACAAGCGAGGCAAAGTGGAAGCCGCGACCGAACCGACGCGACCCGCATCCGAGTATTTCCACGCAAATAAAGAGCCACGCAGTTGGGCGGGAGATTCAAATTGAAGTTCTATTTGAGTTTGAGACACTCTCGAGTGTCTTTCTCAAAAAAAAAGAAAAAGAAAAAAGAAACAAAAAAAAAGATGAAGTTCTAATTGGCATCGCGTTAGACCAGAAAGCATTACGAGCCCACAAAGCCCGACAGGCCCAACTGAAGGGGAATCAGTTTCCAACTGCTCTTATCCGCCTCGTCGCTTCCCTCTCCTCCGCAGAACACACTCCCGTCTCGTCTCCTGCCCAACCCCCACAATGGAGGCCACCACAGCGCTCGCGCTCTCCTCGTCGTTCGCCACCACAGCGCTCGCGCTCTCCTCGCCGGAGAAGGCGGCCACTGCATCCCTCCGCCTCCGCCGCTTCTCCGCTACCACCTCGCTCTACCTGCGCTCTGCCCGGAGCCCAGCGCTTCGCTCCCACCCGTCACCCTTCCAGGTCCCGCTTCAGTACCCTTCGCCGCTCGGCCTTTCGTTTCTTCCGTTCCCTCGACGAGAGTTTCGCGTTCTGGGCTTAGAATAGATTTAGCATGTTTGCTCTGTGTGACATCAGGGATGGAGGCGGCGTGGGAGGGCGGGCGGGCTGGTTGTTCGGGCGGAGATGTTCGGCCAGCTCACCACAGGCCTCGAGTCCGCCTGGAACAAGCTGAGGGGAGTCGGTGAGCGTTGTTGTTGCTTCCATAGATATAACTCTTGTCACATCTGATGCTCCAGCCTATTTTTTTTTTGCCCCTAATTCACAAAAAAGTAGATACAGCTCGGAATTTTAGTTCGAGTAAATATGTCGTGTACCAAATTATGTTTACTAATGTCTCTCTATTTGCGATGTATCGTAACAAGTATACAATATAATGCAATAATTGTGTGAATTTGTGATATTTTCTATTGGCTATTTTTTTTCAAATGCTTGTTCGATCCATAAACATGATGCGCTACATGTCTCTCGGCATCGGTTTTATGTTATATATATACGAACTACTCAGCAACCATTGGCTAAACTTTTCGGAAATAGTTGATGGCACTGTTGCCTGTAGTTTCATTTACAAGGCCTCCCTCACTGATCACTGATTCAAGATGTATGGCCTATCCAGTCTTATTAATTTGGGCAGATATCAAAATCGTCTTTTTTTTTGCAACAAAAGAGGAAACCGTTGAGTGTACCAAAGTTATTCATGGACAACTTGTGTTTGATTCTACTATGAGATTTTTTCAGTTGATTTGCTCTTACATTGCATTTTTCATTTATGTCTGCATCCTCTATAACCCAGCTCAGTTTTTCATTAAGCAATATGTTTTTTGTGGTTCAAGATGTATTGACAAAGGAAAACATAGCTGAACCAATGCGGGATATCAGAAGAGCACTTTTGGAGGCAGATGTATGTCTGATTCGTATTTCTGCATGATTTTTTTTGTTTGTATTATTTCCCCCCCTTCATAATCTTAGGTGGAACCTATTTTGCAGGTAAGTTTGCCAGTAGTAAGAAGATTCATTGAGTCTGTAAGTGAAAAGGCCGTAGGCACCGATGTAATCCGAGGTGTGCGACCTGACCAGCAGTTGGTGAAGGTATACCCATATTGTCGTGAAGTACCATTCTAGTATTGTACATGCAATTCCTTTGTTTGACTTTGGCTTCTTAGCCATCTTTTAATTGCATGGTTACCAAAAAATTTGTCATTTTCCTTTCTGGGAGAGGCAGATAAATTAATGGATATGATATATTGTGCACAGAAGCAACCTTATCAAAGAAATTTGGTGCTTAATAGTTAATATTGACTTAAAGCTATTTCATATGCTTGAAACACTGAAGACTAAGTTATCTCAATGATGCAGGTTGTGAATGATGAACTCGTACAACTGATGGGCGGGGAGGTATCAGATTTGGTGTTTGCAAAATCTGGGCCAACTATTATCTTGTTGGCAGGTCTGCAAGGTGTTGGAAAAACTACTGTTTGTGCGAAGCTTGCCTTCTATCTAAAAAAAATGGTGCTTTCCTTAAGCCTCTACTTTAACTATTTAAACATTTTCTAATTCATCCATAGACTTTTCGTACTTATAGACCAGTCTCAGATTACAGGGCAAGAGTTGTATGCTAGTTGCTGCAGATGTTTACAGGCCTGCTGCTATTGATCAACTCACTATTCTGGGTAAAAAGGTAAAAGCTGTAGAACTTGCCATTGATGCATGTTCCGTCTCTTTTAGAATACACACTTGCTTGAATGTTCTGCTATAACTTACTCTTCAGTAGAAAACGTTTGAATGTTGATAGGTTGGTGTACCAGTTTACTCAGAAGGAACTGAAGCAAAACCTTCACAAATAGCCAAAAACGGTTTGAAGGAGGCAAAAGTCAATAAGGCTGACGTAATTATAGTGGACACGGCTGGAAGACTGCAGGTCATACACATGTTGCTTCAATATTTGTTCCACTGATTTGTTTCAGCTGTGAGTATAAATGATAAAGTGCAACTATGTGAGATCTTGGATCCAGGTCATAATCATGCTGAACTTTGAAAATGTTAGGTTGTACTTTAGATATGTGGTCAAATTGCACTATTTGTTTTCTTGTAAGGTATTAAGTTGGTAACAACATGAAAAATGGTCTGAAATGTTTACTTTGAATGAGATGTTGATATTCTTTTTTGAGAGAAATGCAGTAGGGGAATACCCTACTGTGGTATTATATAAATACATAAAAAAGATAAGAAAACAAAACAGAAGCATCAAGAAGCGCAGCAGAACTATAGAACAGGCTATTCAGCCAAATAGAGATGCTATGGCTTCTTTGAATCTTAAAATAATATTTCAACTCAAAATGCTATTCAGCCAAAGAGACATTTTGTTATTGTTCTATACTTCTTTGAATCTTAAAATAATATTTCAACTCAAAAGTGAAGGCCATTATAGTATTTTAAAGTAAATCAACAGATAATCTATCATGAGCTTCTGTGAAAACTGAAAATAAGTGTGTTTCACAACATAAAACTCTTTCATAGCATAATTTTTTTTGAGAGAGAACAGGAAGGGCTTGCGCCCCTACTGAAATTTATTAAAAACCAAGAACAGAAAAACAAAAGCAGAGGCATAGGTCAGAGTCTAGCTTCATAGCATAATTTCAATCTACTACTTTCCTTTTTGCTAAACTGATGCATGTCAATGCAGTTTTTGACTTTTCATTTTTAATTTTTTTATGATTGGAGTATTGGCAGCTAGCTGTCCTTCATACTTTTCGCAGTAAATTTGATCAGTACCATTGATGTCATCTGATTAATCTTTTGTATCACTAGGTAGATAAAGCAATGATGAATGAGTTGAAAGAAGTAAAAAAAGCAGTGAATCCTACAGAAGTTCTTCTTGTGGTTGATGCCATGACTGGCCAAGAAGCTGCAGGTATACAGCTGCATCTTGTTTATTCTAAAGTTGGGTTTAGGGCTCTATTTCATCATCGTTTTATACTTAATATTTGTAGCTTACCTAATGCTCTGCCCATGTTTCACAGGTTGAAACTTGACTGTTTCATAGCTTGTGTATAAATTTCTTGTATTTCCCCATCTAGATTTGGAGTTCCCACATTTTTCGTATCTGTATATATAGTAACCTTTGATCAACATTATTAGTGTTCTCCATGATTTCTTGTGTTCTTTTCATAGGAGTGGAAGCATAAGGTGCCCACTATAAGTAGCAGGACATGTCATTCTATGATATAAATCTCAAATTCTGAGTGCACACTTACCCTTTTTTTAATGATATGGTCAGGGTTGGTCAGCTCCTTCAATGATGAGATTGGTATAACTGGTGCTATACTGACAAAACTGGATGGTGACTCAAGAGGTGGAGCAGCACTGAGTGTTAAAGAGGTTTCTTGTTTTCTGTCGTTTTGTTTCATGAATTAGCTTCTGAAAATACTATTGATTCATGTTTCTCCACAAGTAAACTACTAATTCATGGTAGCACCACACGTTTGTAGGATCACTTAATAGAAAAATGCATCATGGCTATAGGCCTGTTTGGTTTATGACATGGAGTGGCCAAGCCAAACTTTGGTCATAGCCAAAAATGGTCAATGGCAAAATGTGGAAAAAAATATGTTCGTTCATAGCCTTTTCAAAATTTGGACATGGTCAGGAAAAATGTTTAGATGTAGCCATGCCATATTTTGTCAAACTGTGAGTCTGACATGCACGGCCCATGCTAAACTTTCGATATGTCTAGAAAAATGTTTGGATGTAGCCATGCTAAATTTTGTCAAACTGTGAGTCTGACATGCACCGCTCACATGCGATTATTTTTTTCTTCATTGAAACATAATAGCCATGTGTGATCTTATTTTGTAGAAAAAATTGTGAGGAATATTATGGTGAAAACAAATTGAAAATTATATACATGGTTTAGTAGACATTAGCATTTGAAGTTTGATTACCTTCAAATTTTCATCTACATGCATACAATGGTTGCTTGACACCTCACCCATGGGAGTGGTTAGCAGCCTGTCCAAATTGCTTCCTCGAGGGAGAGCCAACTTTGGTTGTTAACTGTAGCTGACCACTGACAAATTTCTCTGGTCAGGACAAATTTGGTCTCAAAATAAATAATAGAAAAATTTTCAGGGCGGGTCAAATTTTGGCTTGGTTTCTTAGGGCCTAGAACCAAACAGCCCCTTAATGTGTTCAATTGGTCATGTCCCATGACTTCCTTGTACTCCCTCTTTTACTATAGTACTTTATTTTTTTAACTTACCTATGGTATGAACAAAGGGGAAAAGGAGGAGTACTGTTATATACAAGTGCTTACACTATAAATGCTCAACGATTACTTGTTTTACGCTTACATCATCAGCAGGTGTTCTTCCTTCCTTAGTACACATTCTGATAAATATGAAAAATTGACAAAATTTGCAGGTGTCTGGAAAGTCAATTAAATTTGTAGGGCAAGGAGAGCGTATTGAAGATCTTGAGCCTTTCTACCCAGATCGTATGGCACAGCGTATCCTGGGAATGGGAGATGTACTTTCATTTGTTGAAAAAGCACAAGAAGTGGTAAGTCACTTCTTGTGAAATGTTCCTTTTGTCTTGTCTTTTATTAGACTATAATTTGATATTCTATGGCATTACCTGTTTGTACAAGTAGATGTGTCAAGAAGATGCTGAGGAATTACAGAAGAAGATCTTGAGTGCAAAATTTAACTTTAACGACTTTCTGAAGCAAACACAAATGATCGCACAAATGGGTTCATTCAGTCGTTTAATCGGCATGATTCCAGGCATGAACAAGGTATAAATATGAACTTCTGGACCTAATTTAATACCTTACTTTGGAATTGTCTTATGAAAGCAATTAACGATCATATTCAAGGCTATAAAATTCACATTATTAAAATTTAAGACAAATGTTGCCATGTTTAAATAGGTTACCCCTGCACAAATCCGTGAAGCTGAGAAGAATCTCAAGTTTATGGAGTCAATGATCAATGTAATGACTCTCGGTATGTATTCCACATTTAAGAGACATCCTAAAAATATCTTTTTTGCATATTCCTCCTGAACTCTTACTATCCAGTGTTTCTTATATACTGTTTTAAGTCTTGTAACACATATTTGGAGCTGGTATGTGAAACTTATTTAGTATTTGATTTTTAAGCCCAATGATTTGCCACGAAGTCAATAGCTTGTCTGAGCCTGCTTGACCAGCATTACAAACATGTAATAGTGTGACTATATAGATTAGCTTCCACTTGCTATCGTCTGTTTGGTTGGTGTCCTACTATTCTCACAGTCGCAAGAGAGGCCTTAAGTTGCCTCAGGTTTGAGATTGTTCCACTTCCAAAAATATCTATTTTCCCTTTAAAATTCTACAAATATATTTGACAAATTTCTTTTATGATGAGTCTGAACTCTGACAAGAGGGATGAATTCATGCATTGCTGAAGGAATTGATTTTTTTTAACTAAACATACATAGCATATTTAACTTTGAGGCTGAAATCTAAGGCCAACAGTGTCTCAGTCGATAACTAATCCTGAGTTGCTTGATGGCAATAACCCCATCATTCCTATATGTATGCTCAGTTGTTTATCGGGGCTTGTGCAGAGGAAAGGGAAAGGCCAGAGTTACTTGCTGAATCACGCGAGAGAAGGAAACGAGTGGCCAAGGACTCTGGAAAAACCGAACAGCAGGTTCAGTTCTTATCATGCATAATCTTTTCCTATATGTTCTAGTATATAAACCAAAGTAATCACCAAGAGATCTGATTAACTGTTCCTCCACTATAAGGTGAGCCAATTGGTTGCACAACTCTTCCAAATGCGTGCAAAAATGCAGAAAATGATGGGCGCTATACAAGGAAAAGAGTCGCCAGATATGGACGAGCTCATGGAATCAATGAAAGCTGAGGAGCAGGTAGAAGGCATCTCTAGTCCAGACCCTACCAATGATTTGGGGCACGCATGTTTTTGTTGAGTTAAAAAGCTTTTGCAACTGTGTCTTTCAGGCTGCTGCCGGTACTGGACGACGTAGAAGGAAGTATGGCAACCTGAGGCAGCGGCAACTGGATGCAATGCGTGGTTTCCGCAGACGGTGAGATGTTCATTGCCGACTCTGACTGGCAGCGTCAGGTCTGCCGTATTCCTGCCTGCGTGCATGGACGGTTATCCCAGGGATTTGGCTCGGATTCAGAAGTGGAAAATGAAGTGCTTTCGGGAAATTAGAATGTCATCTGGATATCCTACTCTGGCTAGTCGTGTGCAGCCTTTCTATTTTGCCATATTGGACGTATGCCAAAGTAAAATTCACCTAATTGCACCATCTGAATGACTGAACCCTGCCCGCTGGTGGCAGGTGTGGAAACAGATCGGATACCCGTGTCGCTATTTACCATTTTTTTTTGTTGAATATGAATACGGATCCGAATGTCCTTGGTTACGAATACAAAACGAATTAGCTCAGATTCGGATTTGCATTGGAATACCTCTTCAATTTAGTTGTCTATAAGTAGATCTGTGTTACTAATAGTTTTAGAAAAAAGGGGTTATACAATTGAGACCAAAATATATACTACGATATGTGCGTATGAATAATAGCGTTGGTTGTGAGTGTCTGCGTTATGTAATAGCAAAAAAAGAAATCTTAATTTTAATTACCGCAGCAGAACTTTAAGTTTCAACTTTTAAACGTTGAATGGCAGCTACTGAAAAACAATGTTATATATCATTGGCATATTAATTAATTAATATATTTTTTGTGTATTAACACTAATGAAATTAATTATATTTAAAAATAATCAATTTTATATCTATTTATCATTATTAATAAGTTAATATCATTTGGCATTACTTTTAAATATGTCCAATGGGTACATAATTATTAATGTTAAAATTATATAATTAGTCGTATTAAAAATAAATGAATTTAGTTTTATTAAAAAAACTAATTAATTTACATGTATATGTCATTAGTAATAGTAATTACTTTTAAGTCGTTTTAATGTGACATAATTAGTAATACTAAAGTTAATATAGTTAATAGTCGTAGGGATGTAATCGTATTGGATACGGATGGATATTGTTGATATCATTTTTGTTTTCATATTTTTTTTATTCAGATTTGGACACGGATAGCCCTTGGATACAGATACAGATTCGAATTATTTTGGTCACAAATACGGATAAACATATGTCCAATACAGGACGAGACGAATGTGGACAATATTGGTCACGATTTTTTTTATATTGAGTAAAAGCAACATATTTATATGACACGTGTTGTAATCGTTGAACCACTCCATAAGTCTGAGTTCAAACTAGATTATGCTTACAAAAGTGAATTAATAATGGAAATATTATATCAGTCATTGAGTGCTTTAGTCATACTAGCAAATATGCCCGTATGTTGCAATAGGAGAAAAAACTATCCAGCATTGATTCAAAACGATAACATGAATAGTACATATCTATTTATGCTTTATCTTTTTATAATTTATTTTATGATGACCGTGACATTCATAATATAAGTTAATGCTGACAATAAATAACAATGTCTTATTTAACCTATATCAAATTAAAATACACCTTGGTCTCGCAAAAAAAATTAAAATACACCTTTGTATATTTTTCCTTCCATTGCAAAGCGCATAATTATTTAACTATAAAAATATCATAACTTTAATTTTCATAATACCCATATGTTTCTATGACTCAATATCGACCTTTGTAGCTTTTTTATGCATCATATCAACCTTCGTAATTTTTTTATCGATGTGTTAAGGATTGGTCTGTCCACTAATGATTGAGACATCTCTTAAATTTCCACACGACAGTTCTCGTCAGGAATTACATAAATACATTTGTTTAGCTTTTATTAGATAATAATCTGCCAAGATTTCGCTTCACAAAATAATTAGTTGTACAGTTAACTAATCCATATTTTAATAAAAATAAGTTTTGTTTCTAATCAAAGCCACATCATACCAATCAAAACTTAATGCGCAAACAGCCAAAGTCGAAAAAGAAGAGAAGCCCACTTGGATCTGGATATTTTGCATCAGGAACCCTAATATATTTCAAAAACTATTAAGACTCTCCCATCTTTTCTTTCTCTCTGACATCTTTTCATCTAGAACCCCGTATTTTTTTTTCTATTCTCTTCCTCACTCCTAATCTTAGTCGGCAACCGTGAAAATACAAAACAAATCGACATGGACACAGGTGAGCATTGAGACCGAGCCGGTGATCGGGGGCTGGACGGGAATTTTATGATGGCAAATTTTTTTGTTAGTATTAGGTATAGAATGACGGTGCTCGCTTTGCCTGGTCTGTTTGGCGTGAAAGTTGGAAGTTCGAATTAGCAGAAGCTTGTACCTATATAGGACAATAAATAATAGAATGGAGCATGAAACTATTTTTTTTTTAAATTATCATGAAAGTATAGAACTGCAAACAAAAAAGTTAAAATGAAAAAAATACACGCACATATACTGACATAGACGTGGAAGAGAATTCTATGCGACGGCGTCGCATGTCGCACACCTCCCGGATGGATAACACGCGTCTGGTCAAGAAAAATTAACGCGTGATATTTTCTCTCCAGTTTGGTGGGACCATCTAGTGGGACCAGCGTGCCATACACCTAGGTGAGAGGCGCGGCCGGAGTGGGCGGGCGCGTGCGGCGTGGGCGGGCGGCCGGCGGGGCTCTGCGCGGCGTGCGGGCGGCCGGGCAGGTGGGCAGGCGCGGTGGTCGGCGTGTAGGCACGGCGACGGCGACGCTTCGGGCAGGGGCGGCAGGCAGAGGCAGGGGGGCGGCTCGCGGGCAGGGGCGGCTCGCGGGCAATATTTATCTGACCCTGCCGCGCGCATGCGCCGTGGCGCGTCAGTGCCGCGCCAAGATCGGTGGCGCGGCAGACCCTGCCACGTCACCGGTCAGCGGCCTCGGTCTTCACCATGTCACCCTCCTGCCGTGCCACCATGCATGGTGCGGCACAGACATTTCGTCGTGCCATGACAATAGGCGCGGCCAAAAGTGTTAGTTAAAAAAAACGGTGTTAGATTTAAAATTAGTTTACAAAAGTGTTAAAATTAAAAAAAATTCTACAGCTGCAACAGTAGTATTTTTGAAAAAAAAAACTGACGCTAATGTGCATGCGAGCATAGAACAGCTAACTAAACCTGGGGCCAGCCCAATTAGCTTAGATGTATGGTGGCATGGGCTACAGACTACAGCAGCAGCGCTGCTCGTCTGCTACCTGTGCTCGTTGAGGGAGGAGAAATAATCGCACCTCTCCTGTGCAAACAAGAAGTCATATGCTAGACTCCTATATAAGCACATGTACACATAATAAGATAAAGGGAAGCAGAATAGGATTTCGTCGGATGGTACCGAGCGGCTTATAAAAACGCGCCGCACTCTTGTCGTATCGCTGCAGTCCTTCCCCATCCGTCTCGTCTCGCCCCGCACGCGTACCCCGCCCCACGCCCGCCGCTCCTTCCCCCTGACCCCCTCCTCTCTTTCCACGTGGGCAGGACATGGGAGCCGAAATGAGGACGAGCACGCCCCGTCCGTAGGACCCCAGGCACGCCGCGCGCCCCATCTGCCGGCCCCAGCTCATCGCGCCCCTTCCCCCCGCTCCTGGGCCGTGCCCCCATGATTCTCTGAACATACATCTGAACACACGAAACACTTGTAACATAAAACACTTGAATGCAATATACGTTTGAAGCAGATAAAACATTTAAAACATGCACTATAACATGGGTGTGAAACATGCAATATCCAAATAAAGCCAATCAATCACTAGAATGAATAACAATGAAGACCAATCACCTCGAAATTAAATGATGAACACAATAATTTTTTTTACCGAGGTTCACTTGCTTGCCGACAAGCTACTCCTCGTTCTGACGATTCACTCACTTAGAGGTTCACGCGCTAATTGGCATCACACGCTAAATCCTCAATAGGGTGTCGCACAACCAACACAAGATGAGGATCACACAAGCCACGAGCAATCCACTAGAGTACCTTTTGGCTCTCCGCCGGGGAAAGGTAAAAAACCCCTCACAATCACCACGATCAAAGCCGGAGACAAACACCAACCTCCGCTCGACAATCCTCACTGCTCCAAGCCATCTAGGTGGCGGCAACCACCAAGAGTAACAAGCGAATCTCACAGCGAAACACGAACACCAAGTGCTTTTAGATGCAAACACTCAAGCAATGCACTTGGATTCTCTCCCAATCTCACAAAGATGATGAATCAATGATGGAGATGAGTGGGGGGGCTTTGGCTAAGCTCACAAGGTTGCTATGTCAATACAAATGGCCAAGAGAGTGAGCTTGAGCCGGCCATGAGGCTTAAATAGAAGCCCCCACGAAATAGAGCCGTTGTACCCCTTCACTGAGCACAACACGGGGTGACCGGACGCTCCGGTCAAATTGACCGGATGTTGGACCTCAGCATCCGGTCACGTGATGCGTGCCACATGTCCCCTCTCTTCAAATGTTGATCGCTCGATCTCAACGGTCAAGTGACGACCGGACGCAGCAGCTCAAAGTGACCGAACGCTGGACCTCAGCGTCCGGTCGTTTCCAATAAGCATCCAGAAACGATTTTTCACGTCCGGACTCACCCAGCGTCCGGTCACATGGCGTTTCCCCTATGCATGACCATGTCAGTGTGACCGAATGCAACCAGCCAGCGTTGAAAGCTCTAGTTTGGTTTTTGTTAATTGATGAAACCCTAAGTGCTAACCTAGTTTATCCAAGTGATTATGAGATAGGTAGCACTACTCTAAGTGATGAAGCAATGGCGAAGATCATGACAATGGTGATAGCATGGTGATGATCAAATGCTTGAACTTGAAAAAAAGAAAGAGAAAAACAAAAGGCTCAAGGCAAAGGTATAAATAGTAGGAGCCGTTTTGTTTCGGTGATCAAGACACTTAGCGAGTGTGATCACATTTAGGTTAGATAGCCGTACTATTAAGAGGGGTGAAACTCGTATTGAAATGCGGTTATCAAAGTGCCACTAGATGCTCTAACTCATTGCATATGCATTTAGGATATAGTGGAGTGCTAACACCCTTGAAAGTATTTTTGAAAATATGCTAACACATGTGCACCAGGTGATACACTTGGTGGTTGGCATATTTGAGCAAGGGTTAGAAACTTCACCGGCGAAGTGTCTACCCATAGAGTGCGGATGGTCCGACGGTGCCACCGGTGCCCTATACAGAATAGACAGGGGTTCATAGAGTGATCGGACACTGGTGGCGCAGTGATCGGACGCTGGGGTCCTGAGTCCGGTCAGTAGCAGCAGTGAGCACGTGTCTCGGTCTTATGACTGGATGCTGGTGTGAAGAGTGACCGGATGCTGGCAGGGTGCGTCCGGTCAGTGCTGACGTATGCTGACGTGAGGCGTACAGAGGAAATGTTGTGTGACCAGACGCTGGGTGTGTCCGGTCGAGCATGACCGGACGCGTCCGGTCGTGAAATTTTGCATTTGGAACCTTACTGGAAACGACCAGACGCTGGGGTCCTATGTCCGGTCACTTTCTAACTGACGCGTCCGGTCATCACTTGACCGTTGAGATCGGGCGATCGGCGTTTGAAGCCGAAGACACGTGGCAAGCATCGAACGACCGGACGCTGGGGTCCTGTGTCTGGTAGAACTGACCGGAGCGTCCGGTCACCCCGAGTTGTGCCCAGTGAAGGGGTACAACGGCTCTATTTCGTGGGGGCTTCTATTTAAGCCCCATGACCGGGTCAAGCCCACTCTCTTAGACATTTGCATTGACATAGCAACCTTATGAGCTTAGCCAAAGCCCTCCCACTCATCTCCATCATTGTTTCATCATTATTGTTTCATCATCATTGTGAGATTGGGAGAGTATCCAAGTGCATTGCTTGAGTGATTGCATCTAGTGGCACTTGGCATTCGTGTTTCGCTGCGGGATTCACTTGTTACTCTTGGTGGTTGTCGCCACCTAGACGGCTTGGAGCAGCGAGGATCGTTGAGCGGAGGTTGGTGATTGTCTTCGGCTCCGATCGTGGTGATTGTGAGGGGTCTTATGCCTTCTTCGGTGGAGAGCCAAAAGGTAACTCTAGTGGATTGCTCGTGTCATTGAGTTACCTCACTTGTGAGTAGGTTCTTATGGTGTCCAATTGTGTGGACGAGGTTCGTGCAACACCTCTTAGCCACCGAACCACCAAGTGTTAGTCGACACAACGGGGATTAGCGTGCCGGCAAGCATGTGAACCTCAGGAGAAAAATTGGTTGTCTCTTGCCCTTTGGTATTCTCTCGGTGATTGATTTAGTATTCATCTTGTGATTGGTTCACTCCTCTACACGGTGGTATAATCACCCTACTCACTCATTTATATTCTTGCAAACTAGTTGTGGCAAGCTCTTTAGTGTAATTAGAATTGAGAGCTTGCTTTGTTATTTTAAGTTCATCTAGTGGAGCTCTTTAGAATAGCAAGTTTGAGAGCTCTTAGTGAGTAGTAACATTGCAAGTTGTGTGCCTAGTAATCATTGCAACTAGAATTGTTGGATAGGTGGCTTGCAACCCTTGTAGAGCTAGAGCAAATTTGTATTTCGCTATTTGTCATACTAATCAAATTGCTCTAGTTGATTTATAGATTTTTAAATAGGCTATTCACCCCCCTCTAGCCATATTAGGACATTTCAAGTGGTATCGGAGTCATGGTCACCGTTTGATTGAAGGCTTAACAACCTCGGTGTCAAATTATGGCTCAAGTTGTGTTCAACCATGTGGGGGGCAAACCACCATTCTTTGATGGCACATGCTATGATTATTGGAAGAGAAAGATGAGGATGTATCTTGGTTCAATCAATGATCAAGTATGGGAGGTGACTGAGAATGACTATGCTATCATTGATCCCGATGACCCCACCAACCAAGACAAGACCAACAAGTAATGTAATATAATGGCTCTCAACACCATATACAATGCCATTGATTCTAAGGTGTTTGAGCAAATCAAGGATTGTGAAAGAGCAAATGAGGTGTGGAGGAGATTGGAGAAAATATATGAGGGCACACCGGCGGTGAAGAGTGCTAAGTTGTACATTCTCAAGGATAAGTTGACAAGCTTCAAGATGAAGGAAGATGAGAGCATTCTAGAAATGTTCCATCGGTTGCAAGTGATTGTAAATGACTTGAAGGCCTTGGGAGAGAAGATCAAGGATGATGATGTCTCTCATCGGTTCTTGATGTGCTTACCTCCAAGATTTGAGATGTTGAGATTGCTTATCATAAGAGGAGGATTGAAGGAGATTACCCCTAACCAAGTACTAGGTGATGTCATGACCCAAGAGACATACCGTGTGGAAAGGGAGGGGGATGACAAGGATGACAAGAAGGAAGAAGAAGAAAAGAAGAAGAGTATAGCATTCAAGGCTAGCTCATCATCATCCAAGAACAAGGGCAAGTCCAAGAAAGAATCAAGTGATGACGATGATCTTAGTGATATTGATGATGAAGCTATGGCCCTCTTTGTACGCAAGATGGGAAAATTCATGAAGAAGAAGGGCTATGGTGCAAGAAAGAGAAAAGATCACACCAAAAGCAAAGAATATGTGAGAAGATGCTATAATTGCAAGAGTCCTGATCACGTTGTAGCAAATTGTCCCTACAATAGTGACAATGATGAGGATGAGAATAAGAAGCACAAGAAGGATAAGAAAGAAAAGAAGGAGAAGAAGGAGAAGAGAATGACCTTCCAAAAGAAGAAGAAGGGTGGAGGCTATGTGGTCACTTGGGATAGTGATGGCTCTTCAGATAGTGATGACTCTAGTGATGATGATAAGAAATCTATCAAGAAAACACTAGCAAGCATCGTCATCAACAACAAGCCCTCCATCTTCGACACTCCTTCGACATGCCTCATGGCAAAACCTACCAAGGTAAAATATGATATGAGTGATGATGATGAATGTGAAAGTGATGCTTGTAGGAGTGATGATGATGATGAGGAGTACTCCAAGGAGGAGCTCATGGGCATGTGTGAGCAAGTACATACTTGCTTTGAGATGAAGAGAAAGGAGTGCAAGGAATTGAACAAGAAAGTCAAATTTCTTGAGCAATCCCTTGATGAGCTCAATGCCACTCATGAGAGGCTAATGGTAGCCCATGAGAAGCTTGGCAAAGCTCACTCTAAGCTTAAGAAAGCTCACTCCTCTCTCATCGAGCAAGTCAAAGTGGAAGCCAAGAAGGAGCAAGTGATTGTATCATGTGATGTGGGACTAACATGTGATCTTATTGATGAATCTTTTTATAAGCCCATTATAGTTGCTCCCACTAACACTTCTTGTAGCACTACTATGTCTACTTCACCTTTGAGTGATGGTCTCACTTGTGATGCCTCATTAATGGTGGAAAATGAGACCCTCAAGGAGGTGAATAAGCTCACTCGTGCCTTAGGCAATGCCTATGGTGGAGATGCCCGCTTGCTAAAGTGCTTGGGTAGCCAAAGGTTTTCTCTCAACAAAGAGGGATTAGACTATACCCCCAAGAAAGGCAAGGCGGCGTTTGTCACTCCCAAAGTTAACTTTGTGAAGGGCAATGGTCAGTTTTGCAATAGATGCAAGCAAGTTGGGCATGTAGAGCAATATTGCAAGATTAACAAGAACAAGCTACCTATTGTATCCTCAATTAAATTTGATTCTTGTTACATGCTTGTTAAGGGTGCCAATGGTGTGAAGGCTAAGTTCATTGGTACACCAATTGTGGGCCCAAAGAAGAAGGTCATTTGGGTACCAAAGACCTTGGTAACTAACCTTGAAGGACTCAAGCAAGTTTGGGTACCTAAAAAGAATTGATCTTCTTTTGTAGGTCAATTATAAAGCCGGAGGAAGGCATTGGGTGCTTGATAGTGGGTGCACATAACACATGACCGGTGATCCAAGAATGTTCAATTCAATCAATGAAAACAAGAGCAATGGGATTGATAGTTCACATTTGGTGACAATGGCAAAGGCAAGGTCAAAGGGCTCGGTAAGATTGCAATATCCAATGACTTGAGCATTTCCAATGTGCTATTAGTAGAGAGCTTGAACTTCAACCTTTTATCGGTAGCTCAATTGTGTGATCTTGGTTTCAAATGCATATTTGGTGTGGATGATGTAGAGATTATAAGTGTAGATGGCTCTAACTTGATATTCAAAGGATTTAGATATGAAAATCTATACTTGGTTGATTTCAATGATAGAGAAGCTCAATTGACAACATGTTTGATCACTAAGTCTAGCATGGGTTGGTTATGACATAGAAGGCTTGGTCATGTTGGAATGAAACAATTGAACAAGTTGATTAAGCATGACTTAGAGGCTTGAAAGATGTCACATTTGAGAAGGATAAGCTATGTAGTGCATGTCAAGCCGGAAAATAAGTTGGTAACACACATCCTAAGAAGAGCATGATGAGCACATCTAAGGCATTTGAGTTGATGCACATGGACTTGTTTGGACCAACCACATACACAAGCATTGGTGGAAACAAATATGAATTTGTGATTGTGGATGATTTCACTAGATACACATGGATATTCTTTCTTATTGACAAGAGTGATGTGTTTGCAACATTCAAATCATTTGTCAAGGGCATTCACAATAAGTTTGAAACAACCATCAAGAAAGTTAGAAGTGACAATAGTAGTGAATTCAAGAATACTAGAATTGATGAGTCATGTGATGAATTTGGAATTAGACATCAATTCTTGGCCAAGTACACTCCACAATCAAATGGCCTAGTTGAAAGAAAGAATAGAACTTTGATTGACATGGCAAGATCAATGTTGAGTGAGTACAATGTGAGTCATTCATTTTGGGCCGAAGCAATAAACACGGCTTGCTATTATAGCAACCGACTCTATTGTCACCCCATGATGGAGAAGACACCATATGAGCTATTGAATGGAAGAAAGCCCAACATAGCATACTTTCGGGTTTTTGGTTGTAAATGCTACATATTGAAGAAAGACACTAGATTGAGCAAGTTTGAAAAGAAATGTGATGAAGGTTTCTTGCTTGGTTACTCCACTACCAGCAAGGCATATAGAGTTTGGAATTTGGCTAGTGGTACTCTTGAGGAGGTTCATGATGTGGAGTTTGATGAAACAAATGGTTCCCAAGAGGAAGATGAAAATCTAGATGATGTAAGAGGCACTCAATTGGTCAATGCAATATAGAACATGGACATTGGTGATATAAGGCCTAGAGAAGTGATTGATGTTGAAGATGACAAGAATCAAATGCTCTCTAACACAAATGTGCAAGCTAGTGGTTCTCATGATCAAGTTCGAGCGAGTACTAGTGATGACAAAGTGCAAGATCAACAACAAGTGGCTAGTTCATCATCTCAACCAAGTGATCTATCAAATGCAAGCAATCAAGTGCAAGTGCTTCAACCAACCAATGTTGCAAGAGATCATCCCTTGGACACTATCATTGGTGATATTTCAAGAGATGTGCAAACTAGATCAAGATTGGCTTCATTTTGTGAGCATTTCTCATTTGTGTCATCCATTGAACCTAAAAAGATAGATGAAGCTTTGAAGGATGTTGATTGGGTCAATGCTATGCATGAAGAGCTAAACAACTTTACAAGAAACCAAGTATGGGAGTTAGTTGAGAGGCCTAAGGATCATAATATGATTGGAACCAAGTGGGTCTTTTGGAACAAGCAAGATCAAGATGGGATAGTAATAAGGAACAAAGCAAGATTAGTGGCTCAAGGTTACACTCAAGTTGAAGGTCTTGACTTTGGTGAAACATATGCCCCGGTTGCAAGATTGGAAGCAATTAGGATCTTGTTAGCCTATGCTTGTGCCCACAACATCAAGTTGTACCAAATGGATGTGAAGAGTGCATTTTTCAATGGGTACATCAATGAGCTTATATATGTTGAGCAACCTCCCAGTTTTGAAGATGAGAAGAAACCCAACCATGTTTACAAGTTGAGAAAGACTTTGTATGGATTAAAATAAGCACCTAGAGCATGGTATGAGAGATTGAGAGATTTCCTACTCTCTAAGGGATTCAGGATGGGAAAGGTTGACACCACTCTTTTCACCAAGAAGCTTAGAAATGACTTGTTTGTAATGCAAATCTATGTTGATGATATCATTTTTGGGTCTACAAATCAAGATTTTTGTGAGTAGTTTGGCAAGATAATGGCAAGTGAGTTTGAGATGTCCATGATTGGAGAGCTTAGCTACTTCCTTGGTCATTAAATCAAGCAAATGAAGAATGACACATTTGTGAGTCAAGGCAAGTATATCAAGGACATGCTCAAGAAATTTGGAATGGATCATAGTAAAGCTATTAGTACACCAATGGGGACAAGTGGAAGCTTGGATAGTGATGCTAGTGGCAACATGGTGGATCAAAAGATGTATCGGTCTATGATTGGAAGCCTACTCTATGTGACCGCATCAAGGCCGGATGTGATGTTTAGTGTATGCATGTGCGCTAGATTCCAAGCCTCACCAAGAGAAAGTCATTCAAAAGCAACAAAGAGAATATTGAGGTACTTGAAGCATACACAAAATGTTGGATTGTGATATCCCAAAGGAGCAAGATTTGAGTTGATTGGATATTCGAACTCTGATTATGCGGGATGCAAAGTTGAGAGAAAGAGCACATCAGGCACATGTCAACTATTGGGAAGATCACTTGTGTCTTGGTCATCAAAGAAGCAAAATAGTATAGCACTTTCAACCGCCGAAGCAAAGTACATTTCGGCCGGTAGTTGTTGTGCTCAATTACTTTGGATGAAGGCTACTTTGAGTGATTTTGGAATCAAATTCAAGCAAGTGCCATTGCTATGTGACAATGAGAGTGCCGTGAAGCTCACAAATAACCCGGTTCAACATTCAAGAACAAAGCATATAGATGTCCGCCATAATTTCATAAGAGATCACCAACAAAAAGGGGATATTTGCATTGAGAGTGTGGGCACCGAAGATCAACTTGCCGATATCTTCACCAAGCCACTTGATGAAAAGATGTTTTGCAAGCTAAGGAATGAATTGAACATACTTGACTTCTCCAATATGTGTTGACGCACCCCCCATTATATGATATGCCTCTCCTTCGAGCAAAGCAAGGTAAAGTTGATTGACATGTCATCCATCCATTGCTAAGGACTTGTTTAGTGCATCTAGTCATTCCTATCATGTCTTAGGTTCATTCATTAAAATCAAATAAATTTGATGCTTGGATGGTACCACTATTGCTTGTATGTTTGAAATGATCTAGTGGTAGCATATGACATGTTTGTGGGCTTGTAAACCTAGTGTTTGATCTAAAAAATAAAGTACACGTGTTTAACTCAACATGGTACAAGATAACTCTTATTTGGAGGTGTCAAGAAGCTTGTCCTTGGATCAAACCGAGTTAAATATCTTTTGCAAGTAATCTAGATTGAACCAAATTGGGAAAATGATCCTCATTTCACATGGTTTCACCCCAACCTATCTATAATTTGAGCTCACCTTTTGTGCTAATTGTTGACAAAGGAGGAGAAATTCACAAAGATAGTAAGATAGAAGGAGCAAACAAATGAAATGAAATGACATTGACATTGTAAGGGGATCATAAAAAAAATGCACACAAGATGACATTGACATTGTAAGGGGATCATAAAAAATGCACACAAGTAGGGGGAGCAAGCTCATAAACTTGTATGTTGCATTTAAATGTGCATTTCATATATTTGCTTGCATGGCACAAGTTCTAAATTTCAATATCCATGCTTGTGTGGTGTATGCTAGTTATATGCTTGAATGGTGAAATGAAAAACTAGCATGCATAGGCTAAAGTAACAAGACTTATGTTCATTTTATGGAAACTAGACCCTTGCTTGTAATGTTGATCTCATGGGGTATTCTAGTTTTTTGTGTGTGTATGTATAGTTACTAATGGTGCTAAGGATGGTATATTGGTGCACTCTGATTGGTATCACGCTTCAAAGGTCCATCTCTTATACCTTAGCATCATACGGTATAAATTGTCTCCTATATTTCCTATCTAAGCATATGTGCAACCTACAATCCAAACTCTTAGCACATATGTAGGGGGAGCAATTGCTACCATTTGGAGTTCATGAAACTTGTCCATATTCTTTTACACATGGTAAATATGCTTGGGCAAGCAATGTGGATTTAATTAAATCTCAATTCATATCTTTGTGTAAGGGTTGTCATCAATTACCAAAAAGGGGAGATTGAAAGCTCTAGTTTGGTTTTGGTTAATTGACGAAACCCTAAGTGCTAACCTAGTTTATCAAAGTGATTATGAGATAGGTAGCACTACTCCAAGTGATGAAGCAATGACGAAGATCAAGACAATGGTGATGGCATGGTGATGATCAAATGCTTGAACTTGAAAAGAAGAAAGAGAAAAACAAAAGGCTCAAGGCAAAGGTATAAATAGTAGGAGCCATTTTGTTTCGGTGATCAAGACACTTAGCGAGTGTGATCACATTTAGGTTAGATAGCCGTACTATTAAGAGGGGTGAAACTCGTATTGAAATGCGGTTATCAAAGTGCCACTAGATGCTCTAACTCAGTGCATATGCATTTAAGATCTAGTGGAGTGCTAACACCCTTGAAAGTATTTGTGAAAATATGCTAACACATGTGCACAAGGTGATACACTTGGTGGTTGGCACATTTGAGCAAGGGTTAGAAACTTCACCGACGCCCTATACATAATAGACAGGGGTTCACAGAGTGACCGGGCGCTGGTGGTGCAGTGACCGGACGCTGGGGTCTTGAGTCTGGTCAGTAGCAGCAGTGAGCACGCGTCTTGGTCTTGTGACCGGACCCTAGCGCGAAGAGTGACCGGACGCTAGCAGGGTGTGTCTGGTCAGTGCTGACGTACGCTGACGTGAGGCGCACAGAGGAAACATTGTGTGACCGGACGCTGGGTGTGTCCGGTCGAGCATAAAATTTTGCGTTTGGAACCTTACTAGAAATGACCGGACGCTGGGGTCCTGTGTTCGGTCACTTTCTAACTGACGCGTCCGATCATCACTTGACTATTGAGATCAGGCGATCGGCGTTTGAAGCCGATGACACGTGGCAAGCATTGGACGACCGGACGCTGGGGTCCTGCATCTGGTCGAACTGACCGGAGCGTCCGGTCACCCCGAGTTGTGCCCAATGAAGGGGTACAACAACTCTATTTCGTGGAGACTTCTATTTAAGCCCCATGGCCAGGTCAAACTCACTCTCTCGGACATTTGCATTGACATAGCAACATTGTGAGCTTAGCCAAAGCCCTCCCACTCATCTCCATCATTGTTTCATCATCATTGTGAGATTGAGAGAGTATCCAAGTGCATTGCTTGAGTGATTGCATCTAGTAACACTTGGCATTCGTTTTTCGCTGCGGGATTCACTTGTTACTCTTGGTGGTTGCCGCCACCTAGATAGCTTGGAGCAGCGAGGATCGTTGAGCGGAGGTTGGTGATTGTCTCTGACTCCGATCGTGGTGATTGTGAGGGGTCTTGTGCCTTCCCCGGCGGAGAGCCGAAAGGTAACTCTAGTGGATTGCTCGTGTCATTGAGTTACCTCACTTGTGAGTAGGTTCTTGCAATGTCCAATTGTGTGGACGAGGTTTGTGCAACACCTCTTAGCCGCCGAACCACCAAGTGTTGGTCAACACAACGGGGACTAGCGTGCCGACAAGCACGTGAACCTCGGGAGAAAAATTGGTTTTCTCTTGCCCTTTGGTATTCTCTCGGTGATTGATTTAGTATTCATCTTGTGATTGGTTCACTCCTCTACACGGTGGTATAATCACCCTACTCACTCATTTATATTCTTGCAAACTAGTTGTGGCAAGCTCTTTAGTGTAATTAGAATTGAGAGCTTGCTTTGTTATTTTAAGTTCATCTAGTGGAGCTCTTTAGAATAGCAAGTTTGAGAGCTCTTAGTGAGTAGTAACATTGCAAGTTGTGTGCTTAGTAATCATTGCAACTAGAATTGTTGGATAGGTGGCTTGCAACCCTTGTAGAGCTAGAGCAAGTTTGCATTTCGCTATTTGTCATACTAATCAAATTGCTCTAGTTAATTTGTAAATTTTTAAATAGGCTATTTACCCCCCTCTAGCCATATTAGGACCTTTCAAGCGTCCGGTCGTTTCAGCGCCAGCGTCCGATCGACGACCGATGCTGCGCTTCTTCTGCTGCTACTGACCGGACGCGCCGGTCCTTCAGAGACCAACGTCCGGTCACTTATAGTGACCACGTTCACCTGAGTTTAGGGCGTTGGTGGCACCGTCGGACTGTCCGCACTCTACGGATGGACACTCCGCCGGTGAAGTTCCTAACCCTTGCTCAAATGTGCCAACCACCAAGTGTATCACCTTGTTGTAACACCTCTGGTGTTACGAGCTTATTTAGCACCGCGATTTAGGCCTAAGTAAAATTTTCGAAACGGGTTTCTCGGAATTTTTGATTTATAATGTACTTGATGCGATAAGCGAATCCTGTGTGACTTAATTTCGTGGACTCGATTAAGTGCTCAAGTTAAATTACGCAGTGCGTAAAGATATTTAGGAATGTCGAACGATGATGCTAGCGAACGGTTTGTCTTGTTAGATTAAGCATGAAAAGTAACTTTTATAAATAAAATAAAATCCATTAATAAATAGAACGATATATATATATATATATATAGCTTTTGAATCAAATTTAAATTCAAGCTTTGTTGAAATTTTTCTGTGTCTAGACGTTGCAAATTATTTAAATCAGTAAACGGCGACGCATCGCAGAAGAGCAGCCGCATGTCAGAGACTAATAGTTTCTTGTTGGGCTTGCGAGCTAGCTTAGCGACTTGTGTACTCGCTAGCGAGTTACTTATCTGGTCTCTCGTCCAGGTGAAGTCATTAGTCAAGTATTACTACAAGGTTACTCGTAAGGTGAAGTCAACTCAAACAGCTGTCTCTATCTGCGTGTCTCCTCGTGGACGAGCGCAGTCGGCCACGTACATTGCTTTCTTGCGACCTTGCGCGCATGGGCCTACCGGCCTAGCTGCGCTGGCTGTTTGTTTCTGGGACAAGGTCAGGTCCACAGCGCCAGCTTATGTACGATGTTTCTCACGCTGTCCCTACGTCAGCGAAAGTTGTCAAACCATCGCGTTGTTTTCGGCATCGCAGCACTTGCAAGCTGCCTGCATGGCCAAGCATGTGCTTGCGTGCTGCGTTGTGATGCAGCAGGACCATGCGTCCCCTCTCTGCCTCCTCCTCGTGACTAGTACTAGTAGCTACCCTCTGTGCATGTACAGTGTACCACTACAAAACAACGCAGCACTACGAGCAGCTGCAGAGCTCAGCTTTCCCTCCTTTTCTATTTCTGTGCCGTGGTCCTGTCTGACTGCCTCTGCTTCTCTGCCTTTCTTTTCCTTTTACAAAGCAAGGCACGCACGCAAGCATCGAGCATCATCGTCGCGAACGCCGTAGTGCCGGGCATCCAGCGGCAGTAGGTCCTTGCTTCTTTGCTACCCCCTTGCGCTCGCTTGCCAGGCGTCCGCTCCTTTGCCCTGCACGCTAGCACCACCTCCGGGGCAGCGTCCGCGTCACCTGGGCCTGCTCCCCATGCTCCGTCCATGTTTGGCACCTCGACGTCCGCGCTTAGCACCCTGGCATTCCGCGCCGCGCTGCTACTCCTGTCCGTGCCGGGACCGCAGTGCACCGCATCACTGCCGTCTCACCTTTCCGGTCTGTCCGCGCATGAGCACGCCACCGCCTCAGACCTGCGCCGCTCCACGTCCATCGTGAGTCCACGCCGTCCGGTGCCGTCCCTTCCTCGCGCGAGCGCACCCAAGCCGCAGTGTGCCATGGCCGCGACCTCGCTGCCTTTGCACGTGCAGCGCGCTCGAGCCGCCGCGGCACCTGCTGCCCCGCCGAGATCCGCGCCGTACCGCCTCAGCGCCCCGTGCTGGAGCCGGCCGTCCAGTCGTCGCCGTGGCATACCCCCGTCCACACCGAGCTCGACCATCGCCATGCCCACGCAAGCGTAAGCTAACTTGTTGACGTCACCTCCCTACGTCACCTCAAATTTGTGGCCGTTTCTTGTAGGAAAATAAACCCAGAAATACGTAGGAATACATGCATGTACTGTTGGCTGCGGTCTTGCGCGCTGGGCCGCTCGCGCCCCCGCCGTGGGCCGGCCTGGGTCTGCTGCCTCCTGGGCTGCGCGCCCCCGTTGGCTTGGCTAGGCTGCTGCCCACGGCCTGCTCGCTGCCCCGCACGGGCCGCTGGCCATGCGCCCGCCTAGGCCGTCCATGCCGTGCCTCGCCTGGGCCACCGCCCGCTTGCCGTTGGGCCGCCGGTTGCGTTGGTAGCTCGACCGGCTGGTGCTGCACCGCCTAGGCTGGCCTTGGGCCGCCACGGCCTGGGGTTCAGCGTTGGGCTGGCCGGCCTTGTCCGGCTGGGCCTAATGCGGCCATGAAGCGTTTCTATTTTTCTGCTAGATTTATTATTCGTTTGAAATGGCTGAAGTTGTAAATCCGTAATAAATCAAATAAAAATCGTAAAATGGTGAAACCAATTTGGTTAGTCTTCTAAAATCATGATCTACATGTTCGTATATTTTGTTCATATAGTGCGATAATATTCTTGGAAGCTATATAATTAATTTAAGGTACTTAAGATTGTAAAATATAAACTTGTAGGAATTTCCATGATAATTTGGTAATATTGTTGAATCTGAAATTTGTACAGTAGGCTCCTAGCAATACTAGGTACTCACTGTAATTTTTATAGCTCCAGAATAATTAGTTTGCTAAATAGATAATGATGTCCTATTTCGAATATAGTAAATCAAATAAATGAAATATAGAAACACATTTGGTTTGTATAACTAAAATAATTGTTGGGAAATAGCGTCTTATTCGATAACATGGATATGTAGCCTAAGTACGGTCGTCGTTAGAACTAGCCCGTTAACTCAAGTGGCGTACGTCGTATTTTACGAGTCACGGTTACAGTTGCCTAATTACATCTTTGCATTGCATCGCATGCATATCATATAGGTACGATGATGGATCAACGGATCGATCGAAGGATGATTAGGAATCCGAAGATGGTGTAAGGGTATTCTCTCTAGGAGATGATGCAATGGGCTTCTATCCAGTTGATGGTGGATGATCTGAAGAAGCAGACACTAACTTTTTAATATATCTTACCCAGACAAGCCCCGGTGCATAACCCCTACTTTTCTGCAGTCTAAATTATATTTGTGCATTAAGTTTTAAGGAGTTGAATGAAATCCACTTGCATATATATCTTTATCCTATGAGTCTTAATAGTATGACAAGATCGTGTAGAATGCCATGCTACAGGACTCCGGTAGAAGTCGGGTGATTGCATGTCACTCGCGAGATATAGGAAATATGTTACTATATGATTATCACTTGGAATATATAAAATGGTGGAAAGGAAAATGGTGACCGGGCAGGGATGTGGTTTGGGTATTGGTGAGTGTAAGAGGTTGTGTCGCCGTGGACACGGGGCATAGCTTGGTTACACTGTTTTTCTCTGTCTGGTCAGTTAAGGACCGTTCGTTGCATGAGACTCTAGGCAGGTCACAGACTTATTATCCCGAGCACATACTTGTGTATGGGCGCTTGGAAGACTTATTGCTCTCTTGTCGCGGATCCGGCTCTTTCCGGACCGACTGTCAGGGTTTCTTTTTTGTGGAGGAGGTCCTTGCACCCACTAGGTCCGGGACTCAGGGGCGGGGGCTTGGAGTCCCAGTTTGGACGGGGACCTGGACACCCAGGATAGGAGAGTGATGGGTTGGTCCTACTTGTGCCTGGGGTACAAGCGGGGCGTGTGTTTTCGGGGTACCCAGCTGGGGGCATTGATTCGCGAATCGCCGGGCGATCCGGTACGGCTTGTCTACGGTTTAGCATCGTAGTAAGAACTGAAGATGAAGGATGGAATGGAAAAAGGAACTCTGATTGCTTACCACCTGCTTGAAAGTAGCACAGGTGCTTACATAGAATGGTTAGTTAATGAACCAATGCGGCTATTAATAAAAAGCGAATATAAGGACGCACTCATAGTAATGCTCCTGCACATGCAATAAACCCACAAGCCAGATAGCCTTGCATATCCTTGGAATTTTTTCTTTTCTCCTGTCGGGTAAGTCTTGCTGAGTACAATTGAGTACTCAGGGTTTTACTCCCCCTGTTGCAGGTGACAGGTGGATGCTAGCGCTGACCCTTATGTGTGGATACCTCCTGGTGGGCTCAGCGAGGATTTCTTTACGCTGCGATCGTAGCCGTTATTTATAACTCTCACCAAATGCTTTTATAAATGAAAGTTTCCTCATCTGTTGTCGTAGTTTATATATCAATACTTCATCATGTCATTAATAGATATTTATTTCCGCTGTAATTCTGATCACATGTTGATATTCCGCTGTTAAATTAAATGGTTCATAAGTCTGATAATATGTTTACATTCCGCTGCTATATTAATAACTATTATACTCTGATGTTGTATGAAAACTGATGTAAGAAATGGTTAACTGATGTAAGCTTTATTCTCTCATTTGTGATCCTGATGGCAAAAATGTGGATTTTCGGGTTCTCCCTTGGGGTGCGCCCGATGAAACCGAGTAATTTAGTGTTCTCTCTCGAGTGCTTAGTGTCTAATGGAAGACGAGCACTCCTGTGAGGCATTAGATTAGGCGGTTCTGCCACACTTGTGCCATGTGTTAGCATATTTTCACAAACATTTTCAAGGGTGTTAGCACTCCACTAGATCCTAAATGCATATGCAATGAGTTAGAGCATCTGGTGACACTTTGATAACCGCATTCTAATACGAGTATCACCCCTCTTAATATTACGGCTATCGAACCTAAATGTGATCACACTCTCTAAGTATCTTGATCACCAAAACAAAATTGCTCCTACTATTTATACCTTTGCCTTGAGCCTTTTGTTTTTCTCTTTCTTCTTTTCAAGTCCAAGCACTTGATCATCACCATGGCATCACCATCATCATGTCATGATCTTCATTTGCTTCACCATTTGGAATGTGCTACCTATCTCATGATCACTTGATAAACTAGGTTAGCACTTAGGGTTTCATCAATTCACCAAAACCAAACTAGAGCTTTCAGCTGGACCGCCCCTAGCAGCGCAGCCCATGTAGTTTGCTGTGGGTATCCGGGGTCGTACCCCCCCCAGACTTGCCCTCGGTTTTGTCATCCAGCATAGTGGAGATGATGACTTGCTTGTTGTTGTTGCCATCGAATAGGGGTACTTTATTAGTTTCTTCTGCTGGCTTCGCCTGGGTTTGCTGTTCTGGTTTGTTGTGCGAAGGATCCTTAGCTTTTGGCTTTTCTTTGTTGAGGTTGTGTACATTTTTCTGACCTAGGGTAGCTGTTTCTTCTGCTATTGTGGCGAGGTCTTGGTCATCGTATATGACAATGACGCCTTTAGCGGAGGGCAGCTTCATATAGAGATAGCCCGGGTGGAGGCTACGCTGAAGATGTTTGTAACCCCTTGGCCAAAGATTGCATTGTAGTTGTACAACATGTCCACCACGTCGAAGGTTATGTGCTATGTTCTATTGTTGTTTTGGTCTCTGAAGGTTACTGGAAGTGTTATCTTTCCTATTGCCTTTACTTGCTTGCCTCCGAAGCCGTATAGCGGTCGTCCAGCTGGTCGGAGAAGTTTTCTATCGAGTTTTATGTTGTCAAAGGTTGACGCGAATAGGATGTCTACGGAGCTTCCAGTGTCGACCAGGATCCTTGTTACTGCCCAACCGGCCCGGTTTGTCTCGATGACCATCGCGTCGGTGTGAGGGCAGTCTTTTAGTTTGAGATCCGTGCTGTCGAAGGTTACTGGGATGTGGGACCACTACAAGTTTTTGTGGGGCCCCTCGGTAACAAGGTGGTGCACCTGCCTCATGTGCTCCTTGTGCTGCCTCTTGTTGCCTTGATCCTCGTTGGATCCTCTAGTGATTGCAAGTATCACACCGAAGGTTGTAGTTGGGTTGTTGATTATTGTTTGGTTGAGTTGGCTTGTGGGCTCTGGTTTTACTTGTTGTTGATGTTGGTTTGCTGGCGGTGGTGGTGGTGGTAAGGCTGTGTAACAGAACCGACCAAATCATAAGAACGTAAGTACAAAAACAATCACCGAAGCGATCAAATTCCTGTACTTAAGCTCCCATAATCCCGGTAGTCCGGAAATCACGAAGGATTTCAACCAACTCTCGACATACAAACCAAGATCGTAATGATTCAACACAACACATCATCCGTTACAACATTTCATAAGTAGCATTCGGATTACATCCATCAGAGTTCAAATAAATATTACAAACCAAGTTTGAGTGTGCGGAAGCAACATAGTTTAGTACAAAACATCATAGTTTTCAAATACATTGCCAAGATCAGAGTCATGTCCCACAAAAGCATTATCAGGTACGAGAACTAGTAGAGACCGTGCCCAACGGTCTAGTCTTCATCCCCAGCAGGGAGAAGGCAGTACTTGCAGCAACCAAAGTAGAACTGGTCATCTGCAACAGGTGGGAAATAAACCCTGAGTACGAGAAGGTACTCAGCTAGACTTACCCGACGAAAATCAGAATAAAAGACACCAAGGATCATGCAAGGCTTTTCAGGTGGGCTAGCTTGACACAGTTGCATAAAAGAGCTTAAGATTATAGTAACCAACTTAAATCTAGCATCAAGCTTATCATTATTTACCTGTCCACTAGATTAGCACCTGTACTAGAGCACTCACTTATTAGGAGCAAACAATATTAACCATAGCAGGTATAATAAGGCTGTCATCATCGTATCATCAATTCCGAACCATTAAGTTATTAGGTGTATCTACATTGGAGATAAGCCCGTCAAGTTCTCACTAACCGGGAGAGACGGCGATTCGAATCGAATTACAACTCAGCTGAGGGGGTATTCCTAACTCTCACCCTGGCATACTTTGCAAGGGTAGCCGTGGGTCACCTTTGGAACATCTCAGGAACCAAATTCGCGGGTTCGATCAGCGCCAGCACTCTCAGGGATTACCCTTCTGCCAGGACGATCAGGACTTTTAAATCACCTGCCCTTGGACTCACGCCTACGGCTCCCTTCCGAGGCGCACTTTATACTTATCGACTCCCGGCCTGAGGTGAGCTACTCGGCTTCGCGGTCGGTCATCGGGCCGGCCAACTAAGAGAGAGGCATGCGTTCAACATGAACAGGAAAGGCTCCAAGATCCAGTCCTTAATCGACACAGACGGAGTCACTGCAAACCGGCAAGCCTCCGTCCGGTCTTTATTTCAAATTAAGACTGGTTCTTTTCCACGATAGCAAATATAGCCAACCGTGCCACATGTATCTTCCTATATCTCGCAGGTGACAGGAAATCACCCGACTTCTACCGCGTTAAAGCAGGGCTAAGCACTACTCGAGCCTGAGCTACATAGGATTCAGGGTAACAATATCTGGACAAGGAATGGGTAACCAATGCAGCAAGTGTTTGCATCCAACACCTAAACTTAATGCAACAATATATGTAATAATAATACTGTAACTGCAGTTCGGAAAATAGGAGGCTTAATATGCTCCGGGGCTTGCCTTTCACAAAGTTGCAAGGACGGTGGTCAGGGCACTCAACGGCGACCTCGTCTGGCACTTCTCCTGAAGGCTGCTCCTCCTGAACTTCCTGGTGTCGGCTGCTGCTGCTCGTTCAGTTCCTCGAATTCCAGCAGGGTCACTCCTTCCGGTACACCTATTGCATGCCGATGCAAAAGATAAATACCATGGATGCATAAGGTATGACATGATGCTCATGATGAATGGATCAGTAGTAAGTGTTTATGAACGCATTACTGGACACTCGTTTACCGAGTAAGACTAGCCCTATTCAAATCACTTTAAGCATATTTCTAACTTAACTGAAAGAACAAGATTAACTTACCTAACTTGCATAACCTAAGATAAAGATGCTCATCTTCAGTTAAGGGCCTAACACCTAGGAACAGTACCATGAACTTAGAATAGTAAAGACATACTTAAAATAACAGTTAAAGCTTCATATGCAACAAGTAGTAACTTAATTCTATCATAACTAGAGTTCTATAATTCCAATTGACTTGCAAGAGGACATTCTGGAAAGCTTACGAAATTCTCTACAATTCATTTGTAAACATCAAAGCATGATTCTGAAGTTAACCAAATCAATTTCCAGTAGACCTAGAATCTGTCCACAATGACGGGGTTACTAGCTTAATTATTTAATGATTGTGCAAAAGCCTAATTTGACCAAACCAAGCTTACCAACTTGTTTTTCATACCTAAGAAACATCAGAAAGTATAGTGCTAACTTCTAAATAAATTATTAATATCCTTTTCTAATTTATTTAGTTAATTAGGTGATTTAAGCAATATATAGTAAAACTATTCATAAGAATCTACAAAAATTACAGTAGCTATCTCATGCTTCACATAGACTACCATAAAAATTTCAAAGCCATTGAGTAAGTATAACAGTCTACACAAAAATGATAAGGCATACTAGCTTAAAATGGCATAATTAAGAAATCCTAATGAAAAGTGTCAAGCAACAGATTTCACATTTTTCCTAGCATCCTTCTAGCATAAGAATAGCACCCATAAAATTTCACCTTCACTGGATCTATAGAAAAATTATGAAAATTCCCACAAGATCCACCTATTAATAAAAGGAAATTCTATAACTTAAAAACTACACATGCACTAGCTCTGAAATTTTTACCAGAGCTTCAATAAACCTAAATAGAGGACCCACAAAATTTCATAATTTTTGGACCACAGAAACTCAAGATAAAATTCAAACAAGTTTGCATGCTTCTAAAAACACATTTCAAAGTCCTATTTAAATCATCAAAAATTTCTAAAACAAGTGCTCATATAATATTTTTGTTAAATACTAGACATGACCAGGAACCCAACAAAATTAGAACCATAGCATTTGGATCTATATACTAGGAGCTACATATTTTTCAAGATATACATAAATCTGTGAAATAAATAAATAAACAAAATCAGAAAAACAACTCGGCCACAGCTGGGCCAGCCCACGTAACGGCGGCCCGCGAGCAACGCTGGCGCGGCCCAAGACGCGGCTCAGCCCAAGCCGTATCCCGCCTGAGCCTCGGCGGCTGACCTGCGGGGCCCAGGCGTCAGCTGACCCCACTCGTCAGCGAGACGAAGACAGGGGAGACGGTTCCGCCGGCGCGGCGACGAGGGAACTCGCCGACGGCGAACCCTCCCGGCGAAACGAATAGCACCGACGTGCTTCCCCAGCTCCCACGCGTTGATTTCCCTACCAAGCCGAAGCTCTAGTGGTCCCTAAGAGCTCCGGCCGCGGCGCACGGCGAATCGGCCATGGCGCACGGCGGCGCTCGGCCGTGTCCCGGCGCGGCTGGACCGGCACTGGGGGTGGCCGTTACACTCGAGCACCTACACGTGATGGAGATGACTAATCGCGAACTAAGAGAGGAAGAGGAGAACGGGGCCGTGCTGACCACGGTGAGGTCACCGGTGCGGCAATGGCGCACGGTGTAGGAAAGGTCACAGCGACCTTACCCAAGGCTACTGACGCAGCTGTGAGGTGGAGGAGGTGGAGTAGGTCACGGCGCAGCTGCTGACGAACCGGGCAACGCGCTTTCGCGGTGGCGAGCGAGCAGGGCGAAGGCGGAGCAATGGCGGACGGCTGCGGACTCGGTGCTGCGCGCGGAGGAAATACAAATGGAGCAGCGGCTCGGTGGGAAGGCGCTGGGGTGCTTCATGACGCGGCTGCGACGGCAGAACGCGCACGGCGCGTGGCCAGCGCGCTCAGGCGAGCGGCGACGGGTGGCGGACACGCGGCTTCAAGTTTCTGAATCGGTCGGCCATGGTGACTCTGACGGTTATCTGAAAACGCGATTCAGTTGCTAACGACAATGCCTGACAGCGAGTATTCGACGATGATTTTCTCCTAATCCGGGACGAGTTAGTGGAAGAATTGAACAGCAAAGTTGTAGACCTACTATCCATCTACAATTTCCTTTCAAAGACCATCCTCTAATTCGCCATGGATCAGAAGTTGCACGAAGCCAAAGTGAGCTCGATGCAACTGAAATGCAGTTAAGACTTAGCATATTTTTCAGTGTTGAAATCAGCATGTATTTCTGACTTGTGGGCCATGTTTGAGCATGTTCTAGCCATTTTCATGAGTTGGTCATAAAACAACTTTTGTTCCTTGATAAATTAGCTACAACTTTGGTAAAGAGTGCACAGCCATGCAAAGCTTCTAAGTTGGACTTTTGAATCAGTCAAACAATGAGACTCCTAGGGTCAATTCAAGTCAAACTTGCACTTGAGGGCATTTTGGTCATTTTGATCTACATGAACAATGTTCCAACAAGTAACCTAAGTGTAGTTAAGGTGTATTAGACCATGATCCAACCACTTTACAAACTTGTTATACCACTTCTAATGATCACATGTGATACAAGAAAGTAAAACAAGCAATTCATACATATGTTTCAATCAATGTTTCACATGTTGCATGACCTTGTTGTTATACTATACTTGTCACATTACTACCATGTTGCCATGTTTCAAGGTATGAGAAAGTTATGTTGCATTCATATGTTGCAATACTATCATTCATAAGCACTCAAATACGAAACAACAGAATGTACGAATGTTGCATATGTATGTTTCAGTGACAATGGAAATGATGACATAGATGATACACATGCTTATGAAATGAAATGCAATTAGTGGAAGCCAAACACCTAGGGTGTTACAGCCCTCCCCCCTTAGAAAAATCTCGTCCCGAGATTTGGAAAGCGTACCAATCAGTATAGAAAGCTGGATAGTTTTCCTTTAAATAATCTTCCCGCTCCCAGGTTGCATCCCGTTCACTATGATTACTCCAAACTACCTTGTATAATTTAACCACTCGTGTACGAGTCACTCTTTCTTGAGTATCCAGAACTTGCACGGGTTTTTCCTCATAAGAAAGATCAGATTTCAAATTGACCTTCCTTGCTGCTATTCTCTTCCTCAGGAATACGAAGACACTTCTTAGCTGGGACACATGGAATACCGGGAATATAGCGCCCATTTCACGGGGTAAATCGAGTTTATAGGCTACTCTTCCACTTTTCTCGATAATGCGGTAAGGTCCAACATATCGAGGCTCAAGCTTCCTTTTAATTCCAAAACGCTTGACTCCTTTCATAGGGGATACCTTCAGATAAACATGATCACCTACTTCAAACTCAATAGGTTTCCTTCTCTTATCAGCGTAGCTCTTTTGTCTAGCCTGAGCGGCAGTCATATTCTTTTGTATAGTCCGGACTTGTTCTTCGGCTTCTTTTACAAAGTCAATACCATAGAATCTTCTTTCCCCGGGCTCCACCCAGTTCAAAGGAGTTCTACACTTACGGCCATAAAGAGCTTCAAAAGGAGCCATTTTTATACTCTCTTGATAACTGTTGTTATAAGAGAATTCAGCGAGAGGTAACCAGTCTTCCCAAGAGCCTTTGCAAGAGATAAGACAAGCTCTAAGCATGTCCTCAAGAATTTGATTAACCCGCTCAGTCTGTCCTGATGTTTGCGGATGATAGGCAGAACTGCGGATTAGATGAGTGCCAAGATTCTGATGTAAGCACTCCCAAAAGCGAGCCGTGAACTGAGGTCCTCTATCAGAAACAATGGATTTGGGTACACCATGGAGACGTACCACTTGTTGAAAATAAATCTCAGCATAATTGTGAGGATGATAGGTAGACTTGACCGGAATAAAGTGAGCAGATTTAGTTAGACGATCTACGATAACCCAGATGGAATCACAACCCTTTTTGGTAGTGGGTAATCCAACAATAAAATCCATACTAATTTCTTCCCACTTCCAGCCAGGAATAGATAGTGGCTGCAATAGTCCGGGCCTTATGTGAATAGCCTTGACTCTGCAACAGTTATCACACCTTGCCACATAAGCTGCGATTTCTTTCTTCATCTTGGTCCACCAATAATACAGCTTGAGATCTTGATACATTTTACTGCTACCAGGATGGATGGACAATTTTGAAGAATGGGCTTCCTCCATAATTTGATTTCTAAGTTCTTTATCTTTGGGTACCACCAACCTATCATTAAACCAGAGAATTCCCTTGTCATCGACTTTAAAGTGCTTGGTCTCTTTCTCTTTCATTTTCCGTTTGATATGAAACACACCCACATCAGTCTTCTGGAGTTCGATAATTCGACTTCTAAGAGAGCAATCCACAGTGATATTGTGGAGTACTACAGGATGAAGGAGGTGTGACAGATGAAAGTCTTCACTAACTAAGGAATTGCAATGGGCCTTTCTGCTTAAGGCATCAGCAACAACATTTGCCTTACCAGGATGGTAGTGCACTTGAAGGTTGTAGTCCTTGATCAATTCTAACCATCGTCGCTGACGCATGTTCAACTCAGGTTGAGTAAAGATGTACTTGAGGCTTTTATGGTCAGTATAGATGTTGCACACATTACCCAGCAAGTAATGTCTCCAAATCTTCAGGGCATGAACAACTGCGGCTAGTTCTAAGTCATGGGTAGGATAGTTGACTTCATGCTTTCGAAGCTGGCGCGAAGCATAAGCAATTACTCGGCCTTCCTGCATAAGAACGCACCCCAAACCGGTGCCACATGCGTCACAGTAGACATCAAAAGGCTTCTCGATGTCAGGTTGTGCCAATACAGGAGCAGAGGTGAGTAAGGTCCGCAAAGTGTGGAAAGCCTCTTCACACTTCGGAGTCCACACAAACTTCTCATCTTTTTGCAGAAGTCGAGTCATGGGCTTGGCGATTTTTGAGAAATCCGGGATAAAGCGACGATAATAGCCAGCCAGACCCAGAAAGCTTCGGACTTCTGTGACCGTAGTAGGTGCCTTCCACTCAAGGACTTCTTGCACCTTCGTAGGGTCAACCGAAATTCCATCACCAGATAACACATGACCTAGAAAAGGTATCTTGTTCAACCAGAATTCGCACTTGCTGAACTTAGCATAAAGCTGGTTGTCACGTAACCGAGTTAAAACAATTCTCAGATGTTCAGCATGCTCTTCTTCATTCTGAGAATATACCAGGATATCATCAATGAACACGACGACAAATTTGTCCAATTCCGGCATGAATACCGAATTCATCAGGTACATAAAGTGTGCCGGAGCATTTGTCAACCCAAATGACATGACGAGGTATTCGAACAAGCCATATCGAGTAGAGAAAGCTGTCTTAGGTATATCTTCAGGACGAATTTTGATCTGATGGTAGCCAGACCTCAAATCGATCTTGGAGAATACCTTAGCTTTAGAGAGCTGATCAAACAGAATATCGATACGAGGAAGAGGGTACTTGTTCTTGATAGTAACAGCGTTTAGGGGACGATAATCCACGCACATGCGTAGAGACTCGTCCTTCTTCTTCACAAATATAGCTGGACAACCCCAAGGAGATGAACTAGGCCGAATCAATCCTTTCTTCAATAGCTCATTCAACTGACTCTTCAGCTCAGCCAACTCATTTGGCGGCATTCGATAGGGCCTTCGAGAAATGGGAGCCGTACCCGGAATGAGTTCTATTTTGAATTCTACATCGCGGTCCGGAGGTAATCCAGGCAAGTCATCAGGAAAGACATCTGGAAACTCACAGACAACCGGTAGATCCTTAATGGCTTTGGCTAAGGTAGCATTGGCTGTATTGTGGATAGAGATATCACGAGGTAACTGCACTAGAAAACCCTTTCTTATCCACAGGATCCTCTAACATTACTACACGGGTTGACGTGTCGATCAACTACTCCATTCCCGCTCATCCACTTCATTCCTAGGATGATATCAATTCCTACCCCCGGTAGAACTACAAGATCCACCAGGAACTCTCGATCCCCGATCTCCATCTTTACATCTTTAACTACTTGGTTAGTCATGATATTATTCCCAGCAGCACTAATACAAAAACCCCCCTTGACAATTGTAATCACATTCATCTGATGCTTAGATGCAAAAGTAGAACTCACAAAGGAATGCGAAGCACCAGAATCAAAGAGCACAACTGCAGGGTGATCATTAACAAGGAACTTACCAGCGGTGACCACTTCACCAGCAGGAATTTCCTCCTACTGTAGTATAGTGAACACGCCCCTGACGGACGTTTCCTTGAGCATTCTTGGGAGGATGGGGACATCTGTTTGCCCAATGACCAGGTTGGTTACAGTTCCAGCACGGCCTGTTTGATGGTGGAACATTGGAGCTACTCTGCCCAGATGTATTCTTCGGCAAGGAAATGGTATACCCCTTGCGGAAACCGGTTTTAGCTTGGTTCTTCTTCTGCGGTGGGCGGTACCTGGACATTAGCATTGGGCGGACGGTACGGGGCCTTAGATACCATTGGAGCCTTGGACTGGGAAGCACCAGCCTCAAAGTTCCTTTTCCGGTTCTTGGAAGCAGCATAAATCTTGTCATTGTTCTCCTGGGTCAAAGTGTCACTGATGAATTCATTGAATGTGACACACTTGCAATTGCCCATTGACTTCATCAGTTTTGGGGAAAGTCCCCTCTTGAAACTAGCTATTCTTTTGGCGTCAGTATCGACGAACTCAGGAGCATATCTTGCTAGATTGTTGAATGCCTGGAGGTACTCATTGAGACTCTTATTGCCTTGGGTGAGCTTCATAAACTCAGTATGCTTGATGGCCATGAGACCAGGAGGGAATAAAGTGTCCCCTGAAGGCTGCCTGGAACTGGTTCCAGACGATCTCAACGTTAGCAGGGAAGGTGGTCCTGTGATGGGTCCACCAAATGCCTGCAGGGCCTTGGAGCTGATGTCCTGCATACGTAGCCTTCATGCCTTCAGTCAAACGGAGCAATCCGAATCTTTGCTCTATCGTGCTCAACCATTCATCTGCTTGTAAGGGTTCTTCTGCCTCACGAAAGACAGGAGGCTTTGTGTCCATGAAATCCTTAAAAGTGCTATACTGGTTCGGCTCGGGTCCCTGGCGGACATGCCGATCCTCACGGTTAGCCATCTGGCGCATAGCCTCTGCTAGCATGCGCTGACTTTCCACAACAGTCTGCATTAGCTCAGCCTGGTGTAGGCGGTGGTGGAGGAGGTGTTTGCTCCTCATCTCCAAGGTTACGACCGCGCGAAGATTGTAAGCCATCTGCAAAACGTATAGCCAATGAGCACTGACGATGTGGAAATTTTGTAGATGAAATGTATAATTATGCCAAACTGACTCCAATGGAGAAAATGAATTCGTACTATCAACAGAGGCACAATCATCCATCACAATCACACAACTCATCAAGTGCATCAATTGACACATTAATGCGATGAACTTAACCAACAACGAGATCCATAGACCGCAAAGGCGAGATTCATCAAAAGCTCACATACGTGGAGCATAATCCGTTCGATAGGTTACACCCAAGCCATAGTGGTTTCAACTTACATCAAAGGTAACATAAGGTTCGAGATTACATCCCAACGATTAACTTGCTACTCGTCCATGCATGGGATCAACAAAAGACTAGATCTAGCGCATTAGCTAAGTAGTAAGCTAAACTACGCATCGTCCTCGGAGTCGGTGTCGAAGATTTCTCCTCCATCTTCATCACTAGGAGGCTCTAACTCCTCATCTTCCTCCTCATCAGGTGGAGCGTCCTCAGGTCCATTGACTTCCATGTCATCATCACCTTCGGCCATGATGACGCCAGATCCCATCTCATTTTCATCCTCAGGTGGCAGGATAGGGTGAAGTTGGTTGTGCAGTAGGTGAACCTCCTCATGGAGATTGTCATTGTACTCTTCTGCAGCCGCCAACTGCTGCTCTAGCTCAACCTGCCTCGCTCTCAACACATTCTCCTCGTGCCAGGCTTCATTCCGTTGGTTTAGCATGTGAACCAACATACGCTCACAGTTGCGGTGAGCAACTGTCAACCTCTGAACCTCAAGGGTCTCTTGGTCCCTTTCTTGCGTGACTTGCTCCAAACGCTGCTGAACTGCAGTCCTTTCAGCAGTCACCTGAGCCAGCTCTGCCCTTAGCCTTTCCGCCTCAGTAGGCTCAGGACGGGGCTCACGAGGAGCTAAACGGTGACGAGGCGCCCTACCTCCAGCGGACTTGCGAGCAGTGCGTTTCGTGCGCGCCATCTGTAGCAAAAAGTTACAACGTAAGGGGAGAATCATTTAAGGGACGCGAAATTTAATTATTCGGGACCATAAATTTTAAAGGAGGGAGTAATGCAAGAAATGCCATGTATGCTTGAACATGATGCATGCACGATCCGTACGTCCTCACAAACCTAGAAAAATTTAAAAGCTAGCGAAATATACGGTGGCATACATACGTTCTCTTGTAAACGGTAGCTAGTCGATCTACAACGATACGTTGTTAGTGTACCTGCAGAAAATTTCATTTCAGCCCAATAATTTCCCAAAAAGCATAGAAAACAAACAGTAAACTAAATACTTTCATACATACATCCCCTGATGTATATACTCTAGTATCACAGCTACCCGTCAGAGATACCCACAATTAAGTACTCTCATAGATACATGATTGAACATGTAACTATGCGAGCAACCACAACTACTCTCCCCTAGACCGACGGTTGGACGGTCATGCTCTCACAACTCACACTTACCAGAGCGTAGAGGTATTTTGATCCATACATTACCACCCAAGCGGATGGCATCCATACAATAGCACGCCGTATGGACGACGAAATAGAAACAAGCAGGAACCCCCAAGTTAGTACTTTAATAAGCCACCTAAGAGTCCTTATTTGGGCATAAGGGATATGACCACTGGCAATACTTAGTATTTAATTTAGGATTTTTACAAATACTTTTGTTTTAAATACACAAATGACGTGTTTAGTGTCAAATCTTGCTCTGATGCCAGCTGTAACAGAACCGACCAAATCATAAGAACGTAAGTACAAAAACAATCACCGAAGCGATCAAATTCCTGTACTTAAGCTCCCATAATCCCGGTAGTCCGGAAATCACGAAGGATTTCAACCAACTCTCGACATACAAACCAAGATCGTAATGATTCAACACAACACATCATCCGTTACAACATTTCATAAGTAGCATTCGGATTACATCCATCAGAGTTCAAATAAATATTACAAACCAAGTTTGAGTGTGCGGAAGCAACATAGTTTAGTACAAAACATCATAGTTTTCAAATACATTGCCAAGATCAGAGTCATGTCCCACAAAAGCATTATCAGGTACGAGAACTAGTAGAGACCGTGCCCAACGGTCTAGTCTTCATCCCCAGCAGGGAGAAGGCAGTACTTGCAGCAACCAAAGTAGAACTGGTCATCTGCAACAGGTGGGAAATAAACCCTGAGTACGAGAAGGTACTCAGCTAGACTTACCCGACGAAAATCAGAATAAAAGACACCAAGGATCATGCAAGGCTTTTCAGGTGGGCTAGCTTGACACAGTTGCATAAAAGAGCTTAAGATTATAGTAACCAACTTAAATCTAGCATCAAGCTTATCATTATTTACCTGTCCACTAGATTAGCACCTGTACTAGAGCACTCACTTATTAGGAGCAAACAATATTAACCATAGCAGGTATAATAAGGCTGTCATCATCGTATCATCAATTCCGAACCATTAAGTTATTAGGTGTATCTACATTGGAGATAAGCCCGTCAAGTTCTCACTAACCGGGAGAGACGGCGATTCGAATCGAATTACAACTCAGCTGAGGGGGTATTCCTAACTCTCACCCTGGCATACTTTGCAAGGGTAGCCGTGGGTCACCTTTGGAACATCTCAGGAACCAAATTCGCGGGTTCGATCAGCGCCAGCACTCTCAGGGATTACCCTTCTGCCAGGACGATCAGGACTTTTAAATCACCTGCCCTTGGACTCACGCCTACGGCTCCCTTCCGAGGCGCACTTTATACTTATCGACTCCCGGCCTGAGGTGAGCTACTCGGCTTCGCGGTCGGTCATCGGGCCGGCCAACTAAGAGAGAGGCATGCGTTCAACATGAACAGGAAAGGCTCCAAGATCCAGTCCTTAATCGACACAGACGGAGTCACTGCAAACCGGCAAGCCTCCGTCCGGTCTTTATTTCAAATTAAGACTGGTTCTTTTCCACGATAGCAAATATAGCCAACCGTGCCACATGTATCTTCCTATATCTCGCAGGTGACAGGAAATCACCCGACTTCTACCGCGTTAAAGCAGGGCTAAGCACTACTCGAGCCTGAGCTACATAGGATTCAGGGTAACAATATCTGGACAAGGAATGGGTAACCAATGCAGCAAGTGTTTGCATCCAACACCTAAACTTAATGCAACAATATATGTAATAATAATACTGTAACTGCAGTTCGGAAAATAGGAGGCTTAATATGCTCCGGGGCTTGCCTTTCACAAAGTTGCAAGGACGGTGGTCAGGGCACTCAACGGCGACCTCGTCTGGCACTTCTCCTGAAGGCTGCTCCTCCTGAACTTCTGGTGTCGGCTGCTGCTGCTCGTTCAGTTCCTCGAATTCCAGCAGGGTCACTCCTTCCGGTACAGCTATTGCATGCCGATGCACAAGATAAATATCATGGATGCATAAGGTATGACATGATGCTCATGATGAATGGAATCGTAGTAAGTGTTTATGAACGCATTACTGGACACTCGTTTACCGAGTAAGACTAGCCCTATTCAAATCACTTTAAGCATATTTCTAACTTAACTGAAAGAACAAGATTAACTTACCTAACTTGCATAACCTAAGATAAAGATGCTCATCTTCAGTTAAGGGCCTAACACCTAGGAACAGTACCATGAACTTAGAATAGTAAAGACATACTTAAAATAACAGTTAAAGCTTCATATGCAACAAGTAGTAACTTAATTCTATCATAACTAGAGTTCTATAATTCCAATTGACTTGCAAGAGGACATTCTGGAAAGCTTACGAACTTCTCTACAATTCATTTGTAAACATCAAAGCATGATTCTGAAGTTGACCAAATCAATTTCCAGTAGACCTAGAATCTGTCCACAATGACGGGGTTACTAGCTTAATTATTTAATGATTGTGCAAAAGCCTAATTTGACCAAACCAAGTTCACCAACTTGTTTTTCATACCTAAGAAACATCAGAAAGTATAGTGCTAACTTCTAAATAAATTATTTAATATCCTTTTCTAATTTATTTAGTTAATTAGGTGATTTAAGCAATATATATTAAAACTATTCATAAGAATCTACAAAAATTACAGTAGCTATCTCATGCTTCACATAGACTACCATAAAAATTTCAAAGGCCATTGAGTAAGTATAACAGTCTACACAAAAATGATAAGGCATACTAGCTTAAAATGGCATAATTAAGAAATCCTAATGAAAAGTGTCAAGCAACAGATTTCACATTTTTCCTAGCATCCTTCTAGCATAAGAATAGCACCCATAAAATTTCACCTTCACTGGATCTATAGAAAAATTATGAAAATTCCCACAAGACCCACCTATTAATAAAAGGAAATTCTATAACTTAAAAACTACACATGCACTAGCTCTGAAATTTTTACCAGAGCTTCACCTAAGCAATAACAGACTGCCCCCCAAATTTCATAATTTTTGGACCATAGAAACTCAAGATAAAATTCAAACAAGTTTGCATGCTTCTAAAAACACATTTCAAACTCCTATTTAATTCATCAAAAATTTCTAAAACATGTGCTCACATAATATTTTTGTTAAATACTAGATATGACCAGGAACCCAACAAAATTAGAACCATAGCATTTGGATCTATATACTAGGAGCTACATATTTTTCAAGATATACATAAATCTGTGAAATAAATAAATAAACAAAATCGGAAAAACAACTCGGCCACAGCTGGGCCAGCCCACGTAACGGCGGCCCGCGAGCAACGCTGGCGCGGCCCAAGACACGGCTCAGCCCAAGCCGTATCCCGCCTGAGCCTCGGCGGCTGACCTGCGGGGCCCGGGCGTCAGCTGACCCCACCCGTCAGCGAGACGAAGACAGGGGAGACGGTTCCGCCGGCGCGGCGACGAGGGAACTCGCCGACGGCGAACCCTCCCGGCGAAACGAATAGCACCGACGTGCTTCCCCAGCTCCCACGCGTTGATTTCCCTACCAAGCCGAAGCTCTAGTGGTCCCTAAGAGCTCCGGCCGCGGCGCACGGCGAATCGGCCATGGCGCACGGCGGCGCTCGGCCGTGTCCCGGCGCGGCTGGACCGGCACTGGGGGTGGCCGTTACACTCGAGCACCTACACGTGATGGAGATGACTAAATCGCGAACTAAGAGAGGAAGAGGAGAACGGGGCCGTGCTGACCACGGTGAGGTCACCGGTGCGGCAATGGCGCACGGTGTAGGAAAGGTCACAGCGACCTTACCCAAGGCTACTGACGCAGCTGTGAGGTGGAGGAGGTGGATTAGGTCACGGCGCAGCTGCTGACGAACCGGGCAACGCGCTTTCGCGGTGGCGAGCGAGCAGGGCGAAGGCGGAGCAATGGCGGACGGCTGCGGACTCGGTGCTGCGCGCGGAGGAAATACAAATGGAGCAGCGGACTCGGTGGGAAGGCGCTGGGGTGCTTCATGACGCGGCTGCGACGGCAGAACGCGCACGGCGCGTGGCCAGCGCGCTCAGGCGAGCGGCGACGGGTGGCGGACACGCGGCTTCAAGTTTCTGAACCGGTCGGCCATGGTGACTCTGACGGTTATCTGAAAACGCGATTCAGTTGCTAATGACAATGCCTGACAGCGAGTATTCGACGATGATTTTCTCCTAATCCGTGACGAGTTAGTGGAAGAATTGAACATCAAAGTTGTAGACCTACTATCCATCTACAATTTCCTTTCAAAGACCATCCTCTAATTCGCCATGGATCAGAAGTTGCACGAAGCCAAAGTGAGCTCGATGCAACTGAAATGCAGTTAAGACTTAGCATATTTTTCAGTGTTGAAATCAGCATGTATTTCTGACTTGTGGGCCATGTTTGAGCATGTTCTAGCCATTTTCATGAGTTGGTCATAAAACAACTTTTGTTCCTTGATAAATTAGCTACAACTTTGGTAAAGAGTGCTCAGCCATGCAAAGCTTCTAAGTTGGACTTTTGAATCAGTCAAACAATGAGACTCCTAGGGTCCATTCTAGTCAAACTTGCACTTGAGGGCATTTTGGTTATTTTGATCTACATGAACAATGTTCCAACAAGTAAACTAAATGTAGTTAAGGTGTATTAGACCATGATCAACCATTTTACAAAGTTGTTATACCACTTCTACTGATCACATGTGATAAAGAAAGTAAAACAAGCAATTCATACATATGTTTCAATCCAATGTTTCACATGTTGCATGACCTTGTTGTTATACTATACTTGTCACATTACTACCATGTTGCCATGTTTCAAGGTATGAGAAAGTTATGTTGCATTCATATGTTGCAATACTATCATTCATAAGCACTCAAATACGAAACAACAGAATGTACGAATGTTGCATATGTATGTTTCAGTGACAATGGAAATGATGACATAGATGATACACATGCTTATGAAATGAAATGCAATTAGTGGAAGCCAAACACCTAGGGTGTTACAGGCTGGATGCTGGTTTTGAATTTGGGGTGGGGTGAGGGGATGGGTGACCGTGTATGGTTGGTTATTGGGACGATTGTTGTAGTTGAATGATGACTGAGGGTTGTCGTAGTTGTTGTAGTGGTGGTAGGATGGGTTGTAGGTTGCGAGGGTTTGATATTGTGGGTGTTGGTGTTGCGAGGGGATGCCATAGTTTACTGGAGTGTATTGGTATGGGGTGGTTGTGGGGGTGGGTTGTCTCCTTGTGTAGTTAATAGGTTTGGGTGGGCCTAAAGCTGCGGCTTGTTGTGCCTCCTGATATTCTTTTCCCTTCACAAAGCACGCACATTGTTTTATCGTGTGGCCTTTTCCTAGTCCACATAAATGGCCGTATAGCTTCGCTGGATCTCTTGGGTTGGGTCTGCTTTGGGTATGTTCTCTGCTATCATTTTGGCTGTTGGCAGGGGTTTGTTGAGATCTTGAACTTGGTTGTTGTCTTTGGCGTTGCAGAGGTGTGGCCTCTATGGTATTCATATTGATTGGCTCATTGCGAGGGTACTGGTTGCGCTGTGGTGGTCCTAGATGAAAGCTCTAGTTTGGTTTTGGTGAATTGATGAAATCCTAAGTGCTAATCTAGTTTATCAAGTGATCATAAGATATGTAACACATTCCAAGTGGTGAAGCAAATGAAGATCATGACATGATGATGGTGATGATCAAGTGCTTGGACTTGAAAAGAAGAAAGAGAAAAATAAAAGGCTCAAGGCAAAGGTATAAGTGGTAGGAGCTATTTTATTTCGGTGATCAAGACACTTAGCGAGTGTGATCACATTTAGGATTGATAGCCGTACTATTAAGAGGGGTGAAACTCATATCGAAATGCGGTTGTCAAAGTGCCACTAGATGCTCTAACTTATTGTATATGCATTTAGGATCTAGTGGAGTGCTAACACCCTTGAAAATGTTTGTGAAAATATGCTAACACATGTGCACAAGGTGATACACTTGGCGGTTGGCACATTTGAGCAAGGGTTCTAAACATTACCGACGGAGTGTCCACCCACAGAGTGCGGACAGTCCAATGGTGCCACCGGCACCCTATACAGAAAAGATTGGGTCTCATAGAGTAGACCGGACGCTGGCCTCAACTGGACCAGCGCGTTCGGTCTGTAGAAGCAGTGAAGACGTTGGCGCCAGTCTTTGACCGGACGCTGGGTCACTTTGTGACTGGACGCTGGCTGGGTGCGTCTGGTCCCACTGATGTGGTAGCACACAGAGGAGACGTTGAGTGACCGAACGCTGGGTGAGTCCGGTCGGGCATGACCGGACGTGTCCGGTCGTGATTTTCGCTTCTGGTACCTTACTGGAAATGACCGAACACTGGTGTTGGTGCGTCCAGTCACTTTGAGCAGTGCGTCCGGTCACTACTTAAATGTACTAATGACCGTTGAGATCAGGCGATCAGCGTTTGAAGCCGATGAGACGTGGGAAGCATCGGGCGACTGGACACTGGGGTCCTGCGTCCGATCGACATGACTGGAGCATCCGATCGCCTCGAGCAGTGCCCAGTGAAAGGGTACAACGACTCTTTTTCGTGGGGGCTTCTATTTAATCCCCATGGCCAGCTCAAGCTCACCCTCTTGGCCATTTGCATTGATATAGCAACCTTGTGAGCTTAGCCAAATCCCTCCCATCCATCTCCATCATAGATTCATCATCTTTGTGAGATTGGGAGTGAATCCAAGTGCATTGCTTGAGTGTTTGCATGTAGAGGCACTTGGTGTTCGTGTTTTGCTTCGGGATTTGCTTATTACTCTTGGTGGTTGTCGCCACCTAGACGGCTTAGAGCAGCGAGGACCATCGAGCGGAGGTTGGTGATTGTCTCCGGCTTCGATCGTGGTGCTTGTGAGGGGTTCTTGACCTTTCTCCGGCGGAGAGCCAAAAGGTACTCTAGTGGATTGCTCGTGGCTTGTATGATCCTTATCTTGTGTTGGTTGTGCAGCACCCTATTGAGGGTTTGGCGTGTGATGCCAATTAGCGCATAAACCTCCAAGTGAGTGAATTGCCACAACGAGGACTAGCTTGCCGGCAAGCAAGTGAACCTCGATAAAAAATCATTGTGTCATCATTTGATTCTGAGGTGATTGGTCTTCATTGGTATTCATTCTTGTGATTGATTGGTTCACTCCTCGACTCAGCGGTATAACCATCTTGCTCACTCTCTTTACATTACCGTAAACTAGTTATCAAGCTCTTTAGTGCAGCTAGTTGTGAGAGCTTGTTAGTTTGGTTCATGTGGCTCTTTAGTTAGCCTTTGAGAGCACACTAAATTAGTATAGTGACATAGCCATTGTGTGGTTAGAAACTATAGAAACTAGAATTATGGTAGGTGGCTTGCATTTTTAGTAGGCTAGCGCAACACTTGCTTCGCCTCATAATTGTCTAACTGGTTTGCTTAGTGTTGTCATAAAAATTTTAATAGGTTATTCACCCCCTCTAGCCATTAGGACCTTTCACCAGAGGCGGGCGCATTTGAGGTTTCAAAGCTTCAGTCTTTGAATGGAAGACAATGTCTGATCTGATGTACTTTTCCATAACCTTGTGCAGCTCTGCTATTGTTTTTGGTGGCTTTCTTGCGAGCCTCGAGGAACATGGCCCTGGTCTTACTCCATTGATTGCTGCTAAGATCACTGAGTCATCTGTTAAGTCTGGTGTCCTTGCTCTGAGCTGGATGAACCTTTGCCAGAAGTTGCGGAGGGGTTCTCTTTCAAGCTGGGTACACGAGAATAGTTCCATGGGGTTGTTTGTTGAGGGGCTGACGCCCTTGAAGTTATTGCATAGCTTTTCGCGGAGGTTCCCCAAAGAATCTATCGAGCCTGGCGGGATGTTGCTGTACCAGCTTTGAGCGATGTCCCTTGCTATGATTACGAAGGACTTCACCATTGTGTACTCGTCCCCTCCGACTGTTGCTACTGCGGCCTCATAGACCATCACAAATTGGCGAGGGTCCACACTTCCATCATACCTTAGTAGGTTCTGTGGTTTGTATTCAAGTGGCCAGCTTTTGGTTTGCAGTATTTGGGTTAATGGGGATTTTGGATCATATGGCATTGGGGGGGTTGGTTTCTATAGTGTTGTTGTATGGCTGGGGGAATGTATTCTGGGTAGAGCTGATGAAAATAAGGTGGTGGTGGCAGAGGTGGTGGGTTGGGGTGGAGCGGATGTGGTGGGTTAGGGTGGAGTGGTGGTGGTAAGTCGTACTGCTAGGGTAGGTAATTTTGCGTCGGCTTGGATGGCGGCTAGGTATTCATCCATTTGCCTAAGCTGTTCTCTGGCCTTGTCTGCCTTTTGCCTTATGACCTGTAGGCGTGCCTGCCTTTGGTGGGCCTCGACCCGCCGTCTTTTTTCTTGGAGCTCTTCATGCATTTGGTTCAGGGCCTCAAGGTCTCTTGCTTCTGCGCCTTCATCATCTTCAACCTCCTCCACTCTGACTGGGCTGGGTTGTGGGTTGGCTTCGGTCTCGGTGGGAGTGGGTCCCTCCAAGTTGTCCGTGACCTCCGACGGCCGCACGGTAGGCCGGGGCAGGACGGTGCCTCTCGTTCTTTCCACGGAGGTTCCTGCGACCGCTTCGCCCCCATGCGGGGGTGGAGGATCCCTGTTGTTGTTGGCGGTCCTTCTGGTGCTGGTGGCCATTGGTTGAGAAATTTGTGGTGCGATGGGCCCCCCACGGATGGCACCAACTGTGGGGTCACTCTTGGTCTCTCACATCCGCCGGGGGTCGCAGAGGGAGGGACCGAGGGTTTCCCACAGGTAGTCAGACAGGACGTGCTGTGGAAATGAATGGGCGACGGTCCCGAGAGTGACGAGGGTAGTCGGGAATGAGATGATGTAATAATGCTGAATAATCTGTCCGAAAAAGAATCCAAAAAACTCTCCCCTCTTACATGAGCGCTCCGGATATTTATATGTCATACCCGGGAGCGAGGTGGAATTACATCAGGGTTTCACACCGGGGGCTAGACGATGCGCCCGACTTGGGGGCATGACGGTAATCTTCCCCCTTTGATTGTCATCTTTTGGTCCTCCATCGCCGTGGTGGGACCACCAACGGCCCCGAGATGGCTCCCTCCCGTGGCAGGCAGCGACCTTCGCGCACTCCTAACGAGGGTCCACCCCCCGCCGCTGATCTCACCGGCTCTCCGCCGGGCTCTCTCCCGCTTTATCCAACCTCCGAGCGCGCCACCTGAACAGCAAGAGAAAAACACCACGAACGGGAACCCCTCGCGACGAGGGTTGGTGCCCGCGACGAGGCAAGCCAGCCTGGTTAGCTGCGGGTCGCGGGTTAGGGGAGGAGCATTGCCGGGGTGCTTTCCCCCAACAAGTCAACAGTACGGTACGTATGATCAAACCAAAGCCAGAAGGCCAGGAGCCCAGCGAGGGCGGCAGTGAGAGAGAAGGCCAAGGTAATAATCGCCGAAGCTTGACCATAGACGAAGATAGCGGCACTTATCGCCATGAAAAGAACGAGTCCGGCGACGTAGACGACGAGAAGAGCACTGAGCGCGCCTCTTTACCGAGTGCAGGGCCTTGGCACTCGGCAAAGGCCCTCTTTGCCGAATGCCAGGGCCGGCACTCGGCAAAGATTTTTTTTAAAAAAATTTGACGGCGTGGGCGGGCTCGGCCGTCAAGTGCCATTTTTTTTCCCGAGTGCCACTCTTTGCCGAGTGTTGCACTCGGCAAAGAGGGCTTTTGCCGAGTGCCGCCCTTTGCCGAGTGCCGGACACTCTGTGACACTCGACAAAGCCCCTCTTTGCCGAGTGCTAGACTTTGCCGAGTGCCACCCGGTCCGGCACTCGGCAAAGAGTGGCTTCGCCAAGTGCCCAATTTTTAACACTCGACAAAGCTAACGGCACTCGGCAAATCTGCGTTCTCCAGTAGTGCGCGGCGCGACGGGCGGAAGCGGCAGGGACAGGCTCATGTAGCTTAGGATCACATCAGCCAGCGTCGCGTAGGGCCACCACGACACGATGATCAGCAGCCACCAGGGCCCGCTGCCTGTCCGGACGGTGTTGATTGATCTGTAGGTGGCGTAGGCCAAAACTACGGGTCCAGCGAACAAAAGCAATGGCATGAAGACTGCCCATGCCCAGAGATCTCTACGCGATCGTCGCTCCAACTCCGCGATCGCCTCCCCGACTGTCGTCGACGGCATCATGATGTTGATGCGCACACCCATCAGCGTGATGTTGATTTGCAGTCGATTTTGTGTCCTTCGCAATGCAAATCAACGGGAGGATTCGTACACATATATATGGTCTTATAACTGTATATTATTTCGATTCAAACAGGTACATGCAAGTACATCGATCGATCGACTTCCTTTTACATGCATGCTACGTACGGGTCCTGCTTGCATGCACTGAAATTCTATCTCTTCCTTGCATTGCATGCCACGTTGATCCTTGCTTGCCATGATTCAATTTCCTACATTACCATCCATTCTGGTTATATCACGCCAATAAGGAAACGGACTTGCTCTAGCGTTCAGACGCTGCTGCGCAGAGGGAGCAACCGCACGTTGGGATCGCAAGGGAGCACACCAGCAGTGGGCCCACGCTGCCCCGGACGTCGCCCACACCGCCCCGAACATCGTACGCGCCACCGGACGCTTTCCACGTGCATCACATGTGCAACAACCGATCTATTTTTGAAATATTTAGATGCAATAGTTACAAACATACAAAAGAAGACAAATGAAACACTTAAAAGAAGCATCTGAAACACTTGCGAAACGTCTCAAAAACATTTAAAAATCATTGCAAACATATGTAACATTCAGATGAAACACTCGCGAACATACAAATAAAACCCTGAAAACACTTAAAACATATGCTTGCAAAATGCATATATATGCAACATCCATATCTACTTTTGCAACATCCAGATAAAACACTTGCAACATTCGTCGAACAGATAAAACATTTGGAACATACACTTGACACATACATGTATAGGCCCCGTTCGCTGGTCTGAAACTTGGCTGAAAAACACTGTTCCGGCTGGTTTGTTGTGAGAGAAAAACACTGTTCGGCTGAATGGATGAACAGTGCCACGTGAGGGGAACCAGCCGGCTGGCTGGTTTCCTCAGACCAGCGAACACCTCCATAGCAATTACAACATGTGCAACATCCCGATCTACTTTTGCAACATCGATATACAACACTTGCAACATCCTCTGAAACACTTGAAACATACTATTGCAACATGCGTTTTCATCCTCTGAAACACTTGAAACATACTATTGCAACATGCGTTTTCAGCGTAGCATCTGCTTGTTGCTTGGATGAATGGAGACTCATCGATGTGGAGCTCGACGCTGGCACGGAGCTCGATGCCACGGAGCGGTGTGGAGGTCGTCGGTGTAGAGCTCATCGGTAGCACGGACCTTGATAGAGGTAGGGACAGGAGCAGGGGCAGGCGGATAGAGCGCAGTCGGGCGGGGCTGCGTGTGGCGCAGCTGAGGACGGGTCCATCCTGCAGCAGACAATTACGGGATGGATGAACAAACCCAAGGCTGCAGCGAACAAAAGCAATGGCGCAAAGACTGCCCGTGCCGACACCTCCGAGTTCGCCTCCCCGACCGTCGTCGACGACGTCACGACGATGTTGACGTATGCAAATCAATCAATCGGAGGGTTCGTACATGTATGTATATATATGGTTGTATATAGCTGTACGTATATTGGCTGCGTTCGGCTGACTCTAAACCCGGCTTGATCCGCTTCTTTTTTTTAATCGGAACGTTATTTTTTTCTCACAAAATACTAGCCGCTACAGTGTTTTTCAGCCGCCAGCCGAACGCAGCCATTATTTGGATTCAAATAGGTGCATGCACGTATATGGCATCATCGATCGACTTCCTTTTACATGCATATGCTAGTATGTACGGATCCGACATAAAAAAAATGTGTACGGATCCTGCCGCCTGTTCGGCTGGCTGACTGGGCTGGTGCTGGCCAGCCCACTCACGTGGGCACTATTCACATGAACACTGTCTTCTTGTCAGAACAATATTTTTCTCTTACAACAATCCCATTAAAATAATATTTTGACTTATTTTTTAGCCAGCCGAACAGCCTACTGCTGGTTGCATGCACGGAAATTCCATCCTTCCTTGCATTGCACGCCACGTTGATCCTTGCTTGCCATGATTACCTGTTATGGTTATATCACGGCAATAAGGAAATAGTAGTAATAAATAAATAGATATATAATAATCTATCAACCAATCACAGCAATCCGCGTCACATGATCTCGCCACATGTCACTTCAGAATCTAATCAACCAATCACCGGCGGTGGGCCCGTGCTGCCCCGAAAGTCGCCCACGCCGTCCCAAACATTGTTCGCGCCACCGACCATTTCCCACGTGTATCACATGTGCAACACCCGATCTACTTTTAAAATATTCAGATACAACAGTTGCAACATGCAAAAGAAGACAAATAAAATACTTAAAATAAGCGTCTAGAACACTTACGAAAACGTCTGAAAAACATTTAAAAATCATTGTAAACATATGCAACGTCCTGACGAAACACTCGCGAACATACATATAAAATACCTGAAAACACTTGACGCATATGCTTGCAAAATACATGTATATGCAACATCCAGATCTACTTTTACAACATACAGATAAAACACTTGTAACATTCGTCTAGAGTAGATGAAACATTTGTAACGTACACTTGAAACAAACGTGTATAGCCATTACAACATGTGCAACATCGATATACAACACTTGCAACATACCTCTAAAACACTTGAAATATACTATTGCAACAAGCGCTTTCAACGTATCATCTGGTTGCTGCTTGGATGAATGGAAGCTCATCGGCGCAGAGCTCGA